>NC_044987.1:25217762-25545272 GCF_008728515.1 Papio anubis
CTCTTTGGCTAATACTTGGTATAATCTGACCTCTTTATTCTCTCACTGTGCCCACCCATTAAATCTCTTATCCTGGAACAATCCAGTGTTAGACTTTTGTGTTGGAAAGCAGAAGGATCATTCCCACCGTAGGAGGGTGCTTAGGGCTACTGGGCAATACTTTTTTCTTCTACAGTTAGCTCTTACTTTCTGTTCCCAAAATGGCTCTACTAGAATGTATAGTTACATACTTTTACTGGGCTATTTCTCAATTATCTTTTGAAGCTATTACGAGCAGAAACTGATTTTGGGCTCTATATCCTCAGAGCCTCCCATAGCCTAGTTCATGGTTACCCCCTAAAACATTTTGCCTAAATGTATTAAAAACTTTTTAAGGCTTTTTTTTTAATTCTGAGACTTAGTAACTATGAGGCATTGTCTTTAGGCACTTCCTTTGCCCAGACTTGGAATTCTTTCTCTAATCCTAATTCTACATTCAGAAAAGGTCCTGCTTGGCAGCAGTAAAGCCACTACAAATGCTCAGAAATTTCAGAGACACTCCTGCCAGTTGGAGTTTCTGTGCACATGATGGTTGAGAGGATCAAATGAGACATGCATGAGAATAGAAGTATATGCCTTATAACAAGTGTGTTAGTTTTCATCCTCATAAATGTGCCCACAAATTCCAAGAATGTCAGAATCAAACTGGAGGTGATTCTTTTCTTATTTGCTTCTGTCTGATAAAAGCATTCTGGTTTTAACTACTAAAGCTGAGAGTGTATATTAAATTGTCTGTTGAGAAATAAGCTATATAAAGCTTAAATTTTTCTTTAGAGAGAAAATGTAAAATCTAATGACCCACTATTTACAATTCTGTTCGCTGAAAGATGGGGTAGTATTGTGAAACAAACAAACAAAGAAAACTCAACTCAACAGTCAAAAGATGGGTTTGAGTCCTAACTGGGACTATGGACAATTGACTTAATCTCTCCGTATTTGAATTTCCCCTTTTCAAGGGCGAAATTCAAATACTGACTAGTATGGCAGACGTACTGATCAGTTGGAACCAATACTGGCTATAATGCTGGAGCAGATCCTGGTAGCTCCCTACTATGCCAGACATTAACTGGTTGTTTGTTAAATCCTGGGGAGATCCCTGGGGGTCAGAAAGAAGGGACCAGAGAAGAGGAAAGGGAATGCTTGAGAGGTTCCAGGCAGTGGCTATTTACCAAAGGTTCTAAAGTATTTTAATGTTTTAATAAAACATATGAGATAGAGCTGGGGTCAGAGCAAAATAGTAGCATAGAAAGCTCCACTAGTCATCCTCTCCACAAAGATATCAATTTAACAACTATCTACACACAAAAATAAAAGCACCTCCATAAGAAGCAAAAATCAGGTGAGCACTCACGGTGCCTTGTTTTAACATCATATCACTGAAAGAGACACTAAAGAGGTAGGAAAAACAGTCTTGAATCACCAACACCACCCCTCCCCATACACCCACAGCAGCAATGTGGTTCAGAGTATTCCTGTGTCCTGGGGAAGGGAGAGAACAGAAATTGTGAGGCATTGAACTCAGTGCAGCCTTGTTTTAGCAGAAAACAAAATCATACCAAACTCAGCTGATGCGCACCCACAGAGGAAGCATTTAAACCAGACCTAGCTGGAGGAAAATTGCCAGTTCTAGCAATTTGAACTTAACTTCCTGCAAGCCTCACAGCTTAAGGCTAAAGTGCTGTGGGCTTCTAAATAAACTCGAAAGGTAGTCTAGGCCACAAAGACTCCAAATTCTAAGCAAGTCCTACTGGTAAACTAGGCTCAGAGCCAGTGGACTGTGGGGGCATGTAACTCACTGAGATACCTGCCAGAGTGGCTAAAGGAATGCTGGCATCACCCCACCTCTAACCCCAGGGTACACAGCTTATGGCCCCAAAAGAGGCCTCTTCCCTCTGCTTGAGGAGAGGGAAGAATGGGAAGGACTTTGTCTTGCATCTTGGCTACCAACTGAGCCATGGCAGGATAGTGCCCCAGTCAGAGTGTTGAGGCCCCTTTTCCAAGCCCCTAGCCGCCAGACATTTCTAGACACACACTGGGCCTGAAAGGAACCCACTGCCTTGAAGAAAAGGACCCAGTCCGGGCAAGATTCATTACCTGGTAACAGAAAAGTCCTTGAGCCCTTGAATAACCAGCAGTGATACCAGGTACTATGTTGAGGGTCTTGGTTGAAACTCTGAGACTTGCTGGCTTCAGGTATCAGCTGGGCCACAGGGAGGTAGAGTCTTTATTAGTTTTTAAGGGTTTTTTTTTTTCCTTTTTTGCTGTTCTTTATTGATAAAAAAGTGTTAAGTTGTTATCAGCTTAAAATAATGGGTTATAAGATACTATTCACAAGTCTCATGGTACCCTTAAACCAAAAAGCAGACAATGTATACACAAAAAATAGAAAGCAAGAAACTAAATCACATTATCAGAGAAAATCACCTTCAAAGGAAGGAAGGAAAGAAGGAAGGAAGGAAGAAGGAAGGAAGGAAGGAAGGAAGGAAAAAAGGGAGAGAAGGAAGGAGGGAGGGAGGAAAGAAGGAAAGGAGGAAGGGAAGGAGGGAAGAAAGGCAGGGAGGGAGGGAAAGAGGAAAAAAAGAGAAAGAAAAAGAGGAAGACAGAGAAAGAGAGGAAAGAGAGGAAAAGAGAAAGAGAGGAAAGAGAGAAGAAAGGAAGGAAGGAAGGAAGGAAGGAAGGAAGGAAGGAAGGAAGGAAGGAAGGAAGGAAGGAAGGAAGGAAGGAAGACAAAATGGCAGGAGTAAGTCCTTACTTACCAGTAACAACATTGAATGTAAGTGAACTAAACTCTTCAGTCAAAAAGCAGAGTGGTTAAATGGATGAAAAACAAACAAGATCCAATGACCTGTTGCCTACAAGAAATACATTTAATTTATAATGACACAAACTGAAAATAAAGGGATAGAAAAAGATATTCCATGCCAATAGAAACCACAAAAGAGCAGCAGTAACTATACTTTTATCAGACAAAACAGATTTCAAGACAAAATCTATGAGAAGAGACAAAGATAGTCACTATATAATGACAAAGAAGTCAATTTAGCAAAATAATATAACAATTGTAAATTCATATGCACCCAACACTGGAGCACCCAGACATATAAAGCAAACATTATTAGAGCTAAAGAGAGAGATAAACACCAATACAATAATAGCTAGAGACTTCAATACCCCGTTTTCAGAAATGGACAGATCTCCTAGACAGGAAATCAACAAAGAAACATCATACTTAATTTGCTCTATTGATCAAATGAATCTCATAAATATTTACAGAACTTTCATCCTCACGTTCTTCTCCTTACCACATGGATAATTCTCAAGGATAGACCATATGTTAGGTTACAAAACAAGCCTTAAAACATTCAAAGAATTGAAATAATATCAAGCATTTTCTCTGACCACAATGGGATAAAACTGAAATCAATAACAAGAGGAATTTTGAAAACTATATGAATACATGGAAATTAAACAATATTCCCTTGAATGACCAGTGGGTCAATGACAAAATTAAGAAGAAAATTGAAAAAATTCTTGAAACAAATGATAATGGAAATACAACATATCAAAACCTATGGGATACAGAAAAAGCAATACTAAAGAGTAAATTTATACCTGTAAGTGTCTACATCAAAAAAGAAGAAAAACTTCAAATAAACAACTTCATGAGGCATCTTAAAGGACTAGAAAAGAGCAAACCAAACTCAAAATTATTGGAAGAAAGGAAATAATAAAGATCTCAGCAGAAATAAATGAAATTGAAATGATGAAAAATACAAAAGATCAATGAAACCAAAAGGGTTTTTTTTTGAAAAATTAAACAAAATTGACCAACATTTAGTGAGACTAAGAAAAAAGAGAAGATCCAAGGAAATAAAACCAGAGATGAAAGAGGACACATTACAACTGATACCACAGAAATTCAAAGGCTGATTAGTAGTTACTATGAGCAACCATTTGCCAACAAATTGGAAAATCTAGAAGAAATAGACAAATTCCTAGACACAAACAACCTACCAAGATTGACCTAGGAAGAAATCCAAAACCTGAACAAAACAATAACAGGCAATGTGATTAAGGCCATAATAAAAAGTATCTTAGTGAAGAAAAATCTGGGACCTGATGGCCTCACTGATGAATTCCAGCAAGCCTTTAAGAACTAACACCAATCCTACTCAGACTATTTCAAGAAATAAAAGAGGAGGAAATTCTTCCAAACTTATCCTATGAAGTATTACCCTGATACCAAAAACAAAGACACCAAAAAAAAGAACACTTCAGTATCTCTGACAAATATTGATGCAAAATCCTTAATAAAATACTAGCAAAATGAATTTAATAATACATTTAAAAAAATTATTCATGATGGCCAAGCAGGATTTATGCCAGGAATGCAAGAATGGTTCAACATACATAAAGCAATCAATGTGATACATCATATCAACAGAATGAAGGACAAAAACCATATGATTCTTTCAATCAATGCTGAAAAAGCATTTGATAAAATTCAACCTGTCTTCATGATAGAAACTCTCAAAAACCTGAATATAGAAATATGCCTCAACATAATAAAAACTATATATGACAAATCCACAGCAAGTATCATATTGAATGGGAAAAAACTGAAAGTCTTTATTCTAAGATCTGGAACATGACAGTGATGTTCACTTTCACCACTGTTATTCAACATAGTATTGGAAGTCCTAGCTAGAGCAATCAGACAAGAGAAATAAATAAAGGGCATCAAACTGGAAATGAAGAATTCAAATATGCTTGTTTGCAAATGATACGATCTTATATTTGGAAAAACCTAAAGACTCCTCCCAAAAACTATTAGAACTGATAAACAAATTCAGTAAAGCTACAGGATAAAAAATCAATATACAAAAATCAGTAGTATTTCTACATGCCAAAGTGAATAATATGAAAAACAAATTCTGAAAAAATAATCCCACGTACAATAGCCACAAAATTAAATAGCTAGGAATGAACAAAGAAAGTAGAAGATCTCTATAATGAATACTATACAACACTGAAAAAATAAATTGAAGGGAACACAAAAAATAAAAAGATATTGCGTGTTTATGAATATAATCAATATTGTTAAAACGTCCATACTACCCAAAGCAATCTACAGATTCAATGCAATCCCTATCAGAATACCAATGACATTCATCATATAAATACAAAAAAAAAAAAAATCCTAAAACTTGTATGAAACCACAAAAGATCCAAAAACTAGAAGAATCACATTACCTAACTTCAAATTATACTACCAAGCTATAGTAACCAAAACAGCATGGTACTGGTGGAAAAAAAAAAAAGACACACAGACCAGTGGAACAGAACACAGAAACCAGAAACAAACCCACATGCCTGGGAAAAGATAGTTTCTTCAATAAATGGTACTGGGAAAAATTGGATATCTATATGCAGAAGAATGAAATTAGACCTCTCTCTCTCTCCATATACAAAAATCAAATTAAAATGGATTACAGACAAATCTAAGACCTCAAACTATGGAACTACTAAAAGAAAATGTTGGAGAAACTCTCTAACAGATTTGTCTGAGCAAAAATTTCTTGAACAATACCCCACAAACACAGGCAACCAAAGTAAAAATGGACAAATGGGATCTAATCAAGTTAAAAAGCTCCTGTACAACAAAGAAAACTATCAATAAAGTAAAGAGATAATCCATAGAATGGTAGAAAATATTGGCAAACTACCCATCTGACAAGGGATTAATAACCAGACTATATAGGGAGCTCAAACAATTCTGTAGGCAATAATCTAATAATCTAATTTTAAAATGAGCAAAAGATTTGAATAGACATTTCTCTGAAGAAGACATACAAATGGCAAACAGACATATGAAAAGGTGCTAAACATCATTTATCATCAGAGAAATGCAATTTAAAACTACAATGAGATATCTTCTCACCACAATTAAAATGGCTTATATCCAAAAGACAGGCAGTAACAAATGCTAATGAGAATGTGGAGAAAAGGGAACTCACATACACTGGTGGTGAGAATGTACATTAGTACAGCTACTGTATTAGTCAGGATTCTCTAGAGGGACAGAACTAATAGGATACACTATATATACATCTCCTATCATATGTATATATATCCTATTTTTTATATATGTGTGTGTGTGTGTGTAATATGTATAAAGGGGAGTTTATTTTTTATATATATATATAAAGGGGAGTTTACTAAGTTTTAACTTACACAATCACGAGGTCCCACAATAGGCTATCGGAAAGCTGAGGAGCAGGAAGAGCCAGTCTGAGTCCAAAAACTGAAGAACTTGGAGTCTGATGTTCAAGGGCAGGAAGCATCCACCACAGAAGAAAGAAAGTTTCTCCTTTTCATGTTTTTCTGCCTACTTTGTATTTGCTGGCAGCTGATTAGGTTGTGCCCACCAGATTAAGGGTGGATCTGCCTTTCCTAGCCTACTAACTCAAATGTTAGTCTCCTTTGGCAACACCTTCGAAGACACACCAGGATCAATATTTTGTATGCTTCAATCCAGTCAAGTTGACACTCAGTATTAACCATCACAGCTATTATGGAGAACAGTATGGAAGTTCCGCAAAAAACGAACAATAGAGTTACCATATGATTCAGCAACCCCACTGCAAGTATATACGGAAAAGAAAGGAAATCAGTATATTGAAAAGATATCTGCACTGCCATGTTTTGTTGCAGCACTACTAACAATAGCCAAGATTCGGAAGCAACCTAAGTTTTCATAAACAGATGAATGGATAAAGAAACTGCGGTACATATACACAATAGAGTACTATTCAGCCATAAAAAAGTGAGATCCTGTCATCTGCAACAACATGGTTGGAACTGGAGGTCGTTATATTAAGTGAAATAAGCCGGGCACAGAAAGAGAAACATTGCATGATCTCACTTATTTGTGGGATCTAAAAATCAAAACAATTGAGCTTATGGAAATAGAGTAGAAGGATGGTTACCAGAGGATGGGAAGGGTAGTGTGGGGTTGGGGGAGTGGGGATGGTTAATGGGTATTTAAAAATAGTTAGAAAGAATAAATAAGGCCTAGTATTTGCTACCACAATAGGGTGACTATAGTCGATAATAATTTAATTTCAAATTTTAAAATAGCTAAAGGAATATAATTGGATTGTTTGTAAATAACACAAAGGATAAATGCTTGCGGGGATGAATGCCCCATTTTACCTGATGTGATTATTATGTGTTGTATGCCTGTATCAAAACTTCTCAGGTACCCCATAAATATATACACCTAATATGTACCCACCAAAATTAAAACTAAAAATAAAAAAAGTATAGCCACATTGGTGTGTACTTGTGGAATATCATCCCTGCTTTGATACTTCCTAACCTTGGGACACTGAATAAGAACTTTAGCTTCCTGAAAGCATCTCAGGTGCAAAATGGAAATCCTGAGAACTCTCTCCAAGGTTGTCTTGAGGATTCAATGAAATCATGTATATGTGAGAAAGAGGCTATTCCTGCTAAGACACAATAGGTGTTTGATAAATGGCAGCTGAATGAAAGAGTGAAAAGAATAGTATTTGTTCTCGCTCACAAAATTTTTAGGAAGAATAATTGAAATATTGGATGTGAAAAATTGTTTCATGTTCACCCTACAAGTCTGTAGGTCATGGTTATTATGTATTTATGTTTATTTTTTATATCCCCTGGTAACACTTTTCCAGTAACTGTTCGTGATTATTCATTGAGACCCTCACCCATAAACCCTGGACCCCAAACTTTAGAAAATCTGACAATGCCCTCCACGCCAGGTTTCTAAGCTTCCAAGTTCCTTTGATTCAATCATATCTCTTAGTGGTCAGTGTTTGAGAGCCATTTGTTGGAGTATTTGAACACTGTTTCTTCACCCAACCTCTGTACCCCATAACAGGATTGAGGATCCTCTCAAGAGGCAGCAACTAGTGTTTAACTGCCAACAGGAAAACTGAGTGAACGATCATTAAAATTAGTGTGTGTGCCAACAGAGCAAGATAAGCCAGCTATCTAAAGAGCAAGCTCACCGTCAACTTGAATGTCTCTTACCCTATCTGCCAAGGAAATGACTGTCATTTAACATCTAATTGTTACATGTGAAGGACTGTTAAAGATTAACAGCTATTTAGGATTTGCCACATGGAAATAAGAAGTGTTTACCACCATCAAGAAGGACCTGTAACCATTCACAGATGGATAAGCTGAGACCCAGAGAGACATCATTTGCCTGAGCCCATATGGCTATTAAGTGGTGGATGACTTTGACCTCAGAGAACCCATACTCTTTCCAGAATGCTGAAACTATCTCCCACTAGACATCTTAGCAAATAAATGCAGTGAACAGGTAATTAAACACAAAAGAGACTATCTGCTGCTAGGAGCAGTAATCCATAAAAGTAAAGCCCTATATTTTCAAGTAAAAGGTAATTGCTAGAAAGTAAGATTCTAGAGACTCCTAGGACTGAGCCTTCAGTAAAGATGGAAAACTCGGTGGCTTAGAGACAAAAACAGTCCACCGTGTTGCAAAGGACTCTCCAGAAGAGAAGTCAGTCCTTCCTGCAATGGTCCTGATACGTGTGTGAGCCAAATGATGAAAATGCTTAGGCTCCAGGACCCATTTGTTTATCTCTGCCCCAGGATAGTCAGCCCTGTACCTTACTCTTGGAATCCAAAGAGGGCTCAGCTGGCAAATAGTAACAATAACAGAGCGGCTGGACCCAGATTCAATCCTGGGAGCATCTTTCCTCCAAAACATTTAATATAGCAATTCCCTGGAGAAAGCAAAAATGCATGCAATCCTTTTCAGGTCCTTGTATCTGTTCTCTTTGCCTGGAATTCTATTCCCCTAAGTATTTCATGTTTTCATATAGTCTGTTTGTGCAGCTATAACAAAATATCTCAGACCTGCAATTTTGTATACAGCATAAAGTTATTGCTCACAGTCTGGAGTCTGGGAAATCCAAGATCAAGGTACTGGGAGGTTTAATGTCTGGTAAGGGCCTGGTCTCTGCTTCCAAGATGGCACCTTGAACACTGCTTCGTCTAGAGGGGACAGACACTGTATCCTCACATGACAAAAGAAACAGAAGGGCGAAAAGACCTAGCCAGTTCCCTGAGGCTGTTTTTATAAGGCATTAATCCCATCCATGAAGGCAGAGCCCTCACAGCCTAATGACTTCCTCAAGGCCCCACCTCTTAACATTGAAGATTAAGTTTTCAACATGAATGTTGAAGGGACACAAACACTCAAACCACAGCACCCCCTCTTACTCAATTCTCTACTCAGATGTCTCCTCTTCAAAAGGGCCATTTGAATCATCCTACTAGAAAAAACTCTCCTGTCACATTCTACATTTTTACTCTAGTTTGTTTTTCTTTTTAACTCTCACCAATAAGTATTTTTTAAAAAGTAAAAGCAAAGCTGGCCTTGCCTGCATCCATGACTATACATGTGTTAACGTAAAGATGTAATAAAAACAAATGCCTAAAACAGAAACTAAAAAAAAAAAAAACACACACACACAAAAAAACCTGTCTATAAAGGAGGTTTTTTTTGTTTTGTTTTGTTTTGTTTGTTTGTTTGTTTTGCGATGTTCAGCATCATTGTATACAAATATTTTGGGAGCCAACCACCACCTCACCCTTGTACCCCAGCCCTCAATGGGCAGTCTCAAGAAAATATTACAAGAAGAGCATGCATGATGAGAGATCCTACAGTGACCACTTTGGAAAATACAATCTGCTACCACAGTGTCTTCTAATAGAAGTTCCTAAGCGTTAAAGAGCTGAACAAATACCTGTTTCAAAACAAGTAAGCAGCTACTGTGAAGTGGTGGAAAGAGCACTACACTGAGATTACAAATTCCTGTGTAATCTGACCTCTGCTGCAAATTCATGTCTCTTCAAGCTTGCCCAGCACTCAGGCTTCATCTCATGCTGTTTCCCTGCTCTGAATGTCTCTGCTTCCGCTTCTCTACCGGATGCAGTTAGAAAAGCTGCCCTGATATCACCATGCCCACATGTAAATATGAAAAGATGCTTTCAAAGGCTTGTTGTGACACTGAGCTCACTGATTCTCCCTTTCTTCCTTCCTTCCTCCTTTCCTCCCTTCCTTCCTTGTCCAGACATTTTTTACAATCCCAGGGACTACCTTAGGAGCCACAAAAAGGGGTGGATTTATCATAAAGCTAACGAAAATGAAGCTTCAGAGCCCTTTGCTTGCATGTGTCCCTTCTAAGACCCTGAAAGGGCTCTAACACTGTGTTCATATGGTCAAATGTTTTACTACTTTGCTAGGACTCCCATAACAAAATACCACAGACAGGGTGCCCTGAAAACAATAGAAATTTATTTTCTCACAGTTCCAGTGGCTAGAATTTCAAGACTGTGCTGTTGGCAGATTTGTTTCTCCTGAGGTCTCTCTCTCCGTAGCTTGAAGGTGACCACCTTCTCACTACGTTCTCAGGTGGCCTTTTCTCTGTGCATGAATATCCCTGGTATCTCTCCCTCTTCAGGGTCCCACCCTACCAGCCTCAGTTTAACTTAATCACATCTTTGAAGGATGTATCTCCAAAAACAGTTCCCTAATTAGAGATTAGGTCTTCAACACGTGAATTTTAGGGTGACATAATTCAGTCCATAACATATTTCTACTGTATTGCATAATTAAGATGCTTTAACATCAATCAGTTAAGAACACTATCTCTTTCCAGTCTAACCTCCACTCAAGTGTTAGAGTCAAAGTAAATCATTCCAGGGATTTAGCCAAACGGAAGTTGAACTGTGATACATTTAGTTTGTGTTTAGTAGGATTTGGTTAACTGGGAAAAATAATTAAAATTCTATTCCCTATAAATTATAAAATTATTGTTACATAAAAAGACAATTAAAGAGTACATAGCCAAAAATTATATGGAACCTACATGGATGGATGGATGGATGGATGGATGGATGGATGGATGGATGGATGGATGGATAGATGGATGGTAAAGGGCTTAAGTCAGTTAATGTCTACATACTTCAGTTTCCAAGCCCTTAACCATCCATCCATCCATCTATACATCCATCCAACCATCCATCATGTGATCATGTTACCAAAGCATCCTATGGAATAATAAATTTTGACACTAGCTGTGTCTTTCATTGCCTTTCACATTTGCTGTTTTATGTCACTGTTCAATTTTTAGCTCTGTGTTTTATTTGTCCAACAAGACTTCATATTTTTTAGACTGGGACTCTATATTGTACATCTTTTTACCCCTGATATCTAGCAGAGCTTTACATAGGGTAGATGTATTTTCTGAAAATAGCGATTGTGGAAATGCTGACAAACAGTGCTATAGGTAGTTATTGTTCTTCCTCACATCAAGCTAACAATCTAAAAAAAAATAATGGGAGGCAATACCACGCAGAGACTAAGATCATGAGCTCTGGAGCCACACTGCCTGCATTTGCATCCCTTTTCTGACAACTGTTAGTTTTTGTAAGCTTCTCAAGTTTTTATCCTCTCTACACTTTCATCACCTCATCTGTTATGCAGAGATAAATAATAACACCTACCTCAGGGAGTTTTTTCAGGGGTTAATGTATGTAAAGTACTTAGAGAATGCCTGACACGTGGCAATTACTCAAAGTATGCCAGCTGTTATCATTACCATGGGCATTAGACATATTTGCAAGTGTGCCTCTCCCACTTTGCTGCCAAAGGTCTGCATACTCAAGAGGCTGGAGCAAGAGGATTATTTGAGGCCAGGCGTTCAAGACCAGCCTAAGCAACATAGCAAAACTCTAATAAATATTTTTTTAAAAATTAGCCATGCATGGTGGTGTGCACTGATAGTCCCAGCTACTTGGGAAGCTGGGGTAGAAAGATCCCTTGAGCCCAGGGATTTGAGGCTGCAGTGAGCCGTGATTACATCACTGCACTCAAGCCTGGGTGACAGAGCAAGACACTGTCTCAAAAGAAAAAAAAAAGAAAGTCGTCTGCACATCTCCAGTGGAATAGGGGTTGATGTTGTGAATCACAAAGTCTTTTTCAATTCCCAAATTCTTTAAAGAGACTGTGAATATACAGTGATGGGGCAGAACTTCCGAGGTAACTCCCGGTGTCCGCCTGACTGCCTCCTTCCCATGGGCAGCTCACTTGACAACTTATTTGCTTTTGCCGTGCTGGTTTGTGTGACCTGTTAAAAGTTCAGTTTCTCCTGCCTTCTGCTAATTCTTCTATAATTTGACAAATAGATCACTATGCACCCATCAGATTCTAGACACTGAAGACGCAAAAGTGAAAAAGACACAGTCCACAACCTTAAATAGCTCACAGACTAGGTTGGGAGACAGATACATACATAACTCCCTAGAGGAATGTGGTAAGAGATTCTATAAGGGGATGAGGAAAGCACTTCGGGAACAGGGAAGAGGGAGTCAAAAAGCCACCGTCACGATCTGCCTTAATTCCTAAAGATCACAATTTTATGGTCATCTTTAGGGGTCTTAAAAGGACAATGAAATACTCGAAACCGAAATATACTAAAAATTCTAAATCCTAACTAAAATAAATCAGAGGAATAATTTTGTGTGGGGATCATCCACAGATCCTCAACCAAGGGCTGTGCTGGGCAAAGTCCCACAAAGCCTAGCAGGATGGTGGTTACAGACTTAAACATGGAGCAAATGTGCTAGAGGTGACGTAATTCTGGGGGATATTGGAGTTCTGGCCCAGTCAGAACAGAGAGACTTGTCAACACCCCAGACATTCACTAAGACTCCAGAAAAGTAGAGGAGTCAATACCATGCCTTATAGTAAAGGTTAATCCAGACAATACTAGCCAGTAAAGTAGCAGTAAACACATATGGTATTTTCAATTCAAATTTAACTTCAATTTAAAATTCATTTCCTCAGTCTCATTAGCCACATTTCAAATGTTTAGTATCTAAATGTGACTGATGGTAACCATATTGGAAAGCAGAGACAAAGAACACGTTTATCATTGTAAGACAGGTTTATTGAATAGCCCTACTCTAAGAAAGCTGAAAACCATGCCTGAGAGAAGATCGAGAAGAGCCAGCCAAAAATGATCCATCTCAGCACCTTTTAAAGAAAGACAACATAGGTTGTCTTTCTAAGGTATCATTGTAAGAGCCTGGATTATGTTGTTTTTAGCACACAATAAAAAAATTCTAGACATAGAAAGAAGCAGGAAAATGGACCCTACTCAAGGGGGGAAAAAACTACTAATGAATACAGACCCTTAGAAAACCTAAGTGTTGGAATTTTCAGACAATGAATTTAAAACAGCTATTATAAATACATTCAAGGGCACTAAAAATAGAGTCATAATGAGTAAATAGATTGAGATTCTTAAAAAAATGCAAACTGTTAAAATGAATAAAACATATTCTAAATTATAACATCAGAAGTGAAATATTCTGAATTATATTCTAAAATATAGATATTCTGAATTATAAATCATATCTGAAATAAAATATTCTAAATTATATTCTAAATTTTAAATATTCTAAATTGTAATATCTAAAATGCAATATTCACTCAATGAGCTAAACAACAGATTGTAAACGACAGGAGAAAAGATCAGTCAGCTGGGCGCGGTGGCTCATGTCTGTAATCCCAGCACTTTGGGAGACCAAGGTGGGCAGATCACGAGGTCAGGAGTTTGAGACCAGCCTGGCCAACATGGTGAATTCCATCTCTATTAAAAAAACACAAAAAAAGAAATTAGCTGGTCATGGTGGTGGGCACCTGTAATCCCAGCTACTCGGGAGGCTGAGGCAGTAGAATTGCTCGAACCCAGGAGGCGGAGGTTGCAGTAAGCCAAGATCATGCCACTGCACTCCAGCCTGGGAGACAGAGCAAGACTCCAGCTCAAAAATAAAATAAAATAAAATGTCAATCAACTTGTAGACATAGCCCTAGAAATTAACTCAGTCTGAAGAACGGAGTAGGTGGAAAAATCCTAATCATAACAAATGTAAGTATTCATGCTTGATTCTTTTCCTAAAATTCATATTTAATTGTTCTTTATTAAACTTGTCCAAGTTTTAACATGTAAACCATGCAAGATCTGCCATGTATATTTTCATTTATCCAAATGCACCATCACATTACTGTCAACTCTTAATGACTAAAAAACTGATTTGCTGAACAAAATGAAATCTTCAGCCAATTTAATCACTTTTTGTTTTGCATTGTCTATCTAAACAAAAGCCACACTCAAAAATGATGATAGATTTTCGTCAAATTTGTAAACCTTCTAAAGAATATCAAAATCCTGTTGATTTGATTCATGGGTCATCTGGCATTTTACAACAAGATACCTACTGCTAAGATTTCAATAAACTGTATCTGCTGGGCTTCTTAATGTGTTTCAATGAAGCATGTTAGTGGGTAAAAGTTCCAGAAATATGTTCCTTAATTCAACAAGTATTCACTGAATACACAGTATGTGCTAGAAATTATGCTGGGGATGCAGAAATGAAATAGACATGATCCTTTATTATTATACTGAGTGAAGATCCTGATAGAACCATTAGAAATAAAGTAATAATGTTAGGCCCTTTGCAGGTCTCCCAAGATTGAGGAAGGAGATAAGTTGCACAAAGTACCACCAATGAAAAGAGTAGTACAAACTTCATTAGGAAGAAAGGTCTAGATTGAAAAGGGGCCTCCTAGTTAATTATAGAGCAAACAGAGACTTGACCTACACCACCAGCAAATCCAACTTCTAAAGTGCTTTGAGGTTACTTTTTGCACCTGACTAGAGATGGGCTAAAGGAGTAGCAATAGATTGCAATATGAAGACTAAGAGATCCTAGGGTGATTAACTCAGGTCCCAAGGGAGCCAAATAATCCAGTGTTCCTTCACTTAACAATCATTCTTACGTATATTAATTTCTGATTTTGTCTGAAGAAATTAGACATAAAAGGGGAACTTTATTGTTAGCAGTAAGCCAGTTATATATTAATGTAAAATTTCTGTAATAAATGTATAATACAAATGATATAACAGTATCAATGGGACATGCACATAGTGTTTAATTACTTTATTAAAGGCTTTTACAGTACACTGAATCTCAGTGATGGAAATATTTTACTTTATTTTACCTCACTCCTGCACTGGGAATCCTAGATACATAATATATTAATATATATTAATATATTAATATATAATCCTAATACATAATATATTATTGCCACTATTTGTGAAGTCAAAGATTGTCACCTTTATATAACTACTCACCCCATGTTTATCTACTTGGTAAGCCTTTGGGATCTTTAGTTAAAATAGACATGCATACAAGCTCTAACCCACCACTTCTGATCCCAGTCACCACCATCAAAACTAGCTACTCTATGGATTAATCAAAGCACCACTAACTTTATTGCCTGGGCTCTCTGCCATTTTGGCTAGCACTCTCTCTTCTTGCATCACGGTCCGCCCCTAATCGAGGGAAGAGCCAGAAAGGTAGGTGTCCAGTGTGATCAGTCTGTAAGAGACACATCAGGCTATCTATGTGCAGGAATTGTGGTATCAGTTTCCACACACAACTACATCGTGGGCAAAATGAATATTGGTTCACCTCACATAGAGGTGAGCAATACACTCAGGTGAAAATTTTAAAAGGTATCTCTCCCCGGTGCTGACCTCTCTGTGTTCACCATTTCTATCATTTCTAGTAGAAATGAGAAATAACTTGCCTATACACATTGGCAGGAAAAAAAATTTTTCAAAACTTTCAAAATATTTTGAATAAGACTTAGCAAGTATTTCTATGTAAATTACTTCTATCTTTAGTGAGTCTGAGTGACTAAAGCTATCCAATCATGAGTGATATAAAAACTGAGAAATGAAAGATAAAATAAATAAGTTAAAATGTTAGGTTACATTTGGTGTAACACATATGACAAGCTGTGCATATGCCCCACATTTTAAGCATGAAAAGAGTTAATAAGGACACCTATAATTATCACAGCATAAATAATTTCAGACATAAAGGAAGAGGCATAGAAATTTTATTAGCAAAAAATATAAAAACATATATATTTGTTCTATTCCCTTATTTAAATGTGAAACTAGTATTTTTAACACATTGATTTAAAGGATCACCAAATTATGAGCCCACCTGTGGCACCCACATGTATCAGTTCACCCAGGTCCTGATTTATTCTCTTCCTCTCTTAAGGTTAAAACAAATTGAGAAAAAAACACAGAAGTCAGGAAAATGAAGGTAAAAAAAATATTGACTTTTTTTTCCTTTTAACTGATAATGCTGTTTGGAGAACATAACTGAATTCTGGGCCAAGTGGCCTTTCTAATATGTCAGTCCTGAATGAATCCTATGTACCCAGACACTGGCAAAGTTGCATAGTATAAGCCTCGCCCCAAAGCAAAATGCTCTTAATACTAAATCAACTTCATAGCCAGAAAAAAGCAAACGCTTCTTTCAGAAGAAGGATCCAAAGAGAGAAAAGAAGAGGCAAATGTATGACTAGTTACTTTTCCCAAGCTCCTCAGTCATAATTTTGTTCTACTACTGTTGGAGTCATTAAGTGAGAGGAGAAAATAGCCAGGATTGTTAATCTACAAAGTCATCCCATCTGGAAACAAAAGGACAGGGGGCATATTCCTCCTTCAATCACTGGTACTGCTATTAGTAGCTATGTACTATCTGCCTCAATTTCTCCACATAAGGTGTAAATATCTCTCATTATTATAAAATAATGTAAATTACTTTTATCCAAATTCAAGTACTAAATAGATCCATACAACAAAATATGTCAGTGGAACTTCCTAGGATTATGGTGTAATTAAAAAGGATACACATATACTCTACAAGTATATGTACATGCATATATCCGCTTTCTAGATCTTAGCAGAGTGCTTGGCATTTAGCAAGTGTTCTATAGTGTGGTCACTGATTACCCCTATTTTTCCATCTGTAAAATGATAACAATAATATCTTACATTTCTGGCACATACCAGGTACGCAGTGAGTGGTTATTATTATTGTCTTAATCTTGCTCAAGATAAACGTAGTTTTTTCCATGCTCCCTCTGAGAAGGATTGCCATATTTGGGGCAAAAGAAATGGTTGTCTCACTGGGAAACGGGAAGATGAGGAAATAATTCCTTACAATTTAATACTCATTAGTTATTTTTTATTTATTTATTTTTTTTTTTTTTTTTTTATTTTTTTTTTTTTTTTTTGAGACAGAGTCTCGCTCTGTTGCCCAGGCTGGAGTGCAGTGGCCGGATCTCAGCTCACTGCAAGCTCCGCCTCGCGGGTTTATGCCATTCTCCTGCCTCAGCCTCCCGAGTAGCTGGGACTACAGGCGCCCGCCACCTCACCCGGCTAGTTTTTTGTATTTTTAGTAGAGACGGGGTTTCACCATGTTAGCCAGGATGGTCTCGATCTCCTGACCTTGTGATCCGCCCGTCTCGGCCTCCCAAAGTGAGTTATTTTTTAATAAGTCTAGATGTGACCTGGGTATGGGCATTTTTAAAAGCTCCCCAGAAGATTCCAGTGAGCAGCCATAGTTGAGAACGACTGCATTCATCCCATGTCTGAACAAATGAGTGGCAGGAGATCAGAAATTGGTCCCATCTTCACAAATTCAATCTCCCAATGCCACTTCTTGCTTGCTTGCGGATTCTTCTGGGGCCACTCTAGCTCTTTGTCCTCTAAAAGCTCTGCAATGGGTTGATGCAGCTCATCAATTCAATTACAGCTGAAAAATTCAGTCTCCATTCCATTTCTTATCACTAATTTGCCCAGCCATGAAATTTTAATACAGTTCATCAGAGGTTCTGTAATGCTATTAAATAACAACATACAAATACTGTATACCATTAATAGGATATCAACAGTAAGTGCCCCCGAAGTTAAATATAAATTATCTAAAATTATGAATTTTCCAAGAAAAAAAATTAATGTTAAAGAATGAATCTTTTTGCAAGTTTAAACTCAAAATCAGATTATCTTGCCTTTTAAAATCCAAAATCCAAAGAATTTAAAATCCATAATTAATCTCCCTAGATTTTAATTCTGCTCAGTCTCAGGTAGGAACGTTATACAATGCCTGGGTAGTTTTTGGGTTTTTCAGTAGCTGCTGCCTGGGTTCTTGTCCACTGTGTGAATTTAATCTTTTCAGACCCTCCCAAGTTAGATTAAATGACAGGTTTTGCATATGTCCCACTTCAAAGGAATCAAAAGAGTTAACAAGACACGTAAATTATCACAGCACAAGTCTCACACTTTTAAAATATAGACCCTACAGCCGCTAATTCCTTCATTCCTACATCGCCAGATCTGAGTAGTCAGTGTTACTCAGACCACAGCAAAGACTCAGGGCTACAAGGGGAAGACAAGAAAGAGACAAAGATCTCTCTATTCAGCCTCATCAGGACACCAGACAGTCTCTGCCAAGGTTAGCAGGACCCCATCTGTGCCCCTCAAGCCCCTCAACTCAATGGAGAGAAAGCTTCCATTGCCAGGTTAATTTTGACACTATTTACTGTACCTAATGGGAAATCTACCCTTGTATACGTTCTCTCCAAGAGTGACATTTGAGATATTCATGCAAGGAATAATTCTGCTACCACAAGGTTTAGAGATCTGCAGTGATGACAGCATCAGCCCACAGATCTTATTTGAGGTGCTTTGCTTCTTTGCTTCTCTGCATAATTAAAAACCTCTCAATCTTCCTTTTTCTTTAGAGTCCTATGCTTGAGGATTTGTAGGCAGGTTAGGGTAACCGATAAGAGTAGCACCTCAGAAGCTATTACAAGCTTTACACTGAAGCTATATGAGGAGGGAAATATAGACATAGGAGAAAAAAATGCAGTCACTGCCAAACTGCAGCTTGGCAGGGAGGGAGCCAAGAAATGAATACCTCAGCCTCCCCTCCTCCCACTCTGGGATCCCTGCTGGGCCATATGCAACCATATCTGGAGAGCAAAGCAGCCTGCATGAGAGAGCAGCCTGCACCTCCAGAGGTACAGGCCAGCGCCTGGAGAGATGGACGGAAGATCTGGAGAAATTTGTGAAGAATACCTAGGACTGCCTTTCTGCTCCATTCCCATCTGTTGTTCCCCTATTCCTTTCAAGAAGGCTCCACTGAGTTTCCAATGGTTAAACCTGCTTCTTAAAGGCATTCCTTTCTATTCTAACACAGGTAGTGCTAAATTATTCCTAGATTCTGCCTATCTTCTTTCATTTTACTTTCCCTTCCATTTCTGGCTCAGACAAGATTTCAGAAAATTCTTCAGATTTTCTCTTGCATGTTCTTAATCAAAACACTCTGGGTCTACCATGGTCATCCACTGTACATACCAACCTTCCCCCACCTTTAAAATTTCATGGAGTTGGATAATCCCATTCAGGATAGGGTCTCCATCAAGTCAACACAGGCCTGGATTTTATCTATTATTATCTATTTTAGCTATTATTGTTATTATCTATTTAATATTCCTACTTTCCCTGGGCCTTCTCTTTATGTATGAATTCCACACATTTCTTGAGTATGTTCCCTCAATGTGCACATGATATCTGTGCCACATTGGAGCTTTCCAAATCATGCCTCTTCGTAGTATTCTGTCAAATGTTCCATAATCCCCTGGTATAGCTGACCCAATCTGCAAGCTCTAAGAGACTGTTTTTCAGTCACGCTTGGCTTCCAGCATCTTTCGAGAAGTAATTCCAGCCTTTTTCCTTAAGACATTGCTTGTCTTACTTTTGTTGGACCCCAGTCACTATTTCTGATTTAGTAACATCTAAAATAGTTTCCTCTTAACTCTCGTACACTGTTGGTGGGAATGTAAAGTAGTACAGCCACAAGAAAAATAGTATAGAGGTTCCTCGAAAACTAAAACTAGAACTACCACATGATCCAGCAATCCACTGCTGAGTACATATCCAAAAGAAAGGAAATCAGTAAATGTATATCAAAGAGATATTATCTACACGCCCATGTTTACTGCAGCACTGCTCACAATAGCCAAGATATTGAATCAACCTAAATGTCCATCAGTGGATGTCTAGATAAACAAAATGTGATATATATACACAATGGAATACTACTCAGCTATAAAAGATGAAATCATATCACTTGCAGCAATATGGACAAACATTATGTAGAACATTATGTTAACTGAAAGAAGCCAAGCACAGAAAGACAAGTATCACATGTTCTTACTTACATGGGGGAGCTAAAAAATTTGATCTGACAAAGAGTAGAACGAGGTTTACCAGAGGTTGGGAAGGGTAGGAGAGAGAGAGACAGGTTGGTTAATGGGCACAAAAATACAGTTAGACATAAGCAATAAGATCTAATGCCCAGTAGCACAAAAGAATGACTATAGTTAACAATAATTTGTTGTACATTTCAAAATAGCTAGAAAAGAAGATTTGGAATGTTCTCAACACAAAGAAACAATAAAGTTTGAGGTGATGGATATATCCCAATTACCCGAATTTGATGATTACATGTTATATGCTTATATCAAAATATTGCATGTACCCCATAAATATGCACAACTATTAGGTATCCATTAAAAAAGTAAATAAAAACTGTTTATAAAAATAAGTTTTAAAAAACTAAAATAAATAAAATCTTTTTCACTTTTATAAAACCCTGTTGAGAATAATTACACCTAGGCGTATCTCATTTTCCCTTTCATATCTGCCTCTATGAGCTTTTAAACGTCAAGTTTTCTATTTCATATCTTCTAGTTTAGTTTCTAGATTGCAACTCATCTCCCAAGAAAATCTTTCCTTTATTGCAATTTAATCATATTTTCTTCCATTATTTTATTTTGTTTTCTCCCTTCTATTCTGACAGTAGTTTGAAATATATTTCTCAAGCTACTTTTGCTCCTCTTTGATATCCTGAGTTAATTTGATTTCTAGAAGCTGAGAATTCCAGGCCAAAGCCTTTACAGCCTTTGGATTTGAAATCATTTCATTAAGATAATTTTCTACTTTAGTTCTTTTTGATGGCATATTCTCTGCATAAAAAGGGCTCATGGCATTTGTTTATTCCTAAAACCTGATCCTATTTTGTGGGCCTCAGAAATCCAAAGTCATGGTTAGAGTTTGCATACCTAACAAATTTTAGCAGAAGCTCTGGGGTCCTCATGCCACATCCCCGCTGCAGCCCATTTGATTTCAACATAACTGAGGGGGACAGTTCTGGCACGTTGCCAGTATCTCCCCTCAAACACTTCCCAAGGCTTCTCTGCTTCAGGCCCCCCTCCAAAACCTGAGAAGGCCACTCAGTCCTTGTGCCAACAAGCAAGGGACCTGCTCTCAATCCATGTGGAACAGGGCACAGCAGATAAATAGCCCAGCTTCTCATGCTCCACAGGCAACCTTAGTGTAGTCTACTCAATTCCCAGAGGGCTCTTGTTGCCCATGGTGAAAACCAACTCCATAATATACCCTTTCTTGCTTTCCCTCCTTCCCTTTCTCACTTACCCCATCCTCTCACTTACCCCATCCTCTCACTTACCCCATCCTCTCACTTACCCCATCCTCTCACTTTAGCTTCCTGGGGTCATTTCAAAAGCAAAACAAAAAGGAAACAAACACACCCTCTCTGCACCCAGTCTCAACTCAGCTCTTGGAGGAAAGCAAACGAAGACACAGAGCAAGCCTATGGACCTCCTAGTGGGGCAGCATTACAGGAGTCATTTTTTTTTTTTTTTTTTTTTTTTTTTTTGAGACAGTCTTGCTCTGTCGCCCAGGCTGGAGTGCAGAGGCTCACTGCGACCTCCACCTCCCGGGTTCAAGCAATTCCCCTGCCTCAGCCTCCCGAGCAGCTGGGATTATGGCACACACCACCACACCTGGCTAATTTTTTTTGTACTTTTAGTAGAGACAGGGTTTCACTCTGTCAACCAGACCGGTCTTCAACTCCTGACCTCAGGCAATCTGCCTGCCTTGGCCTCCCAAAGTGCTAGGATTACAGGCATGAGCCACCGTGCCTGGTCAGGAGTCATTCTTAAGACAGAACACGTGTCTAAGGCCATACTACCCTGGACACACCTGATCTCAGATGTTAAGCAGGGTTGGGCCTGTCTAGTATTTGGATGGAAGACTGCCTGGGAATATCAGGTGCTATGGCCTTTAAAATAAATTATAAGAAAAAGAACACTAGAAATTGCTCTGCCCCCACTCCCTTTTGTCCTTGAGTGCAGTTAATGGAATTTGAGGCAGCCAGTTCAATAGCAGACGAGTTAGGCCTGGCATTAACAATTCACAGCTGGAAGCCTCATGTACACACTAGTGAGGTCCACACGGAATTTAGGTACTTTTGTAGAAGCACAGCAAGAGGAGCAAAAAAATTGTTCCTGGGCCTCTACCTGTTTCAAGGTAAGCCTTCACTGAGATTCTAAGACTCTCTTTTGATGATTAAATCCCTCTCTCAGCCTTCCCCGCAATACCAAGACTTGGTTCAAGACTTGAACAATAACTACAGCCTTGTTCAAGGTCAGCTATGTCTGACCTCTCAGCTGGGCATCTGTTAAGGCCCAAGCAGCAGCCCCCTTATACGCAGCCCTGTCTGTATAGAAAACCACACTTTCCTGTATAAAAATACCCTTTTGCCTGTAGGCGAAGCCACCATAATCTGCAGTGAGCCACCAACATCATTTTCCCATGTGGTTCCCTTAATTAAGCCCAGGGCCTAAGCCTCTTACAAGGCGAGGCCAACTAGAAGCCGCTACACAGCGGCAAAAACTAGCCACACAGCCAAATACAGGTCACTGCAGACTGACAGGGTGAAAAGTCACCAGCCTAGGCTGTATCCGCTATTTTGATCCCCAAACTGGACACATTATCTCCTTTCCGAGGTCCCCAGTTCATGTACCAGTGTTAAGAGTTTGGGGAATCAATACATTATCACATTTTTTTAGTCAAGTTCAGAACCGACTAAAGAGAGATAGACGCAGCGATCAGGCAGATGGAGATTAAAATATTATCTTGATTACTGGTGAAGCTGTTTGCAGAATGTGGCTTAGGTTACCACCAAGGGGATTCTCTAATATGTAATCCTGGAATTAAACTGAAGTAATTGCAGGGGCAGAGGCTTTAAGCTTGCCTGTCACTGCATGGCAGAGGGAAGATTAAATTCCACCCAAACTGCCACTTCTTCTCTTAAGAGGAGTGGATGAGGCGGCGGAAAGAGGCCGGGAATGCTACTCTAGATAATCTGTCCAAAAGGAAACAGGAAGAATGCTCCCTCCTAGCAGCTTCCTCTGCCTACACTTCTTACGTTAGGCCAAATGGCGGCTATCAGTCTCAGCTCCACATCACTGCCTTGTACCTGCACCCATCAGATGGAGAATGCCCCTAACCAAGTTCATCTCATTCATCTCTGGACAGAACTTCACTGCAGAACATGTCACAAGCCACTTGTCAGACTTTGGATTCTCACCCGGGGCTCGGGTGTCCACCCCAAGCCAATGAACTATGGCAAACAAGGAAGCGCAGCAAAGGGCTGAAGTCTGCGGCATCTAGGACCACTTCTGTGGGCAGGGACTGTGGGAGAGGCACCAGTCAGAGCTGTCCAGAGCAGATTTCAGTGTGGACTTACTTCTGCAGGGTGCATGATGCTGCAGCCCTTTGCTTCTGACTCTCCTCTTATAGTGACTGAACAGCGTCCCTGTACCATATCAAGTTGGCCTTCTCCCTGGCACCTCCCCTCAGGGCTTATGGTCAGTGGAGCAGTCCTAGGTAAGGCCTTCTCCTGTTATTCCTAGTACTTCAGGATTCACTTCTCCCACCACCTCTCAATTGCTACCACAGAGTTAGGTCGGGTCCTTTCACCAGAGACCATGACAACCAACACAATCATCTTACCTCTGCTCCCGAAAATTCCTACCATACACAGACCACATTTGATGCCTTCCTGTTGAGAATGTGTTGGCGAACCCAAGAATCTTTCCAATTTCCAGCACAGAATCAGTGTCCACTTAAATTTACAGAAAAATAATTGGTTGGAAATTATTTTGGTTGGAAATTATTTTGACTCCCAACCACATGGCAGCAACATTTTTCAAGGGCAATTACATTTCAAGGACTGACTCTTCTAAACTGGCAAACCCATGTCCTGGCTCCTAGGAGGCCATGCCAAACAGGAAGCTCAGAACAGCCTGGTTGCATAAGGATAATATGGTGAAAACCATCTTTACACAGCCATTAACTGCATCACAGAGGGCTGCCCTCCCATAAGGTTACACCAGTCAAACTCTTCCAGTCAGTCAGGTAAGAAACCAAGAAGAATAAATTACAAGGAAAAAAACTAGTCAAAACAATTCAACTGTTGAAAAACAGTCAAGTCAGTCAACATTGAACTTGATTATCAAGAGGCACCTAGTGGTCACAACACCACGGATTCCACCTTTTCTCCACTCCTGGCATGTTTTGGAAGCGTCATGTAGACATTGCCCTCATGTCCCTAGATGCAGAGGAGAGTACCTCTCTCACTACAGAAAGCCAGGGAGCGGGAAAGGGGAGGGGGGAAGTAAAGGATTTCTAATATTAGCCTTCCCTTCGGCCATGGGAATGCCCAGCAAGCTAAGACCTCAGGAGCAATAATGGTAGCATTGTTGGCACAGTGAGCCTCATGAAGGACAGGGAACATCTGGGCCTGTGTCAAGTCACAAGAGAGCTCTATAGGGACATAAAGTGGGGCAAATAGTTGTTTTGTTCCTCGTCGTTGACAACTTTGGGTCACCCTGAGACCACAGCAACATCAGAGGGGGTCCCCTAAACCACAAAGCATATGCATGGGTCAGTCTGCAGCCAAGCTTGCAGCCCCCACAGCACTCTCATGACCCTACAGAGGTGACCATCACCTGGAGTTCTCAGACCCCACCCCAAGCTCTTTGAATCAGAATCCACATTTTAACAAGATCGCTGGGCGAGTAGCTTTCCCAGTAAAGTTTGAGAAGCATGGCTCTGCTTCTTGGACTGAGATTGAGAGATGTGGGTGAATGGGGGAGGAGGGTAAAGAAAAGAACAGAAAGTAAAGTAGAGATAGAAGTATCTGTAAGAGAGAGAATCACTCTGCTTTTCAGTAAGTTGAAACCAAGACTGCAGGGGCTAGGGAGAGCATAAAACTTGCTTTTGATCAAATCCTGGATCTGAGAAATCTCCACCTTTGATTCAAAGGGTTCCTCAGTCCTTATGTGAATTTGATAAGCTAGGACTTCTAGGCAGGGATCAAACTATTTCACTGCATTCTAGGAAGCCAAATAAAAGCAAGTAAAGAAATGGCAGCTCTGAGAAAATCGATGAACGGAACAAACTAGAAATCCTATTTTCATCCTAAGGAGACTGCTCAGGCCACCCTCATTTTGCCACTGCAGGATGCTCTCCCACCTCCTCCACTAGCCCTTTGACCCTGAGTGGGTCCCAGTCCTGACTCCTTCATGTCTGAGCTGAAGACACACAGAGCACTACTCCCAGTAGAAGGATCAATTAATTGTAAGCAAGAACTTAACACTCTAATTGGCTCCTCACAATCTCACTTAATGATAAAGATGTCACTTGCCTTAGCGAGAAAATCTACTGAAGAAGTTCACGATCATTAACTCTTTTAAGTTTTAAGGGCAGCAGACAATTTTAAGGAAGCTGACCCAGTGTATTTCTTTGATCTCGTCTATCTAAGGCAACTTCTGATATCCTCGTGTGAATATAAACCAGAGAAGTCTTTGTTAACTACCAAGCTGAGTAAGGATCAAAGCCACTAATCCTGGACAGTCCTGAGTGGAACCCAGATCTCCAGAGACAAGCAAGAAGATTGCTGAAGTCAGGACGCAGACTCAAATCTGTGAGAGTCACATAGAGCAAGCTTGTCCAATTCGTGGCCCGTGGACCACACATGGCCCAGGATGGCTCTGAATGCAGCCCAACACAAATTCATAAACTTTCTTAAAACATTATGAGATTTTTGTAATTGTTTCTTTTTTTAGCTCATCAGCTATGGTTAGTGTTAGTGTATTTTATGTGTGGCCCAAGACAGTTATTCTTCCAATGTGGCCCAGGGAAGCCAAAAGATTGGACACCCCTGACATAGAGGAAAAGGTAGATGATTCATATTTCCCCTACCTGGTGCTTTGCCCAACCCCATTGTCTCATAGATTGGCATAATCATGTCTCAGAGTGGAGAGTGGTTCCTGCAAGCATGGGAACAATAGAAAATCTGTTCTGCCTACAGAGAGGCAGATGGGAAAACACGGGTTCCTTGAAAGTCAGAATTACACATTATTTTTATTTTATTCTCTGTAGGGTTTTGGTTTTTTGGTTTTGTATTTTCCATTAAATATATTTTATTTTTTCAATCAGACTTAAAGTGAGGTTACATTAAAATGTAAGGATATTGAAACCAGAAAACCTAGAAATGAGCCTGTTCTCCATCAACTCTTAGCCTTATAATTTTGGGGAAATCATTTAACCTTCCTAAGCTCCAGTTTCCTCAATTCACAAATGACTATTTTAATAATTGCTGCCTTCTCAATTTCATAGAGGTTTTGTGAGGCTTAAATAAGATAATGAATATTTAGTCCTACAACTCAAAATCACTTAGGACTTTTTCAAAGATGGGATGGCTTTAGATAACCTGCTTATGTTCTGGGCATCTCCTCCTCCTCTAAGACCTGGCATGAGTCCACTGCAGAAAGTAAGGCAGGAGGCAGCAATGTGGAGTGGAAAGAGCATGGGGTTTTGAGGTCAGACAGATGTGAGTATAAAATCCAGTTCTGGCCCTAACCATCGGTATGACATTGGGAAAATCACTTCTCTGAGCCTCAGGTTTTTTTTAATCTATTATATGGGAGCAATATCCATGCAGGATGGCTGTGAGAATCAGAATAAATGCATATTATTTGCCTGGCCCTTTGGAGGCAGTGATTATGATTCCTTCCTGCTGGTAGGCTCAGGAAGTGGAAGTGTAACAAAACATTCTTATATTGAAAGAGTATATAATTAAAATTTGCCCTATGGGTTCAGCTGTTTTCTCCACTAAGCATGCATTGGTTGAGGGAAAGGTAAAGTGTTGCTTGCCACTTCTGCCAGGATGCTCATCTACAAAAGCAAGAGCCAAACCTGGTATCAAGTGGGATAGCTATGTCAAGAAATATTGTCTTCTTGGTCCTAAGAACATAAGAAGCCAAAGGACCCCACAGAACACAAGTTGTATACAGGACTCAGTTGCTGTTTAGTTGCCTACATACCACAGGAGGTAAACGGGGTGTAAAATGGTAGCCATGGTGGTTGTGGTTGACAGTAGTTACAACAGAGAGACTAAGGCAGAATTACAGACATCAAAATTAGTACTGACCACGGTGACAAGGGCAACAAAAAGAGGCAGAATACAGCCCTATGGAGGGACCGTGATAAAGACCACTCTTAGTGGCAGTGGCATCTCAACTGTGGTCTAAGGGGCAAGCACAAGTCACCCACCCAACCAGACTTCTTAGGAAGCTCCGCTCTTCAGCCTGCAGTCTCTAGAAACTAAACAACCAGGAGCAGAAGCCAAGACTACAGGAGTGATGTCCATTCTGAGCGCAGTTGGCTGAAGAAGAGTCGAAGGCTTTTCCAGGGAGAACGTGGGGTTTAAGCAACTGGCCATGGGGTGGTCGGGACAGACGAGAAAGCTCACTCTCCTAATCATGAAGCCCTACTGTGTAAACTGTCGTTTCTGAGCCTGAATCCGACTCTGTAAGCAAAGACTTGATTGTTAAATTTCCTAAAAGGTAGGAACAATCATTCTTTGAAAACATCCTCCTCCCATCCTGCCCCAAGAAGAAGTCTCTTCTATAATTTGAATTACATTCATAAAAGCATGTTTCAACTGCAAAGTCCCAAGCAAATGTAAGATGGTTTTATTGCTGTTATTACGGCTAATGGTATTCCAGAAGCCCCACCCCAATGTACAAAGGACAAAACATTCTTAGATGCACAAAATACTTGAGTATCCATCCTAATGAATAAAATGTCATTTACCACCCTGGCTTTTTTCTTATCTTTAGAGACTTCATAATCTTTTCTGGCATTTCAGTAAAGCCAAGGAACCTCACTCTTTTTTAAGCTAATTGCCTGGAAAAAGCATTCCCGCCTCTCTCATATGCAGAATAAAAGTGTCTGCCTGTCTAGCCAAGGCAGAGTCCTAACTATGAGACTGCAGACAAAATAAAGACAAATCTGACTCCATCATTGTTTCCACTCTGAGTTTCCAGTCTGCAGCCCCTATGCTTAAGGTGCCGGCATTTATTGGGCACTCTCCTTTCTGTATGGTTTCCATGTCATGCATATCATTGGTCATCCCACTTCAGGCTCCCTCAAATCCTACATGCTCCTTCTAACTGTGCAGATAAGCTGAATTTTTATAACAATGGCATGGCTATCCTTGTTCTCTGCTCTTGGAATAATTACAGACAGTGAAGAAGAGAGATGCTTGTTATTTGGGCCACCCATTTGTTCATCCTCTTACCAAATATATACTGAGCCCCTCCTATGTGCAAGGTGGTTGGAAATAGAAATACAGAGAAACATAAATCCAGCCTTGAATTTCCTGTCAACCTGGACAGAGGTCACTGCCATCCTGTTTCCAAGGAAATGTGTTTTATTTTTCAATTGGTTGCATAGTCAGTAAAAATCACCATAAGCTGGCAATGTCAAGAGGAGAGTAGTAAACTCTAAATCAAGGAAAAACCTGAAGATGGTCAAGATTATTTAAGCAGGATGCTAAAATCTGGTCCACGCAATGAAATCCACACTGAGTCAGGGCAAGCTACAGTCAGACAGTCACTTAACACACATCTGGGGATGAATCACACAAAAGGAGCGAATGTGAGAATCACAGTCCATGAGCAAGTTGAGAATGAAGGCAATAGAGATTGATAAGGAAGCCTTTACTCAGGGCTTCCCTCCCTGTCTAAGACATCCCAACTTCCAGCACCCCAAATCCCCAAATGAATACTCCCATTCATCCTTTAAAACTAGTCCAGACATTACTTCCACCAGGAAGCTCATCTTCCTCATCACCACCCCTTCCAGACACAATTTGACGCCCCCTCTTGTTGTACTATTTGGTCCTTTTTTTTTTTTATACCACTGCAGTCTACATACTGGTGTTTAATTGTCTATTTGTGTGTCTGGTATCCCTACACTGTGAGTTCCTGGAGAACATGAATTTGTGTCTTATTTATAATTGACCATAGTGCCTGTTACATTTATTGCACACATGTTTATAGCATGAATGAATGGATTAATGAATGAATGAATGAATAAATGAATGAATGAATGAAGAGGGCTAATACATTTTTTAGAAGCCTGGGTACTCTGCTCTTACAAGAATGCCTTCACTGAATACAGGGACTTTGCAAATGAAAATGTGCAGCAAATATTCTTCCCTCCTTTAGGTCAAGGGCAGAAAGGCAGCGGAGTGTCAGTTAAGTCTCTCCCTCAGCTGGAGAGACAAGCCGTCCACAATTTGCAAGCTTTCCGTGCCTGCCGTGCTTTGGGGGATTTGGCTATAGGGCTCTTAACGAGATCAAGCTGAATCACACAGTTTCATCCTGTCAAAATGCATTGGAAATCTTTCTTGGGTGATTTATCATGGAAATTCACATGGCAGGGAAGGGGAAGGGGGATTAGAGGAAGCAGAGAAAGCCACTCTCCGCCGGCAGTGCTGGGCTGGCAAGATGCCCACAGCAGCCGCAGCAGCTGGTGGACAAGGCTGTGCTGACATGGGATGGATGGGCTCCTGTGAGAAGGCCACCTCCTGAAAATAAATAATCATCTCCAGGACAGGCCCACTCCAAGAGCTGCGTTAACACAGAACAGCCGCAGACAGTAAATCCTGGCCAACGAGTATAGTAGGGTGAGGGGGATGGTATTGATTTGCAGCTGCTGGCAACGCCTGACAGATCAGCTAAAATACGGAGTGGCTTAGATTTGCTCCCAAAAGTCAATAACAACATCGTCACTAATTTAAAGCCAGGGTGTCCACAGCTAACTGAAGTCACTGATAGTGAGACTTGGGTAGAACAATGTAAATAACCAGAAACGTGAGAATATCTTCTGGATCTAAAACGTATCTGTAAATATTTTGACTCCCCTGTCTTGCACTTCCCTCCCAGGCTGTAGGGCTGTAGGGGCTTATCTCAGGATAATCTTAGTTTTGTACAGATGCCTTTGTTTTCTTTTCATGGTGCTGTGTGTGCCAGTGTAGCATGCTGGCACTTCTTGTTAAAAGCAGCATTAACAAATGTGGGCTCAAATAGAAAGCCATTGCCATTTGTCCATGTTGCTTTGAGAAGAGGTGCCAGCTTGCACTGTGGGGCCCTGGAGGGCAGAGACTCTGTCATTCCAAGGCTGAGAAACTGCTCTTTGCCAGGCAGGATGCTGAAAACAAAGATTCAAACATGGAATGAAAATGAGACCCTGCTCTAGGACCCCTCAAATCTAACAAAGGAGATAGAGAGAAATGACTATGGCACCAGAGTGTGATGCTTTGGAAAGGGTAACCGCTGACTGTTCTGGATCAGAAAGGGCTGGCCCTGGGAGAAGCTTCTAGGAAGAAATCAATCCTTGGTCCACAGGCCAACACATGGATGATTCAAAAGACCGCTTCTCAGAAATTTGCAGTATCTATTGTTATTTAACATTTGAGACCCTGCAAGCTTTTCTTTTTCTGTTTCTTGTTTGTTCATACATTATCCTTACCAACATGTGTACGCCAGATGTGTGGGGAGTTTAAAAATTCACTGACAATGAAGAGAGGAAGGTGGGGCAGGGGCCAGAAGATTTGGATTAGTCAAGATGAGAATAATGGCCCCTATTTTTTAAAGTTTATTTTTAATAATAATAATTTTTAGAAAAAACAACACAAAGAAAGTGAATGTAGATACAACCCAAAAAGCCCCGTGGACTTTGAGGCATAGCTGTTGGCATTCTTGGTTTTAGACCAAATAAAGTAAGTAACACAAAGAATTACAAAAAATAATTGAAACCAGAAAACTGGTTTAGTTTCTGTGTTAGTTTCTTAGGGCTGCTGTAACAAAGTCCCACAAACTGGTTGACTTAAAACAGACATTTCAAGAAACAACAGATGTTGGTGAGGTTGCAGAGAAATGGAAATGTTTTTACACCATTGGTGGGAATGTAAATTAGTTCAACTACTGTGAAAGACAGTGCGGGAATTCCTCAGTGATTTAGAACTGGAAATACCATTTGACCCAGCAATCCCATGACTGGATATATACCTAAAGAAATACAAATTATTCTGTTACAAAGATACATGCACACCTAGGTTCGTTGTAGCACTATTCACAATAGCAAAGTCATGGAATCAACCCAAATGCCCATCAATAATAGGCTGGATTAAAAAAATGTGGTACGTATACACCATGGAATACTATGTAGCCTTAAAAAGGAATAAGATCATGTCCTTTGCAAGGATGTGGAGGAAGCTGAAAGCCACCATCCTTAGCAAACTAACACAGGAACAGAAGAAACACCGCATGTTCTCACTTATAAGTGAGAACTGAAGAATGAGAACACGTGGACACAGAGAGGGGAATGACACACACTGGGGCCTGTCAGAGGGTGGGGTGAGGGCGGAGAGCATCAGGAAAAATAGCTGATGCATGCCGGGCTTAATACCCAGGTGATGGGTTGATAGGTGCAGCTAATCACCGTGGCACATGTTTACCTATGTAACAAACCTGCACATCCTGCACATGGACCCAGGAACTTTAAAAACAAACACTGATTCTCTCACAGTTCTGGAGATGAAAAGTCTGAAACCAGGGTGTCTGCAGATGTGGTTGCTATTTTGGGGGTACTGAGGGAGAATCCACCTCCCAGCTTCTGCTGGTGGCCGGCAGTCCTTGGAGTTCCTAGGCTTGTAGCTGCATTGCTTCCACTTCCACCTCTGTCTTCACATGGCCTTCTCCCCTGTGTGTCTCTGTCTTTCCTCATCATAAAGGTTACCAATCAATGGATTAAGGTCTGCCCTAATCCAGAAGGACCTCATACTAACTGATTACATCTCCAAATTAGGTCACATTGACAGGCCCTGGGGGATAGGACTTCAACAGATCTTTTGGGGGGGCATATTCAACCCACAATAAATACCCACTAGCCCTGCTCACTTTTCATCTCAGCCACTGATGACTTACCAAAGACTAGTTACTCATCGACCAACACTCAATCCAGGGAAATGTGGCAAAGGCAAAAGATTAAAAAGCCAGGAAATACCCTTGCCATCTCTCTCCTCTATCTTTTTATTTATTTATTTATTTTTTTGTTCCCCTGAATATTGCCTGGGAACTCCTGTAACAGTAAGGTACCTATATATTTGGCAGGCAACAAAGAGAAAAAGGTTCTCTTCTGACCTTTTAGCTGGACGGGTGTGTGAGCTATCCACCATTCTCCTCTCTAGAATGGATGTGTACGTGCGTAGTGTGTTACGTTTGAGCATGATAAATCTGAAATGGTTCTGTTGTGGTTTCTCTTTTTTTGCTCACATTTGTCTCCTTTCTACAGACTTGGCATTCTAGTATATCGCACATCCTGAATAAAATGTCCTTTTCTTACTCAGCATCACATTTTGGTAGATAAGAGGTGAATGAAATGCTAAAAGTAATATATAATTTGCTCTTAACAAATGGTAGAAGGAATAACACAGCAGTGATGTTTTATAAAGGAAAGACTAATTACAGTGGGAACCAAACATAGCAAGGATCCAATTTTAATCTTTCATAACGAAAAATGCCACTAACACATCTGGGTGCTTTCTCTTGTTCTTAGTAGTAGCTTGAAATAATGACAGTTGGGGAAGCTGTACTATCGTTGTCCTAAAGTTTGATTTATAATCAGTCACCTTCCATTTGGCAGCAGCTTATGAGGAAGCAGCATTAGTGAGAAGTCTGGCAGATTTTGCCCTTGAGGTTAAGATATTAAACAAAAATGAAAACTAATCTATCTTCAGATGGAAGGATGGTACTTAAAGTGGAGTGTTTAGGAAACAGTCTTGTAAAATGTTTCTCTTTCAAAATGATTTTATTAGAGTAATTAAAAATGCAGAAAATGATACCATCTTTCAAAAGTTGTAAAAGAGCTGTTTTGATCTCCCTCGCTCTCTGGAGCTAGATAAATCTATATATAGCCATTCCTGGTATACGCTTCACTCATTAGCTCTATATATAGATCCAGATAGAATATTCACTGTGAACATAGGTCACACTGTGTTCACAGGAGGATTGCTTCTTAAAACCTTGAAACTATATGCTTCTGTTGATAGTTCACATAGATGGCCTTGGGAAGTGAGAAGTCAGAGGTCACCTTTAGGTCCCACAGCCATGTCTTTATTTACTTATCCATTCAACAAATATTTGCTTAATATCTATGACACACAGAACCCATTTTTGTGGGTTTAACAACAACAAAAAGAAAAAGTCTCTGTCCTCCACAATCTTACAATAAGGGAAGAAATGCACAACTCTACTTTTAGCAGTGTGGCAGCCTATACCACGCCTATATAATAAAAAGAGCCTTCTTACTACAATATAAGAAGCTACAGTATAAGCAACGAAAGCAAACTTTGAAATACAGTGTTGATCGCTAAGAAAGTAACAGAATCCTCATAGAGAGAGAACTGTGAGGTCACGGTAACTGGGAGGCAAATGTTAAGACCAGGAGCTTTGAGTTTTCAGATTACGAAAAAGACAACAAGAGATTAGTCCTTTCCAGAAATTTTGACCTGGAGTCTGTGGACTCTCAAAATATTAATATTTGTGCAAGAATTCAAGGAATCTGTGAACTTACATGGAGAAAAAATTACATCTGTATTTTCATATGCCTCTAATTAAAATAGCCTTCAATTACAAAAGGTAAGCAACAGAGCACAGTAATTTCACCAGTAACTACCTTTTCTCCAAAAGAAATCAGGTATTTCATATCACATCACAGTGCTGCAAACTATCTTGAAATGATGATTACACTCATTACTTTTATAATTATAATAGTTTTAGGCATGTAACTAGATCTTATTATTTAATGTATGAATAAGAAGCATATATACTAATATTTAGTATTTGATGGCTGTATTTCAATATAATTATAATAATTTATAATCCTGTGTGTTTTACGTACACAAAAATATTTTAAGAAAAGTGCATAGGCTTCACTGGATTTCCAAAGGAATCCAGACTTCAGCATTAATGAAAGAATGAGCCGGTCGGACGCGGTGGCTCACGCCTGCAATCCCAGCACTTTGGGAGGCAGAGGCGGGTGGATCACAAGGTCAGGAGATCGAGACCATCCTGGCTAACACGGTGAAATCCCGTCTCTACTGAAAAATACAAAAAGTTAGCCAGGCGTGGTGGTGGGTGCCTGTAGTCCCAGCTACTCGGGAGGTTGAGGCAGGAGAATGGTGTGAACCTGGGAGGCAGAGCTTGCAGAGAGCTGAGATTGCGCCACTGCACTCCAGCCTGGGTGACAGAGCTAGACTCCGTCTCAAAAAAAAAAAAAAAAAAAAAAAGAGTCAAAAATATATATATATAATATATAAGTAAAAATATATATATTTTAAAACATATATGTATTATTCTTCCAATAATGTGAGCTTATAAGGAAATCTCTGCTATCAATGTGGTAAGAAAAAAATTTTTTAAAAATTACCATTGATGATAGCCACCTTATAAGAATTTATGATCCACTATCATAGGTCTGGTTCGCTTATAGGTACAGTCGGAGGAATCCCCCATCCAGAAAGTAAATTAAAATGTTTCCTGGTTAGTAATACTCTCAGATGTGTGGCAGAAACAAATGTCATTTCTTTCTGAGTAAAAGCATCTAAAACTAGGGCCCTAAGGCTTCTTACACGCTATCTTTAAAAAATAAAGAGCTGGGTCAGGCGCGGTGGCTCACACCTGTAATCCCAGCACTTTGGGAGGCCAAGGCTGGCAGATCAGCTGAGGTCAGGAGTTCAAGACCAGCCTGACCAACATGGAAAAACCCCGTCTCTACTAAAAATACAAACTTAGCCAGGCGTGGTGACACATGCCTGTAATCCCAGCTATTCGGGAGGATGAGGCAAGAGAATCACTTGAATCCAGGAAGCGGAGGTTGCGGTGAGCTGAGATTGTGGCATTGCACTCCAGCCTGGGCAACAAGAGTGAAACTCTACCTCAAAATAATAATAATAATAAGCTGGATACAGGGATTAAGATGGCAGATAAGAGGCAGGACTAGCTTGCAGCTCCCACTTGAAGGGACAGATCAGATGCGGAGACTCACATCGTGAACTTTTGTTCCAGGAACAACCTTAGGAATATACCAGGAAAGCCAAGAGAATCCACAGACCCTCTGAAGGAATGGGATCACTGCTGCAGATTCCCTGAGATGCTGAAACACCATGAGGCAGCTTGCTTCCTCAGTGGGGAAGCACATAGTCTGGGGCAAGTTCTCAGACATGGTCACGACTGCCTGGAAATAGACTCAGTGCTGTTGAGGGGGCATGGTGAGAGTAAGATTGGCCTTTAGGACTGCAGGCTATGTGAGAGTGGGGTGAGGCCTGTGACTGTCGGCTTTCCCCAACTTCCCAGGAAACCTGTATGACTCAGCCAAGGCAGCCATAATCCACCTGGGAATATAACACCATTGACCTGGGAACCACACCACTATCTCCAATAGCAGCCACAGCAAGCCCTGCCCAAGGAGAGGCTGAGCTCAGATATGCCCGTGCCTGCCCCCTCCTATTCATCTTTCTCTACCAGCCCTGGCTGCTGACGACAAAGATAATAATTTCTTGGGAGCGCGATGTTGCTGCCCACCACCTGAGAAACCTGAATACTTAACCAGGTGTCCCTAGGGCAAGCTTGCATCCTACTTATAGGGCCACAGCTGATGTACTCTTGAAAGTGCCACCTCCTGGATGGAAGCCAATCAACACAAAACCAGGCACTAAACCCAACAAAAGACCCTCAACAGAGTCCACTTCATTCCCCTGCTACTTCAGCTGGAGCAGGTGCTGGCATCACGGCTGCAAGACCTTAAGACAGATCACATCACAGGACTCTTTGCAGACACTCCCCAACACCAACCTGGGGCCCAGTAGCTCCACTGGGTGACTAGACACAGAAGAGCAAAAACAATCACTACAATTCATCTCTCAGAAAGCCCCATTCCCAGGGAAAGGGGGAGAACACGACATAAAAGGAGCACCCTGTGGGACAAAAGAATCGGAACAGGAGTCCTTGGATCCTAGATCTTTCCTCTGACATAGTCTATCTAAATGAGAAGGAATCAGAAAAACAATTCTGGTAGTATGACAAAACAAGGTTCTTTAGCACCCCCAAAAGATCATGCCAGCTCACCAGCAATAGATCTAAACCAAGACAAAATATCTGAATTGCCAGAAAAAGAATCCAAAAGGTAGATTATTAAGCTAATCAAGGAGGCACCAGAGAAAGGTGAGGTCAACTTAAATAAAAAACATGATACAGGATATGAAAGGAAAATTCTTCAGTGAAGTAGCATAAATAAAAAAAAATCCACGCCAGCCTGGGTGACAGGACAAAAAAAAAAAGTCACAACTTCTGGAAATTAAGGGCACACTTAGAGAAATGCAAAAGGCACTGGAAAGTCTCAGCAATAGACTGAAACAAGTAGAAGAGAGAACTTCAGAGTTATAAAACAAGACTTTCAAATTAACCCAATCCATCAAAGACAAAAGAAAAAAGAATTTTAAAAAATGAACAAAACCTCCAAGAAGCTTGGGACTACGTTAACTGTCCAAACCTAAGAATAATTGGTGTTCCCATAGAAGAAGAGAAATCCAAAAGTTTGGAAAACATATTTGAGGGACAAATCGAGGAATATTTTCCTGGCCTTGCTAGACATCTATACATGCAAATGCCAGAAGCTCAACGAACACCTGGGAAATTCATCACAAAAAGATCATTGCCTAGGCGCATAGTCATTAGGTTGTCTCAAGTCAAGACAAAGGAAAGAATCTTAAAAGCTGTGAGGCAAAAGCATCAGGTAACCTATAAAGGAAAATCTATCAGATTAACAACAGATTTCTCGGCAGAAACCCTATAAGCGGGAAGATACTGGGAACCTATTTTTAGCCTCCTTAAACAAAACAATTATCAGCCAAGAATTTTGTATCCAGAGAAACTAAGCTTCATAAATAAAAAAGATGCAGTCTTTTCCAGACAAACAAATGCTGAAAGAATTCACCACTACCAAGCCAGCACTACAAGAACTGCTAAAAAGAGCTCTAAATCTCGAAACAAATTCTCAAAACACACCGAAATAGAACCTCCTTAAAGCACAGGACCTAAATAACTATAACACAGTGAAAAAAAAAAATGGTATTCAGGCAACAAATAGCACAACAAATAGAATCATACCTCACATCTCAAGACTAACATTGAATGTAAATGGCCTAACTGTTCCACTTAAAAGATACAGAATAGCAGAATGGAAGAATTCACCAAGTTTCTGCTGTCTTCAGTACACTCACCTAACACATAAGGACTCACAGAAACTTAAGGTAAAGGGGTGGAAAAGATATTCCATTCAAATGGACACCAAAAGCAAGCAGGAGTAGCTATTCTTATATCAGACAAAACAAACTGTAAAGCAACAGCATGTAAAAAAGACAAAAAGGGACATTATATAATTATAAAAGGACTAAGCCAACAGGAAAATATCACAATTCTAAATATATATGCACTTAACACTGGAGCTTCCAAATCTGTAGAACAATTACTACTAAACCTAAGAAAGAAGATAGAATAGTAGGAGACGTCAATATTCTACTGACAACAATAGACAGGTCATCAAGACAGAAAGTAAACAGAGAAACAATGGACCTAAACTATAACCTACAACAAGTGGACTTAACAGATATTTACAGATTCTATCCAATAATTGCAGAAATATACATTCTATTCATCAGCACATCAAACATTATCCAAGATAGACCATATGATAGGCCACAAGTCTCAGTAAATGTAAGAAAATCAAAACTATATCAAGTACTCTCTCATACCACAGTGGAATAGAACTGGAAATCAACTTCAAAAGGAACCCTCAAAATGATGCAAACATATGTATGCAAATTAAATAACCTCCTCCTAAATGATTGTTGGGTCAACGATAAAATAAAGATGGAAATTTAAAAATTCTTTGAACTAAAAAATAATAGTGACACAACCTATCAAAACCTCTGGGATACAGCAAAAGTGGTGCAAAGAAGAAAGTTCATAGCATTAAATGCTTACATAAAAAAGTCTGAAAGAGCACAAATAGACAATCTAAGGTCACACCTCATGGAACTGGAGAAACAAGAACAATCCAAACCCAAACTCAGCAGAAGAAAAATAATGAAGATCAGAGCAGAACTAAGTGAAACTGAAAACAAGCCAAAGAAAAAAAAAAAGATAAATTAAACAAACAACCGGTTCTCTGAAAAGACAAATAAAATTGATAGACCATTAGTGAGATTAACCAAAAAAAAGATTATCCAAATAAGCTCAATTAGAAATGAAACTGAAGATATTACTACTGATACCACAGAAATACAAAGGATTATTCAAGGCTACAATGAACAACTTTATATGCATAAACTAGAACACTTAGACGAGATGGATAAATTTCCAAAAATATACAACCCTCCTAGATTAAACCAGGAAGATCTAGAATCTCTGAACAGACCAATAACAAGCAGTAAGATTGAAATAATAAAAAAAAAGCCAACAAAAAAATGTCCAGGACCAGATGGATTCACAGCTGAATTCTACCAGACATTCAAAGAAGAATTAGTACCAATCTTATTGACACTATTCCACAAGATAGAGAAAGAGGGAATCCTCTGTAAATCATTCTATGAAGCCACTATCACTCTAATACCAAAATCAGAGGAGGACATAACAAAAAAGAAAACCACAGACCAATATCCTTGATGAACATACATGCAAAAATTCTCAACCAAATACTAGCTAACCAAATCTAACAGCATATCAAAAAGATCATACACCATGATCAAGTAGGTTTAATACCAGGGTTGCAGGGATGGTTTAACATACATAAGTCAATAAATGTGATACACCACATAAACAGAATTTAAAATAAAAATCATATGATCGTCTCTACAGACACAGAAAAAGGATTTGACAAAATCCAATATCCGTTTATGATTAAAATTCCCAACAAAATCAGCATAGAGGGTATCAAGGTAATAAAAGCCATCTACAACAAACCTACAGCCAACATTATACTGAAGAAAGATTGAAAGCATTCTCCCTAAGAGCTGGAACAAGACAAGGGTGCCCACTTGCACCACTTCTATTCAAAATAGTACTGGGAGTCATAGCCAGAGCTAGGAGACAAGAGAAAGAAATAAAGGGCATCCAAATCAGTAAAGCGGAAGTCAAACTGTCACTGTTTGCTGATAAGATCATATACATAGAAAACCCTGATGACTCATCCGAAAAGCTCCTACAGCTGATAAATGAATTCAGCAATGTTTCAGGATACAAAATTAATGTACACAAATCAGTAGCTCTGCTATACACCAACAGTGACCAAGCTGAGAATCAAATCAAGAATTCAACTCCCTTTTACAATAGCAGTAAAAAAAAAAAAAAAAAAAAAAAACAACAACAACAACAACAAAAACTTAGGAATATACCTAACTAAAGAGGTGAAATACCTCTCCAAGGAAAACTACAAGACACTGCTCAAAGAAATCATAGAAGACACAAACAAATGGAAACACATCCCATGCTCATGGATGGGTAGAATCAATACTGTGAAAATGACCATACTGCTAAAAGCAATCTACAAATTCAATGCAATTCCCATCAAAATACCACTATCATTCTTCACAGAACTAGAAAAAAAAATCCTAAAATTCGTGTGGAACCAAAAAAGAACCCACATAACCAAAGACTAAGCAAAAAGAGCAAATCTGGACGGCATCACGTTACCCAACTTCAAACTATACCATAAGGCCATAGTCACCAAAACAGCATGGTACTGGTATAAAAATAGGCACATACACCAATGAAACAGAATAGAGAACCCAGAAATAAAGCCAAATACAGTCAACTGGTCTTCCACAAAGCAACAAAAACATAAAGTGGGGAAAGGACACACTATTCAATAAATTGTGCTGGGATAGTTGACAAGCCACATGGAGCAGAATGAAACTGGATCCTTTCTTACCTTATACAAAAATCAACTCAAGTTGGATCAAAGACTTCAACCTAAGACGTAAAACCATAAATATTCTAGAAGATAACGTTAGAAATTCCTTCTAGACATTAGCTTAGGCAAAGACTTCATGGCCAAGAACCCAAAAGCAAATGCAACAAAAACTAAGATAAATAGATGGGACTTAAACTAAAAAGCTTCAGCACAGCAAAAGAAATAATCAGCAGAGTGAACAGACAACCCACAGAGCAGGAGAAAATCTTCACAATCTATACATCCAACAGAGGACTAATATCCAGAGTCTACACAGAACTCAAATAAATCAGCAAGAAAAAATAAATGATTCCATCAAAAATGTGACAAAGGACATGAATAGACAATTCTCAAAAGGAGATATACAAATGGCCAACAAACATATGGAAAAATGTTTAACATCACTAACTATTAAGGAAATGCAAATCAAAACCACAATGCAATACCACCTCATTCCTGCAAGAATGGCCATCATCAAAAACTCAAAAAATAATAGGTTGGCATGATTATGGTGAAAAGGTAACAGTTTTACACTGTTGGTGGGAATGTAAACTAGTACAACCACTATGGAAAACAGTGTGGAGGCTTCTTAAAGAACTCAAAGCAGATCTACCATTTGATCCAGTAATCCCCTTACTAGGATTCTACCCAGAGGAAAATAAGTCATTATACAAAAAAGATACTTGTATATGCATGATTATAGCAGCACAATTTGCAATTGCAAAAATATTGAACTAGCCCAAATGCCCATTAATCAACAAGTAGACAAAGAAAATGTTACACACACACACACACACACATATATATATCTCACATTTATACACACACACACACACCATGGAATACTACTCAGGAATGGAAAACCAAACACCATATGTTCTCACCCATATGTGGCAGCTAAGCTATGAGGACAGAAATGCCTAAGAATTATATACTGGACTCTGGGGACTCAGGGGAAAGGGTTGGGATGGCGAGGGATAAAAGACTACACATGGGGTACAGCGCATGTGTTAGGTGCACCAAAATCTCAGAATTTACCAGTAAAGAACTTACTCATGTTACCAAACACCACCTGTTCCCCCAAAACCTATTGAAATAAAAAAGTGAAAAAAATTAAAGAAAATAAATTTTTAAAAATAAAGTATACAAAAAAGTGCAAAAACAAAAGGAAATACATACGTCTCTAAGGCCATTGAGACCATCTAGGTAAAGTCTCAATAGCTTGTGTGTGAGCCTCGTGTTAGAGACATTTGGCTACATAAAGAAGAAATATTACTGTGTTGGAGAGATAAGGTTGTTCTCTGAAACAAAAACTACTTACATTTTCAAACATTTCTCAGTTGTCCTCCCTCCCTACTCTATTAGTGAAACGGCCTGTTTACAAATGGAAAAATTGAAACATTATTATGTCAACTTTCCCATGAACTGTCACTGATGATAGCATATTGAACTTTCAATGTCTGCAAGAGAGACCAATATTAGAGCAACATCTTAGTTACTGAATTCCCTGTGAGCTCTCAACCCATGTGCAACCATGACCACATCTTGTGATGAAAATACATCAGAAACCTGAACTTTAAAGAAATAAATGAGAAAGATAAGAGTTTACCAAATACCAGTCTTATCTTGGAGATACGTGTCCAACCTAAGATAAATATGAAAAAAATTTGCCAAATTTTCAGTCATGCTCAGATCAAATAACTCAGATTTGTTTCCAGATGTTCAAGAGGATATCCTAGAACTCTTAATGTTCCTTGGAGGAATCATTAAATGGCCTCTTCCTTGGACTCATAGGACCAGCAATAACTCCTAAGTTGAATTGACTCACATCTATCTCAGTCTTGATTTCAATTTAGGTCTCTAACATTTGAGTCCTTGCTTTTCACATGGTCACTCAGAATCTGCCATACACTGTGGATTTTAAGGTGACTTGTTAGGACTGAGAAAGTAAATTCTAATAAACATTAATGCAGTCTTAATACAAAAACTCAGGACTAACTTAGAACCTGTTTTATGCCAGAAAGGGAAATTTACACGTTGATTACCTCATAATTATGAACTTTTTGTAGAGCTGAAAGTTCATTTGATCAGTTGGAAACATGGCTGCCTGATACTATGCCATATTTATAGAAGTTACTATTTTTAAAATCCAATCAGTCATTGTCTTTGGTAGAATAAAGTTCTCTCAGAGTGTTATATTGAACCAAGCAGCATGAATGGACAAATGAATTTCCCGACGGCTCCAGCTACCAGAAATCATCTAGTAATACAAGGGAAGGCCCCAAAGTTTTTTAAGTGAAAAAATAAGCATGAAGATTGAAAGAGTAAGACAAAGGAAAGCATAAGTATAAATGGATTTATAACATGGACTGCATCAAGGGATTTGGTATTTTTCTTTCTAATTCCTATACATTAAAGTAGATTAACAGGCACAGCTACTAAGACACACACACACACACACACACACACACACACACACCACACAAAATAATGAGCTCAAAATAAAAAGTGCTAAGCAAATGAAGGAATAATACACCATGAGCAAGAGTCCGAGGAGGAAAAAACAAACAAAATTGCTTTAGCACCACTTTCCCAAGGACTTTAGATTTTGCCATTATCTGATTCAGAATCAAAATAACTCTGTGCAAAATGTTTAAAGAAAAGTGGAATTTAAAAGTTTACAAGAAGAAGACTACTCAAAATAACCAACTTGTAAGTAGAGCAAACTAGGACTTTTAGAAATAAAAAAGTAACTATTGAAATTTAAAACTTTATAACTGGGTTATAGAAACAGATTAGGCTTAAACTCTAAAATTAGATTTTGATTCTAATTAGATGTAAGGTGAAAAGGTAATTATTCATTGGAAAATATATTTTTTAAAATTTATTCCTAATTAAGGACAAATAAGGAGATTTTAAAAACAAGAAAAAGAAATTAAGACAAAGAGGATAAAATTAGAGAGCCTAACATTGGTTTTATTGATGGTCCAGAAATTAGCTAGTACGAAGAGGAGATCTAATATTTGAAGAGAAAATGGCTGAGAAATTTTCAGAATTTGTGAAATAAACCCATTTTCAGATTCAGAACTCCAGTGAATTCCAGACAGAATAATAAAAATAGAAATATCAAAATAAAATTGCTGAATATGAAAGACTGAAAGATCTCAAAAACAACCACAATAAAACCAAAGCAGAGATAATTTTAAAAGGAATGAAACTTAGACATCAAACCTCCCAAAGATATCAACTTATTGAGTGAAAATAACTATAACCCTACAATTATATACTAAGCAAGGTTATCTTTCAAGAAGAAGGATAAAATCAACACATTTTTAGATGAACATAAACTATGAAAGTTTACCACTAGCAGGCTCTCAAAACATTACCTTCTAAATGATAAACCTCAAGATGAAAGAAAAAATTCAAAAAGATTTGAGACACAGTAAAGAATGGAAAGCAAATGAGTAAAGATTTAGATAAATCTGAAAAGCCTGACTGTACAAAATAGTAGGAATGCTCAATTTGTGAGATTTTTTTCTTAAAGAGAGAAATGAAATTATGAATACCAACAGCATGTAAGCCCAGAGGAGGATGATCAGAGACAAAAGAATTATAAAACTCTTGAATTATTCAAAAAGAAGTTCAGACACTAATTAATTTTAGATTTTAAGTCCACAAGGAAAACCTGTAAAAGAAGATAAATGGTATGTATGTTCCTAAAAGGTATAGGGAGGGGAAAGATGAACAAGAAAACAGTAGGTCAGAAATGTGGCATTAAGAAGCACAGATCACCAGGAACAAACAGAAAGTACAACTTAATACAGCAAAATAAGTGCAAATAGATCAGTCATCATAACCAGTGCACATTTAACTTATTAATTAAAAGATATTGTCAGACAAAATTTTTAAAAATCAGATGAATGTTATTTCTAAGAGACAGATCTAAAATATACAAACATGGAAACATGAAAAATATAAAGATAAAAAAGACATACTGCGCAAATACAAATCAAAAGACAACTAATAATATTGGTGAATTAAATTGAGATATAAAGCATACGTAAAGAGAATCGCTGTTTAATAATAAAAATTTTCAACAACCATGGATAATAGGCACCCTTTAGGGGTTATCTTTAATGCTAAAAGATATAAAATGAAAGTTGATAATGTCAAGGAATGTATAAATTATAAATCTACCATCATAATAGGTTTCGACATCCTTCTACCAATTTTTAGTCAAACAGACAAAAACCGAAGCTTGATTTGATGGATATTTATAGGCCATGCATTCAACAATAATACAAAATATCCTCAAGATCCATATAACATTTACAAAAATTGTCTCAATATTAGGCCATAAGTCTCAATAAATTTCAAATTATCAGTATCTCATAGAGCCTATTCCCTGATCACAATTAAATTAGAATTCAGTAACAAAATAATTTAAGCTCTGATGGGAAATTAAAATATTTCTAAATAATATGTAAGTCAAATAAGAAAGAATTATGAAAAGTAAAATGTACTTAGAATTAAATAATTATACATATTAAAACTTGTGGAATGCTAAATTAATAATTTGAGAACATTCATCAATCTGTATGCTTATAGGGGAAAAGAAAGGCTAAACAATTAAAGCTAACTTAGGAAAAAAATTTTTAAACAGTACAATTTTTCCAGATGAGACTTTCTAGTATCCAATAAGCATATGTCCTGGCAATTTCTGAAGTATCTCTTTGGAGTGTCATAGAAACTTGAGTTCTTTAAAAAACTATTATTTCTGATCAATATCTGTGTCTTTAAAAAAAAAGATGAGAAAAATCCCAAAGAAAATAAAAAGAATGAAAGAACAGAAACAAATATACAGAAAACAAAAATTCAGTATACAGTACTCACAAATCCAAAAGATATTTTTTAGAATACTAATAAAGTATTAAATATTTGGTCAGATTAATCAATTTAAAAAGAGTGAAAGCACAAATATGCAATATCAAAAATGAAAAGGGGATCATGTTACAGACAGAGCAGAAAATTGAAAAGATGGTAACTTTAGCCAATGAGCTTTAAAGCATATAAAACTGACAATTTGCTAGGGAATAAAAGCAATTTGCCATAGGTGATTCGTGAAGAAATAGGAAGCCTGAATAGTTCTGTAATCACTAAAAAAAGTTAAATTAGTAACTAAAGATCTTCCCACAAAGAAAGAAAAAAAAAATAGATAATTTCAATTTTTATAAAACTCTTCTAGGAAATAAAAACAAGGAATACTCACCAATTACATATATAAAAATATGTAATCTTATATCAAAATTAGGAAAGTACTTACAAGAAAAGGGCAATCTCCCTCCTAAACATATTTTAAAAATACTACAAACTAAATCCAACAATGTATATAAAAGATATACATCATGACCAGTTTGAGTCTATTCAAGGAATAGTCTGGGCACCATGACTCACTCCTGTAATCCCAATACTTTGGAAGGCCAAGGCAGGAGGGTGGCTTGAGGCCAGGAATTCAAGACCAGCCTGGGCAATATGGTGAAACCCTATCTTTACAAAAAAAATTTAAAAAAATATTTATCTAGAGTTTAAGACCAGCCTGAGCAACATGGCAAGACCCTATCTCTACAAAAATTTTAAAATATATATATTTAGCCAGGCATGGTTGCCTTCAACTGTAAGTCCCAGCCACTCAGGAGGCTGAGGCAGGAGGACCACTTGAGCCCAGGAGTTTGAGGTTGCAGTAAACCATGATTGGACCACTGCAATTTGGCTTGGGTGACAGAGGAGACCCTGACTCCAAAACAAAAGAGGAATGTAAGTTTGATTTAACACCTAACAATACAATTCACCACATCAACATGGTTTTTTAAATCATTTAATTATCTCAATACATGGAGAAAAATAAAGAAATTTAATACCCATTCTTAAGTGTAAAAATATAGAAGGAAATTTTTGTAACCTACTAAAGAATACCTACTAAAACATAGAGAAAACATTCTAAACGAGGAAACATTAGGCATAGTTTATATAAAAGCAAGAGCAACATACATATGGCTAGCCCCAGTGATGACATGGAGTAAGAGTTTGTCAAATCAATCTCACGAGGATCAGAGATCTCACCTAGTATAAAACTTTATTAGTAATTCAAAAGATAAAGGAAATCACAAAAAGCAGATAAATCATGGAGCAATATACACATGGTTAGCCACAGTGATGACACAGAGTGACAGTTTGTCAAATCAGTCTCACAAGAATCAGAGATCTCACCTAGTATAAAACTTTATTAGTAATTCAAAAGATAAAGAAAATCACAAAAAGCAGGAAAATCATGGAGAAGTCTGATACTGCTGTCACAACTCCCCAGCTCTTTCTTTGCTCCTTAATTCTGGACTCCTTAGGTCAGGGGTCCAGATTTAAGGTATTCTCTGATGAGGCAGGCTGGGTATCACTTACACACAGGGGAGCAATCCCTATCATGAAATATCTCCATTGTGTACATCAGCAATTACATAACTGATCCTGACATTTTCCAGTAGGCCATGCCTCACAAAAATATAAACAAGTTTGCTTACCATAGGCAGACTCCAGGGACCAAGTGTGTCCTACTTAAAGCATTCCATGGGTAAGGACTCTCCATTATGTTTACAAGCAGACCTGACCAGAGCATTTCATTCTTTTTGGCTCTTTTCCTCTCATCCCTGGGGTACAGAGGATGGCTTACAAACTAGCTGCTAACCCTCTCTTCTCACTCAAAAGCCCAGGGATTGGGGGGAAAAAAAGTCTACATAAGCTACTGAGGATAGATAATTTTGTTAACTCCCTGGAATATTGCCTAGAAAATGGCCATCACATTGTGGATGCTCAATAAATGTCTGTTGAATGAAAGAATCAATAGATTGTTTACAAATGAATGCTCTCCACAAAGAAAACACAAAAGCAAATATAAATAATTAGAATTGATAAGAGGCCATAGTAAGTTAAATTAATGTAAAACCAATATACATCAAAAGAGAAAAAGTAATTTTAAAATAATCTTTATTATAGCAACAAAAGCAAAGTCACCCAGGAATGAATAAAAGTAAAATAAGTAAAACCTTTATGACAAAAACTACAAAACATTATTGAAAAGCACTGAAAAAGGTCTAATAGATAAATGCATAAACAGGAAAATTGAATACCATAAGATATCAATTTTTCCAAATAGACCTGTAGCTTCAATAATTCCAGTTGATATGCTAATCATAGTTTTATTTTGTTTTGTTCTATGAATATGAAAAGCTTGAACTTAAAACATATAGATACAGAAACAAAAAGTTCGATACAATCCTGAGAAAGGACATGGAGGAAATCTCAACCTACAAAATACCAAAATGTATTATAAAGTCATAGTCATGCAGTCAGTGTGGCACTGGGGCAAGAATGGACAAATAGACCAACAAACTGGGCAGAAAGTTCAGAGACAGGGCCATTCACACCTAGCAACTTAACATGTCAGAGGTGGCCTTCCAGGTTAGTAGGAAAGGAGGAACAATTTAAAAGTTGGCATTGTCATTGTCACAATTGGTTGTCCATATAAAAAGTTAAATCTGACTCTTCAAAATTCAGTTTTAGGTAGATTATAAAGGTAACTGTGAAATGCAAATTTTTAGCAGCAAACAGAGAAGAGTATCTCTACAAACTTAGGCAAAACATAAAAATAACAAAGAAAACAATTGGTACATTTCACTATATTAAAATGTAACTTTTTTTTTATTTTGAAGAGATTTATTCAAAGCCAAATCTGGGTGACCAATGGTCTGTGACATAGCCCTCAGGGAGATCCTGTTAACATGTGCCTAAGGGTCAGGATAGAGCTTGGTTTTATACATTTTAGGGAAACATTAGGCATCAGTCAATACATGTAAAATGTCAAAATGTGGCATTTCTATTAGGCAAAAGATGCTGTTTAGAAACCCAAATTTATAAAAACCAACAAACTAGGGAAAATAGAAATTGCAACAAATGTAATGGTCAAAGGATTAGTATCAATAATCTCTCATAATCTCCTACCTCTCAATGGGTAAGTCATAGTCCAATTGAAAAATAGACTGTCCCATCATGTTACACAAGAACAAACTGGCCGTAGGATACATGAAAAAGTTGTCAACCTTATCAGTAATCAGAGAAATATAATTTTAACTGCAATAAAACTAATTTTACATTAATAAAAATATAAAAATTTAAACTCTGACAGTACCAGTTTTTGGTGAGGGTACAGGACAATGAGAACCCTCATACATGGATAGGTGACACTGTAATTGAATTTAACTTATTTGAAAAATAATTTAACATTACTCTCAAGTCTGAAAATATGCAGACCTTATGGACCACAATCCCACTTTCTGATGTGTATCCAACATACACTTGCAAATGTACACTGGAAAACACAGCAGTGTTGAGTGTCAAGAGCAACAAAATGAAAACAACTCACATGCTCATCACCAAGTAAACAGATAAATTGTAGCAAATCAATACTACATAATACTCTATAGCAGTGAAGCAAATGAATTACAGCTACACACATGAAAGTGGATGAATGTCAAAAACAGAATAGTGAGGAAATGCAAGTCACAGACATCACATATAGTATAATGCCATCTATATAAATAGCAAGATGTAATTAATGATAACAGAGTGATGCAAAGCATCATGGGAGTTCTGAGGAAGGACTTCTGTCTGTGGGAGTCAGGGAATACATTATAGGGGAGGTGAGCTTTGAACTGGACTTTGAACAATAGAGAGAATTTCTAGAAAGATACAGAGTAGTAAGTATATGTAAGTACAGTGCAGGATGGAAAAACAGTGTGAGCCATGGTGTGAAGTTTCCCCATTCTCCAAAGAACAATGTAACTGAAAAATAAGACATACCATGGGAAATCATAAAACCAGAGAGAAAGCCAGATAGAGACTGGTTGGGGCCAGGGAGCCAAGAGGTCATCGCTTGCTATATCAGACATATGAGAGGAGGTCCCATTATTCACATCCTAAAGCAGTGCCTTGTTCTGTGAGCCTGTTACCTGCCCTGTACTCCTCCCCCGCCACCTCCCTCATACTCATGCTCTCATTCCCCAGCATTACTCTTATTCCAACCACTTGAAAATAACAGCAACTGATACTGCATTATTATGAACAGCACCATTTCAAAATGAGGGTAACATAAATAGTCTAGGTGGAGAAAGCCCACATTGGCCCAGCACATTCAGCAACCCCCTGAGCCTTGAACCCACACTAGGAGGCATGTGTGTATGCCTGGGGCCATGTCCCTTCAGCAAAGAGGCTCACACACATACCTAATTTGGGATAAGCTCAATAATTAAAGGCTGTGCTTTCCATCTACACTCATTCGGCAAACATTTATTGAGCATTTCAAGCCAATAGGAAGAGAGTCTTCTTAGAGTCACGCAACCAGTCTCATTATACCGTAGCTCCTCCATCCCAACGATAGTTTTCAGCGGTCATAGCCAAGTGTTGTTAGACATGATCCAGAAGTGATTTGCTCCTTATTTTCATTTTGCAGAACAGCCATTCAGTGTTCACTCAAGCACTAATGCTTTTTAAAATTAAATGTGAACTGTAGTGAGTAAAATACTCCTAACCACATTAGAAGTAGTTTGCTGTTCAAAGTGATGTGTGAGGAGCATGCAAAAATATCATTGGCAGAATACCAAACTTTCCTTTTTTTAAAAAATTACTTTCTCTTTTCTTTTTTCTCTTAATCTAATGTTAATACATTTAAAAATAAGAACAGAGATATGAAAATATGTTTTGTGCAATATGATTTGAAAGGGAAGTTCTACTTGTTACCAGAAAACTGAGGGGGGAAGAAGGCCCTTATCCTTCCTTGATATCTCTATTTTTTTCTGGAAGACTTTGTAGCAAGTTGAACTCAGTCAAACATGAATATGGAAGCCGCTCTTTGTAAGAAAGATGATGTTACCGACCTACAGTCAAAAGTAGTGATAATGAATTTTAACTGACCCAATCACATTCTTTTAAATGCTTTTCAATAATTTATCTAGCATTACCAAAGGTACACATAGCTGAGTCCTAACTCAAACAAGGCCCCAGTTGATCCAAGGCTCAGAAATGGAAAATGGAATGGGAAACATAACCAAAAAGTAGGAATTAAGGTGACAGAAACTGCCAATATATTACAATCATAGTGTAGATGGAGCTGGTTGAGAGCCACAGGTGGAGGTCAATCTTGGAATTCAGAAAACAAATGCAGGCAGATAGGGAAACAAACAGAAGCCATGGCAAGAAGCAAAACTACAGCACAAAGCACAGAGCATTTTTCCTATCAGTCCAGACATTTATGAAGAGCACTGTTATTTTATGGGTTGAAGACTTGGAATTCTGGTCACAAAACGTTCTAGCTGCTACCAAATCCTCCCTACCTTTTAAACGGATAGGCCCAAAGCTGAAATTTGTCAGAGAAACAAAACTGACCATTTACGTAACCGCGAGCTGAGAAACAGTGAAATTAGCCAAGGTGGAACAGAGCGTCTCACTGGGGTGCAAACCCGTGGTTTCACCAGCTCAGTGCTCTAAACACCTGAACACCTTCTCTGGCGCCCAATTCACCCAGTCATTAGGTCGGTTCAGAAAATAAAGTTACAAAGTGAGTTAGTGAGCACTACTTTGATTACAAGTGACAAAGTTTCAGTCCAAAATGTTTAGGCAAAAAAAAAAAACAGGTATACTGAGGTGTCTCGTAGAACTTAAGCCAGGAATATTTGGACCTCGTTAGCAATTCAAACACATGCACAATCAGGATCCCACCCGCTATCCTGTGTCTGTGTCTCTGTGCCCCTGCATCATTCCTCACTCTCAGTGTGGACCAGGGTGGAGGAAAACATGGGCAACATCACCCTCAGACTCGTAGATCTTAAAGCTCCAGCCTTCAGAGACTGACCCGCTTTCTCTGATCCCAATTAAAACGGAAAAGAAAATGTGTGGCCCTGGGTCAGTCAGATTCCCAAAGATGGGCCACTCAACTGTGGGTGAGATGGCAGACTGCTTTGATTGGCCCAGCAACGCTCAGGTGTATTAGTGAACAGAGGTCAAAGGGATGAGGTCATGAAAGAATATGGCCATGGGAAGCTGCCATTCCCCAAAGAAGTAGATGCTTAGCATAGAAACAGTAAGTATCCACCACCCAAGTGGGTGAGCTACATATTACACAAAGTGCAATAATTGGGCTAATAGCCCAATATTTTATTAGGACCAGGACAATCACCTGCCCCGATCATAGAGATTATGTCCTTTAATCTTATTTAAAAATCATTGCAACTCTGTCTTCCAGATGAAGATGGAGCTTCTACACTCCTCAGTTTCTTAGTCACCCCCCAGAATTTAGAGGCAGGTGAGGGTGTCTAGTTCATGCCAGGTACACTGAGGTTTCTCTAGTTGATGGGGCAGGGCAGCCAAGAGAGAAGAACCAGCTTCCCTGACAGATACGGTTCACATTGCAACTTTTCATGCCCTAGCTTTGCAACTATGGGCACGTTACTGAACTTCTCTCTGAGCCACAGTTTCCTCATCTGCAAAATGAGGAAAAGAAAACTACCTTGCAAGGTTTGTATAAAGGTTAGAGATAATGTACATAACTGAACACTATGTCTGATCGATGGTAGCTATTGTATTATTAATATACTGAATGGCTCCCTCACAACCTCTAAGAGATAATGTGTCCTTAACCTTGGGAATGTCTTCAGGACAATGTTCCATTTTACGCTAACCTATTTCCTTGTAAAAAATCTCCCTTTTGTACCCTGTATACCCAGACCAGAAGACACGGTTAATATAGATTCCAATTAGGTTGTACTATGAAGAAAGAAGGATGGAGTGAGGATAAGGGAGCAACTTTTATTCTTTACCTGAAATGATATCACAAAATATCCAAACTTTAAAAACAACTTTAAAATACGAACTAGGAAGGACAACATAACTTCACTAGTACCCTGAATTTTTAAAACCTGAAATAAAAATACAATTCAGGAAAGCCCTACCTGACACCATCTCCGGAGCTATGGCCATTCAGAGTGGAGCAAAGTTCCCCAGTAGGATTTCACAAAGTACAGATATCTTTATTTTACAAATGAAGAAACTGAAGCTCAGAGAGAAGTCACTTCTCTGAGGTCACATCGTTCAACAAAATCAGGCACATCTAGATCCTATTCCCAGCCTAAGGCCTTCCCACCCACTCTGCATCATAGGCAGCTGGAGGGTAGGCTCCAGGTTAGGAAGGTGGGGCCCTCAAGGAGGCCCCAGAGGAACAGAGAGGGAGAGCTGACCTTGACAAGAGTAAAGAAAATGCTACAGACAGAGCTTCATGTCCTTCAAGTGGATCCCCTGACAAAAGGGGAAGAAAACAGGCTTTACAACCTGTGCTCTCTCCTGGCTGCTTTCTCTGGCTAGATTTAAGTGAGTTGAAAATTATTCATTATTTTACACTATCTGAAGCTCCCTTAACATGGATAATCAAAACGTAGCTTTCATTAACGTCCCTCAAACAGCAATAATAAAAGAACACGTAGTTCAGCTAGTGCATGATAAAAAAGGACTCCTAAACTCACCTCAGTCTCCTGCTTTGATTCATTTTATGCTCTAGCAAATCAAATGCTTGTGACAGCCCTGCTCAGCCACCTCCTTCTTCCCTCCACAGTACTGTTCTTGCTGACCCTGCTGGCTGAAATTCCCTTCTGCTCTTTCCTCAGCTCACTCATCCTTTAAGATATAGCTCAGGTACCACCTGCTCTGGGGAGCTGTCCATCACTCGTCTTTGTGTCCTGGCTCATTGCAAGCCACAGTGAAGGTGTGTTGAGTGCTTAACGTTGAAGAAAAGGGTTTTATCATTGTAACCCAGGGCCAGAATTTCTTTTTTATAACCCTAAACCATTGCAGCCATTTCTACAACTCCTCCTCCAACACACTGATGGTGTGTGAATCAGGCCATGTGTGTCATAAGCCACTAAAACTTTGGAAATGTCTGCTGGAAAATGTCAGCCTCCTTTCCTGACAGAGAGGAAAGGAAGTAGAAGATGAGAAACCACAACAGTGCGGGGAGGGGGGACAGCATGGTGAATACAGGAAGGTGGGCAGAGAAATGGCACAGGAGCACCTGGAGCAGAAAACAGCCAAAACAACATAGTCACGTATCTGACATTGTCCGAAACCACTGCTGATTCTCTTATTTTCAGCAGCCTCTACCCCTAGCCTGGAATTTCTGGATTTGCAATAGTTACCAGGAAGAAATGGAGACTTTCTGAGGTGAATGAAGCCCATGGCAGCATCTACACAAGACCATCACCCCTTGAAGTGACCTTTACCTCAAGTTATGCCTGAGACTTTGCTTTTCCTACAGCAAGACTAGAGGGTCACGTGGAGGTCATAGTGTGGGCTCTGCTCTAAGATAGAACCCAAGAGGGCGTTATGTGACTTACAGAACAGACAGCAGGAAACAGCATCTAGCCTGCCCAGGTTCGGTGCTCCTGGGTACAGCTTTATCCCTTAGCCACTGAAGAAGCCTTCACATCATACACAACACCAAACCTGGCCTAGCTCCTAGACAAAATACTGGCCAAATCTCAAATGTGAATTTCTCCAATTCTGATTCTCATCTGTACAGCTTAACAAATCAAGTTTGTTCAAGCTCATTCACTTACAAACTTTGGCTGGCATCCAGCGTCACCATTCTGAGACCATGGGTCCCACAAAGCCCATTACATCTGTGGTCTGTGGTCCTCTATAGCCAACAATTAGCTCCCAGATGCAATACAAACTGCCATTTCCATTCTGGTCATGGTTACCATGGGAATCACCTTATGCTTCTCTGTAGAAACCAACTATAATGCTTTTTACTAATGGCCCATGCACTGGCTCTTGAGAGACTACAAGTATTAGGCAATCAAAGCACTTGTATTTGGACTTCCTCTCCTTTTTTAGGAGCTTAAGTATGAATGAAGAAGGGCAAGAGACAGAGAAGAAAGTGTATTCATTCCATTAGGAAAGAGGCTTCTACTGGCCCTTTCCCTCTCTCGGTGGAGCTCAGATATTTTTATAAATTTAAGAAAAGTCATTGACAAGGGATTAATAACCAGAATATATAAGGAGCTCAAATAAGTCAACAGGAGAAAAAGCTAATAACTCAATTAAAAAGTGGGCAAAAGATATAAGTAGACATTTCTCAAAAGAAGACATACAAATGGTAAACAGGGATATGAAAAGGTACTCAGCATCACTGATCATCAGAGAAATGCACATCAAAACTACCATGAGACATCATCTCACCCAGTTAAAATGGATAATTTCCAAAAGACGGGGAATAACATGCTGGTGAGGATGTGGACAAAAGGGAGCCCTCATATACTGTTGCTGAGAATGTAAATTAGTACAGTCACTATGGAGAACAGCATGGAAGTTCCTCAAAAAACTAAAATTAGAACTACTACACGATCCAGCATTCCCACTGCTAAGTATATACCCGAAAGAAAGCAAATCAGTATGTTTAAGAGATATCTACCTTCCCACGTTTATTGCAGCACTATTCACAACAGCCAAGATTTGGAAGCAACCTAAGTATCCATCACCCGATGAATGAATAAAGAAAATGTGGTACATATACACAATGGAGTACTATTCAGCCAGAAAAAATAGATTCTGTCATTTACAACACTACTAATGGAACTAAAGGACATTTTTGTCAGGCAAAGAAAGACAAATTTGCATGTTCTCACTCCTTTATAGGAGCTAAAAATTAAAACAATTGAACTCATGGAGCTAGAGAACAGAAGGATGGTTACCAGAAGCTGGGAAGGATAGTGGGGGTTGAGGGTTGGGGATTGGGGATGGTTAATGGCTACAAAAATATAGTTAGATGGAATGAATAAGATCTAGTATTTGATAGCACAATAGAGGGACTACAGTTGACAATTTATTATACATTTTAAAATAACTAAAAGTGCATACTTAGATTGTTTGTAACACAAAGAAAGGAAAAATGCTTGAGATAATGGATACCCCATTTACCCTGATGTGATTATTACACATTGTATGCCTGTATCAAAATATCTCAAGTACCCCATAGACACCTACTATATATGCACAAAAATTAAAAATGAAAAAAAAAACTAATTTAAAAAAAGAAAAATAGGCAACACCATGGGGACACTGCAGGGGAATAAAACACCAAGAGATTTTGATTAAAGGATTTCTGATTTCAGTTAGGTAAGTGTAATAACTCCTGCATGACATGGTGACTATAGTTAATTACAATGTAGTATATTCTTGCCAGTTGCCAGAAGAGTAGATTTTAAGTGTTCATACCACAAAAAAATGACCAGTATATGAGGTAATGCATAACTTATTAGCTCAATTTGGCTATACCACAATGTATACATATTTCAAAACATTATATTGTACATGACAAATATATACAATTGTATTTGTCAATCAAAAACAATTTTTTAACCCAAAATGAAAAAAAAAAATACACTAAGCAAGGAGTCAGGAGACCTCACTTCTACATTTGAGTCAGTCACGAATTCTCTCTGTGAATTGATACAATTCACTAAACCTCTTGGAGCCTGTTTTCTCATCAATAAATTGAGAAGTTTAACCAAAAAGATTTGTTTCAACCTCATCAATTAGTATTTTGATAGTTTTTTTCCTGCTAGAAATTCACAAAATAATTTCTCCTCTACATGAACAATGGTAACAGTCGTCGGATAAAAGACAGGAAAACATAACAAAACTGAAAATAAAACATGGTTCAGGTCATAGGGCCAGAGGCCAGAGGGGCCCAGAAGCCAAAGCTGCAGATGGAGCTAGGAGTGTGAAACCAAACAAGCAATCTAGCATCAGAAAGCCCAAAGAGCATATCCAGATACTCAGCGAGAAGACATCGTGGCCAAAGAATAAGGACATCAAGAAAATCCAAAGCAAGAAGTCCTAACCGAGCCACACGGTGGATTAGAATGTGTCTATCACAAGTCAGAAAATAATGAGTCAAAAGCCTAGGAGAAAGTTAAAAAAAAGTTGAGAGACATCAAAAAGAAAATCAAGTCCCAACAATTTCTCCTATACAATGCTTGCAGTAATATGTGTCAGGCCATCTCTGGCATAGGCCACAATCAAAGTTGTGGAAAATGTCTGCTGGGAAATGTCAGTTTCCTTTCCTGATAGGGGTTTCCAAAATTTCAATGGAAAATGAAAAAAAAAAGAAAAGAAAAAAAAAATCCCTGTAAGGTCAGTTAAAAACCTATGGGATCAAAAGGACAAGAGGTTTGAGGCTGAGATACAGGCACTTCGGCCTCATTTTGCACCAGGTTTTGTTTTTTTTTTTTTGGGTCATTGCCACTGAAGTCTCTGTCAAAGTTTCTGGGCTGAACCTCTATAGGTGTGCCTTCATGCCTTCTCATCTTGAAAATTGCCAGTATAGGGCTAGCCATATGTAGAAAGCTGAACTTGGATCCCTTCCTTACACCTTATATAAAAATTAATTTAAGATGGATTAAAGACTTAAATGTTAGACCTAAAACCATAAAAACCCTAGAAGAAAACCTAGGCAATACCATTCAGGACATAGGCATGGGCAAGGACTTCATGACTAAAACACCAGAAGCAATGGCAACAAAAGCCAAAATTGACAAATGGGATCTAATTAAACTAAAGAGCTTCTGCACAGCAATAGAAACTACCATCAGAGTGAACAGGCAACCTAAAAAATGGGAGAAAATTTTTGCAATCTACCTATCTGACAAAGGGTTAATATCCAGAATCTAAAAAGAACTCAAACAAATTTACAAGAAAAAAACAACCCCATCAAAAAGTGGGCAAAGGATATGAACAGATACTTCTCAAAAGAAGACATCTATGCAGCCAACAGACACATGAAAAAATGTTCATCATCACTGGTCATCAGAGAAATGCAAATCAAAACCACAATGAGATATCATCTCACACCAATTAGAATGGCAATCATTAAAAAGTCAGGAAACAACTGATGCTGGAGAGATGTGGAGAAATAGGAACGCTTTTACACCGTTGGTGGGGGTGTAAATTAGTTCAACCATTGTGGAAGACAGTGTGACAATTCCTCAAGGTTCTAGAACTAGAATTACCATTTCACCCAGCCATCCCATTACTGGGCATATACCCAAAGGATTATAAATCATGCTACTATAAAGACACATGCACATGTATGTTTATTGCAGCACTATTCATAAAGTAAAGACTTGGAACCAACCCAAATGTCATCGATTATAGACTGTATTAAGAAAATGTGGCACATACATACCATGGAATACTACACACCCATAAAAAAGGCTGAGTTCATGTCCTTTGCAGGGACATGGATAAAGCTGGAAACCATCATTCTCAGCAAACTATCACAAGGACAGAAAACCAAACACCGCATGTTCTTATAGGTAGGAATTGAACAATGAGATCACTTTGACACAGGGCGGGGAACATCACACATTGGGGCCTGTCAGTGGGTGGGAGGCTGGGGGAGGGATAGCATTAGGAGAAATACCTAATATAAATGATGAGTTGATGGGTGCAGCACACCAACATGGCACATGTATACCTATTTATCAAACCTGCACGTTGTGCACATGTACCCTATAACTTAAAGTATAATAATTTTAAAAAGAGTTAAAAACAAAAAACAAAAAAAGAAAATTGCCAGTATAGAATATAGAAAAGCCCTATATTCTATATACATATATTCTATACTATATATATATATATTCTATATTCTATACTTAACACAAAGCTCTATTTTCTCAGAGCTTGGGACTTAGTGAATATTTATTGAAATGATGAATAAATTCTCATCTCTAAGTACCTACTATAGGCCAAATACAATGCTAGGAACTTAATGAAAAGGTACATTGATTGATGCTTTAAAATCCAGATAATTTGAGGTTAATTTTCTGATCCCTTCCAAGTTCCTTAATACTATACCACCTAAGGAGCTTTATGGAGACTTAAAAAAAAAAATGTTTCCCCAGGCCTAAGACCTCCAGGTACAATGGGAGAAGATTTGGGTTCTTATGCCAGTTTCGCTGCTAACTTGCCTTGGGCCAAGTCTAAGTCACAAAAACACTCAAACTCTCAGCTTCCTCTTCTGTCCTGTGGACTTAATCTTTCCTCTTTCATGAGATGGTGGGAGGAGTCAATGAACTAACACCTGTGAAATCACTTTGAAATATGGTCTTAGTGGTGACAAGCCAGCACTCAGCCGAGAGGGGCATTTCATTGGAATCAGGGTTTCTGATTCAGTCTGGCTTCCTCAGCCGTTTCTACATCAATCAGCTGTCACTGCTCCTTCTCCTCAAACCACGTGAATTTTAAAAGCCAGCACACAAGCTCATCTGGAATTCACACACCCCACCTTCAAACAGACAAGGACACTGTGAAATTGGAAATACAGGAAGATGGCAGGTGGCACTGCTCTCTCTGAAAAATGAGCACTGTAGAAACAGCTCTGCTTCTTCCCAGCATGCCTGATGGTGTGGGTGATTTGTGATGCTTTCCCTGAAAAACCCTCATCCCCATGAACACAGTTTAAAGATAGAAATCAATCTTACAATATGACAGGGAGAGAAAAATCTGTCAGGAAAAACGAAGAGGAGAAAAACCACCTCATTCTAGAATCCTTTCTACTAAATAAATGGATTCCAGAGAAGTAAGACTGGACCTATATTTTTCCCTCTTGCTTGCCATTTACCGAGCAGCTGCAAGAAGTGAGATTGAAAAGAGAGACGGTCTGGCCAGCCCCACCAGCTTTTTCATCACAATAATTTAGGCAGGATGCCAGCCCTGGCATTTTGCACTAGGTCAGAGTTTGCCTATATACAACAAAGAACTAAAAACCCTACAGGATCATTTACAACAACACACTATGAAACATTGCTCATTACTACACAAAGGATCAGCTGTCGCCACACCTTGGGGTATTTGTGAACTTTAAAATAAGGCAGCAACACATTGAGGTTTAATTTAACCCCCAGACCAAGATAAATTCTGCTTCCCAGATCCTACGAACCTGGAGAATAGCATCGCTATGAGGCATACTAAAGCCCATAGCTGCAAATCATCATAGAACTCATTGCAGGGAGCACCCAGCCAGTGTCAGGTTAAGGTAAGTTATCCAATCAGGCAGAAATCAGGAAGGGGTACTACATAAAGCCAGCAAAGTGGAGGGAAGGAGACAAAAGGTGTATAGTAAGGGAGTTAGAAAGGCACTTCCATGAAGAAAAGTCTAAAGTTGATTTCCACCAGAGCAAGTTTACTCACTGAACAGTCCTCTTGCTCTTTTCTTGCTAGAATATCCATAGCCTCTTACAGTGTCCCCTTGCATTATGGAAACTTTCAGAAAAGTTTCAAAAGCTGCCTGAGGAACAGTTGTCATTCCAAAAAGGGTGTCCAGGAGCAGCATTGCCTTCCGCCCTATCCTCTCCTTAAATCTCATCTCTGGCCCACTGCTGAGGAATCAAGTGAGCAAATGAGCTGCACTCTTTCCCAGTGCCCTTCTGGCCCTATCTGTGTCTCAGGAGCTTCTCTCCCGAAAAAAATCAATCTGCAGTTGGCCCGAGAGGAAGAGATAATGTGAGAGCTCACAGTGGGTCAGTGATTCAGTAAAAAGCCAGAGAGCTGTTGGCTGGGAAATGCCGGAGACATCTGGGCAGGAGCTGGAAAGCAAGCACACTGGGCTGTCTTCTCCTGATACACCTGTCTTCTGACACCAGATAGAGCCTCGCCCTGGGGAGTTGCCCAGACATGTGTCCTATGTACCAAGAAGCCAAGGTACTAAGACTTGGGATTTTCTTAAAATGCAGTCATGAAAGAGGGAGGCAGCTGAGACTGGTTGTGAAGAAGGAGCACATTGATGCAATGCTGTGGTGACTTGAGAAAAATCAGAGACATTGTAGAAGCCTTTTGGGACTCCCTGGCAACCACAGACAAAGTGCATCAAGCTCACAAAGAGATGGAAAACATGACATAAATACCTTCAATCTAAGACAATACCTATCCTGGCAAACTCTATCCTGGCCCCTTTAAGCTCTGCATTTCAATTCTCTAACTTCCAAGGTCAAAAAAAAGTCAAGATAGCACAAATTGACTGTCTTCACTGCAGTGATCCGCATCCTGTGGTGGCTCAATGCATATTAAAAGAATTGAATGTATCACTGCAAATAGTAATTCAGAAACTGGAGAGAGAAGTTTTTACATATAAAAAAGAGAAACCACGATTTCAGTCACAACCACCTTTTCCAAGTGCCTCTCCTGGTAATATAAGCAGGAACTCCAAGTAGCAATTAAATGTGTTATCTACGAGCTTCCAAGTCAAGAAGTCTTTTCAATAAGGTATGAAAGCCTACTTGAAATAATTTGAGATCCATCTCTGACACCAGTAAGCTTTGCATTTTAAAATTATTCTTCCCACAGTCCGCAGATATTCTTTAACCAACCCAAAGTCAAGTATATTACATTGTACATTTGGACCTTGCTTCAAACTCCAGCTCCATCTGTGAATAAGTTGCTTCCCTCTCTGAATCCATTCCCTTCTTTCACTAACAGGGTCAATGGCACTATTTCAAGGGCTCGGATGATGAATCGATGAGGGAAGTAAGTGTAAATCCCTTAGCACGATGTTTAGCACCTCAGTTCTCTCCCACACTTCAGGGCCGTACATAGGGAATGTAGATAAAGTTGTTGATATTTAGTGGGAAGAGTACTGGGTTAAGAATTAGTGACCTTGCTCTCAACTGGCTCTGGAACCTTGAAGAAGTCACCTCACTTCCCATCACATGCAAAATAAACTAAAGAATCTCAGAGATTATCCTCTGGCAATAAGGGAATTTGAATTCAAAGATATGAATAGATGAAGATGCTAGAAGTCATTGTATCTAGGGTTATACAGAGGTATCAGCCTTGGGATCCGCCAGAATTGCTGGACAGGGTTAGAATTTCTGACCATCTCAGGATCTGAAGAAGCTAGATCAAACAGGACTACCTTGTATCATATCCAAAGGTGACTGGGAAGCAAGGAAGGGAGAAGAGGAGAATAGAGAGAATCCTCCTTCTCTGAGATTATGGCTGCAAATTTCAGGTGGAAGCTCTCTTCCAACCAAGATAGACTTGAAAGCATTGAGTTACTTTGACTCTAACTAGCTAATCTATCAGACTTTGTAATGAAGCACCTAGGTGTTCCCCACATGCCGTAGATAGGCAGGGTAGGAGCATCAGAGAAGGAAGGTAAAAAGCGGCAGCCAGCCTTGGAGTTGTGGCTTCCCACTCACCTGCAACACACACACACTTCTATGCCGCTTATGCCTGGGCAGGGATCCATGACCCTGATTCAATTGTTATATGTTTCTCCTCCCCATCAACCAACCTAAACCCTATCTAAAGCAGCAGTGTCTCATTTAGGACCAATGAGAGTGCTTGAGCAACTCACGCAGGCATGGGCACATAGGCCTAGCTGGGCTGATGGTGTCACAGTTTGTTCTTCAAAGTGACTGACTGGACCTCAATAAATGTCCCACAAAGAAAATATATTTAACATCATGGCACAAAAGAGAGAACTGACTTTGCCCTACACTTTGCACCTCTTCACACATAAATGCACACAAACACCTACCCATTGATCAACAGAAATATCATACTGGAACTATTCCAAAGAGTATCTGAAAAGTATTTTGTAAAATACTCCACAAAGAGACAATTCTTGCCAGTCATCCTTGATGATCTCTCTCCCTAAAATAACTCCAACCCCAGCAGTCTCCCAGGAGCTGGTAGGCAGAGAGTGCCAGTTGGCTCAATTTCCCCAGAGACCCAGCCCATTTGATGCTGCACATATTTGCACTGCCTTCACTTTCACCATCCTTCACACCTGCCCTACCCCATCCATGTCTCTGTCTGGCCAGTTCCTACTCATTCTTGAATGTCAACATAAATGTCTCTTCCTTCACAAAGCCCTTGGTGAGTCCCCAGGTTGGTTTCAGTACCCTTTCTATGTGTGTCTTCACCTACATTGGCATGAGTTGACACCATTGCAGTTGTGCATTGACTTGTCTATCTTCACTAAACTGTGGGCTCCTTGAAGACAGAGAATATGTCTCCAGCACTTAACACAGTGTTGGCATATAGAAGTGCTCAATAATTATTTGTTTAATGAATGAGTGAATCTAAACTAGATTAATGGTTGGGATAAAAAACTACTCAGGTCTACTCAGGAACAAACCAATAAACCTGGTGAAAGGGAAGTGGAACTACCCAGGTGCAAGAAACAGGTACTCTCCCTAGAGCTCACAATGAGCCAGCTAGGTGACTGCAAGACCCAGAGATCGGTTCTGCTGAATATGCAATATCAGAGGGTAGAGGAAAGAGCAACAAAGCCAAACCAGCTGCTCCCTGTAAGAAAAGAGAGAAGAAAATCACCACTTAAAGAACACCTATGGGTACCCCTTTTAAGCCAGAAAAGAGCTTACAAGGTATTATCACCTTCTCACAGACAAGAAAAATCATGCTCAGAGAGGTTAATAACATGTCAAGTAAATAGCAAAGATGGTATTGGAACTTGGACCTGCTGATGCCAGAGTTCACACTGTATTTTACTCGACCTTATTGTTTCTGAATTTTCCACAGATTTGGATGTCCATTTCTACATTCTGGGCAATGAAATGGTAGGTAGAAAGCTGGACACCTTGGAAGCCGTGGCATTTGACATGGAGTAGTGGCACTGAATTAGTGAGCAGATGAACAGGCATTCACTATGGTCTGCAAAGGGCTTGCATTGCCAAAGATCTTCTTGTCTTTGAAAACAGCTTCAAAGAAAAGAATAAAGTTCAGAGAAGGGAATGCAAAGGATAATGAGAAGAGAGGGGAGAGTCAAGAAAGCCTCCTCCAGATGGATGACATATGAAAAAAATTAAATGAAAACATCACAGTAAACACCCAATCTCTCACTGAAAATGTGCAGCAAGACCATCTTTAACTGTCATTATCAGCAGAGACATATCACATAATCTGAACATATGTCCCCACCAAATCTCATGTTGAAATGTAATCCCCGGTGTTGGAGGTGGGACCTGGTGGGAAGTGATGGGATTTCTCATGAATGGTTTAACACCATCCCCTTAGTGCTGTCCTCGTGATAATGAGTTTCTTCTCATGAGATCTGGCTGTTTAAAAGTGTGTGGTGACTCCCCCACATAGTCCCAGGTCTTTCTCTTGCTCCCACTCACACCATGTGACATTCTGGCTTTTTCTTTGCCTTCTGCCATGATTGGAAGCTTCCTGAGACCTCACCAGAAGCAGATGCTGGTGCTATGCTTTCTGTACAGCCTGTAGAACTGTGAGCCAATTAAAGCTCTTTTCTTTATGAATTACCCAGTCCCAGGTATTTCTTTATAGCAATGTAAGAACAGCCTAACCCAACATGAATCAGCTACGGGGCCTCAGCCAACTATCAGCACATAGCCTCCTGCCTCCAAAGGCAAAGGTACTGAGAGTTAAGAAAAAAGCTTAAAGGAAATGAAAATGCATCCAATTCCCCGTCAAATGAAAATGCTATGGGCCCAAGGCCAAAGAATATTCTTGGCCTGGATGGTGCTCACCACGCTAAATTTAGCCGATTGGTGAGCTTTTTTTAAGAAGCATCTTATTCAACCTTTTGCATGCCAGAGATTTACCTCCTAATGCACAGCTTGCTTCCCCCTGAAGCTGGAACACATTGTCCTTGGCTTTGTCATCTGTGGGAGAAGCAATGCCAACAAAAGCTCTGCTGTTATCACCTAGCTCTGCTTGTCCAAGCAGCGCCTGGATGAGGTTCTTTAATGGCACTGCCAAAAGGCTCTCTATCCTCAGTAATCCAGCCCACCTCCCCTGACCCTACCATCCCCATAACTGTAACCTCATCTTAATTCTTATCAACAGAAATCCATTCTTCTGTGTTTATCACTCTAGCTGCAGAAATCAGCTTTTAAAGTGAGAAAACTTTAGGGAGAGTTTGCATGCCCATGAACATAACCAAAACCTGTGCCGATTCTAACACTGCTTGCTTCATTTGCTCCTCACAGTACGGACTGAGAGGCAGCACGCAAGGCTGAAAAAGCATGAGACTTTAGAGTCAGACCTAGATTGACAGCCTCACACTTTTTATCCAATCTTCAGCTTGCCTCATATGAAAAGGATTATGATATCTAGTTTTGCCCAATAAATGTAAACTAATAATATTTTAGGTGGTTATTAATCTTAGGGATTTTAGGATCAGAAGAACCAAGAGGTTACATGCACAGAGAACAGGGACTGGAGACAGTTTGGGAGAATTGGTGACTAAAGGTGATGTCAAGAGACAAGTGAAGCTACTGTCAGACTTACGGGAGTCAGAGTCAGGAAGCACAGAGGCCAACAAAGAAAGTGAGGACAGGATAAGAAGATGCAGGCCCATCCAACTCACCTAGGGCAGTGACATGTGAATAGTCATGTTTCAGGTCATCACGTGGTCACCTCTGAGTCCCTGGTAACTAACATTCATTTGGCAATTGATAAATATTTATTAACTGCAATTGTCTGCCAAGTTATGATCAAGAGAATAGGTTTAGAGCACTTAGGGTTATAGTAAGTTCCTTCTACACTTTGGGATAAGACAGGAAAATAGTCTAAGGCAAAAACTATTAAAACTCCACACACAATGGGTGGTAGTGGTCATTTGCAAAAGCAACCCAACCTAGTAAACAGTTAGTAAGTAAGTTATCCCAGAAAGGGAGAACAGAGCAAACAGGAAGAGAAACCTCACACACACACACACACACACACACACATTTACAAATCAAAAGGGCCCATTCCATTGAGTGTTCAGCACAACGAAATAAAAGTAATCTAAACTTTGGTACATTTTCATGACATTTCAGAGTACTAGGGCTGAAGAGCATACTCTAACCATCCTTAAAGCTTCCAATGGGAAAAATGCAGCAGTGTCTTCAAGTGAGGAAAACTAATTTCCAACCAAGAATTCTATACCTACGCAACCTAAGATCAAAATGTAGGACAGAGGAAAGGTATTGTCAGAAAATGATGACATGAGATTAGGGAGTGGGAAGTAGTTGCTGGTTAAATGTTTGGATTTTCTTCTCAGGAAAGGGAAGCTACTAGAGGATTCTCATCAGAGAAGTGGCATGATCTGAATTATAGTCGATCTTACAGTCTATTTATCTGATATTAGTATAGTCACTCCATATCTCTTATGGTTAATATTTGCATGGTATGTCTTTTTCCAATCTTTTATTTTCAACCTGTTTATATCTTTGAATCTAAAGTAACTCCTGGGTCATGTTTTGTTTTTATCAAATCTGATAATCTCTTTCTTTTGATTAGATTGTTTAATATATTTATATTTAATATTATTGATATGATTAGAGTGCCAATTACCACTTTTGGTTTATACTTTCTACATGTCTCATGGCTACATTGCATATATGTTTCTAGATGTTACAAACCTAACAATACACTGTAATTACTGCTTTTTACATAGTATGTATTTCATGAAATCTGAGAAGAAATGAGAACATGAACATATTTCTAGTTTTTTAAAAATATATGTGAACTTTCTTATTTGCCAATTGTGGTTATGTTCACTTCTTGTGGGTTTTAATTATCACCTTGTCGATTTTAATTATCATCCACTTCTTGTGGATGTCATTTCCTAATGCCAATTAGTATCCTTCTCACTCCTTCCTTTGTGGTGTTGTTATCAAATATATTATTTCTGTATATTATAGTTCCAATAATACAATTTTAGATACTGTTTTAAGTCAGAAGAATTAATTTGTGATAACACTGTCTTTTATCATCACCCCCAGAATTACTGTTATCAGAGCTCTTTGTTTTTTCATGGAGATTCAAATGACTAGTGTCACTTCCTTTCATCCTGAAGAATTTCCCTTAGTATTTCTTATAAGGCAGCTGCTCTGACAGCAATAAATTCTCTCAATTTCTGTTTATCTGAGATTTTATTTCATCTTCATTTCTAAAAAACAGTTTCGCTCGACATGGGATTCTTGATTGATAGTTTTTCATGACGTTATTTTCTTTCAGCACTTTGAAAACATTGTCACACTGCCTTTTGACCTCCATTGTTTCTGATGTGATGTTCACTGTTAAGGTTATTACAGTTTTCTTTTACAAGAGATTTTCGTGCTGCTTTCAAAATTTTTCTGTCTGGATCTTTCGTTTTCAACATTTTAACTATGATGCCTCTGGGTATGGATTTCTTTGCCTTTGTCCTGCCTGGAGTTCATTCGGTTCTTGGTTGTGCATATTAGTGTTTATCAAATTTGGAAAGTTTTCAACGATGATTTCTTTGAATATTTTTCTACTCCTGTCTCTCTCTCCCCTCCTGGTATTACACGTATATTGGTGCACTAAATGGTATTTTGTATTTCTCTGAAACTTTTTCTTTTTTTCACTTTCTCAGAATGCATAATCTCTACTTTCTCTGGTTCCTTCATCCACTCAGCTCTTGTGTTGAGTCCCTCTAGTAAACATTTTTTGTTATTTATTGAAATATTTTATTTCAATTGTTGTACTTTTCAACTCCAGAATTTACATTTGATTCTTTAAAATTTGTTTTTTATAGCCTCTACTTGATAAGCCATTGTTATCATACCTTCCTCTAGATCTTTAAACATAGTTTCTTTCAGTTCTTTCATCATTTTTATAGTGGTTTCCTTGAAGTCTTTGTTGACTAAGTTCATCATCCGGGCCCCTTCAAAGACAGTTCTATTATTAACTTTTTTTTTTTTCCTGTGTCTGCATCACACTTTCCTTTTATGTTGTTGTTGGGGGGTTTTTGCATATCTCTAGTTTTCTGCTGAAGATTGTACTTTTAGATAATATATTGTAGTAACTGGATACTGATCCCCACCCCACCTTGGGGTATGTTATTGTTTGATCATTTTTTCTTTTTTGCTTTTCTTTTTAATTATACTTTAAGTTCTAGGGTACATGTGCACAACGTGCAGGTTTGTTACATATGTATACATGTGCCATGTTGGTGTGATGCACCCATTATTCATCATTTACATTAGGTATTTCTCCTATTGCTATCCCTCCCCACTCCACACACCCCACAAGAGGCCCTGGTGGGTGATGTTCCCCTTCCTATGTCCAAGTGTTCTCATTGTTCAATTCCCACATGTAAGTGAGAACATGCGGTGTTTGGTTTATTTGTCCTTGTAATAGTTTGCTGAGAATGATGGTTTCCAGCTTCATCCACGTCCCTACAAAGGACATGAACTCATCCTTTTTTATGGCTGCATAGTATTCCGTGGTGTATATGTGCCACATTTTCTTTATACAGTCTATCATTCATGGACATTTGGGTTGGTTCCAGGTCTTTGCTATTGTGAATATCGCCACAATAAACATATGTATGCCTGTGTCTTTATAGCAGCATGATTTATAATCCTTTGGGTATATACCCAGTAATGGGATGGCTGGGTCAAATGGTATTTCTGGTTCTAGATCCTTGAGGAATCGCCACACTGTCTTCCATAATGGTTGAACTAGTTTACAGTCCCACCAACAGTGTAAAAGTTTTCCTATTTCTCCACATCCTCTCCAGCACCTGTTGTTTCCTGACTTTTTAATGATCGCCATTCTAACTGGTGTGAGATGGTATCTCGTTGAGATTTTGATTTGCATTTCTCTGATGACCAGTGATGAGCATTTTTTCATGTGTCTGTTGGTTGCATAAATGTCTTCTTTTGAGAAGTATCTGTTCATATCCTTTGCCCACTTTTTGATGGGTTTTTCTTGTAAATCTGTTTGAGTTCTTTGTAGATTCCGGATATTAGCTCTTTGTCAGATGAGTAGATTGCAAAAATTTCCTCCCATTTTGTAGGTTGCCTGTTCACTCTGATGGTAGTTTCTTTTGCTGTGCAGAGGCTCTTTAGTTTAATTAGATCCCATTTATCTATTTTGGCTTTTGTTGCCATTGCTTTTGGTGTTTTAGTCATGAAGTCCTTGCCCATGCCTATGTCCTGAATGGTATTGCCTAGGTTTTCTTCTAGGGTTTTTATGGTTTTAGGTCTAACATTTAAGTCTCTAATCCATTTTGAATTAATTTTTGTATAAGGTGTAAGGAAGGGATCCAAGTTCAGCTTTCTACATATTGCTAGCCAGTTTTCCCAGCACCATTTATTAAATAGGGAATCCTTTCCCCATTTCTTGTTTCTCTCAGGTTTGTCAAAGATCAGATAGTTGTAGATGTGTGGTATTATTTCTAAGGACTCTGTTCTGTTCCATTGGTCTATATCTCTGTTTTGGTACCAGTACTATGCTGTTTGGGTTACTGTAGCATTGTAGTATAGTTTGAAGTCAGGTAGCGTGATGCCTCCAGGTTTGTTCTTTTGGCTTAGGATTGTTTTGGCAATGCAGGCTCTTTTTTGATTCCATATGAACTTTAAAGTAGTTTTTTCCAATTCTGTGAAGAAAGTCATTGGTAGCCTGATGGGGATGGCACTGAATCTATAAATTACCTTGGGCAGTATGGCCATTTTCATGATATTGATTCTTCCTATTCGTGAGCATGGAATGTTCTTCCATTTGTTTTTGTCCTCTTTTATTTCATGGAGCAGTGCTTTGCAGTTCTCCTTGAAGAGGTCCTTTACATCCCTTGTAAGTTGGATTCCTAGGTATTTTATTCTCTTTGAAGCAATTGTGAATGGGAGTTCATTCATGATTTGGCTCTCTGTTATTGTTGTATAAGAATGCTTGTGATTTTTGCACATTGATTTTTGTATCCTGAGACTTTGCTGAAGTTGCTTATCAGCTTAAGGAGATTTTGGGCTGAGATGATGGGGTTTTCTAAATATACGATCATGTCATCTGCAAACAGGGACAATTTGACTTCCTCTTTTCCTAATTGAATACCCTTTCTTTCTTTCTCCTGCCTGACTGCCCTGGCCAGAACTTCCAACACTATGTTGAATAGGTGTGGTGAGAGAGGGCACCCCTGTCTTGTGCCAGTTTTCAAAGGTAATGCTTCCAGTTTTTGCCCATTCAGAATGATATTGGCTGTGGGTTTGTCATAAATAGTTCTTATGATTTTGAGATACATCCCATCAATACCTAATTTATTGAGAGTTTCTAGCATGAAGGGCTGTTGAATTTTGTCAAAGGCCTTTTCTGCATCTATTGAGGTAATCATGTGGTTTTTTTGTATTTGGTTCTGTTTATATGCTAGATTACATTTATTGATTTGAGAATATTGAACCAGCCTTGCATCCCAGGGATGAAGCCCACTTGATCATGGTAGATAAGCTTTTTGATGTGCTGCTGGATTTGGCTTGCCAGTATTTTACTGAGGATTTTTGCATCGATGTTCATCAGGAATATTGGTCTAAAACTCTCTTTTTTTGTTATTGTGTCTCTGCCAGGATTTGATATTAGGATGATGCTGGCCTCATAAAATGAGTTAGGGAGGATTCCCTCTTTTTCTACTGATTGGAATAGTTTCAAAAGGAATGGTACCAGCTCCTCCTTGTACCTCTGGTAGAATTCAGCTGTGAATCCGTCTGGTCCTGGACTTTTTTTGGTTGGTAGGCTATTAATTATTGCCTCAGTTTCAGAGCCTGTTATTGGTCTATTCAGGGATTCAACTTCTTCCTGGTTTAGTCTTGGGAGGGGGTATGTGTCCAGGAATTTATTAATTTCTTCTAGATTTTCCAGCTTATTTGCATAGAGGTGTTTATAGTATTCTCTGATGGTAGTTTGTATTTCTGTGGGGTCAGTGGTGATATCCCCATTATCATTTTTTATTGTGTCTTTTGATTCTTCCCTCTTCTTTATTAGTCTTGCTAGCAGTCTATCCATTTTGTTGATCCTTGCAAAAAAACAGCTCCTGGATTTATTGATTTTTTGAAGGGTTTTTTGTGTCTCTATCTCCTTCAGTTCTGCTCTGATCTTAGTTATTTCTTGCCTTCTGCTAGCTTTTGAATATGTTTGCTCTTGCTTCTCTAGTTTTCATTGTGATGTTAGGGTGTCAATTTTAGATCTTTCCTGCTTTCTCTTGTGGGGATTTAGTGCTATAAACTTCCCTCTACACACTGCTTTAAATGTGTTCCAGAGATTCTGGTTTGTTGTGTCTGTTCTCGTTGGTTTCAAAGAACGTCTTTATTTCTGCCTTCATTTCGTTATGTACCCAGTAGTCATTCAGGAGCAGGTTGTTCAGTTTCCATGTAGTTGAGCGGTTTTGAGAGAGTTTCTTAATCCTGAGTTCTAGTGTGATTGCACTGTGGTCTGAGAGACAATTTGTTATAATTTCTGTTCTTTTACATTTGCTGAGGAGTGCTTTACTTCCAACTACGTGGTCAATTTTGGAATAAGTGTGATGTGGTGCTGAGAAGAATGTATATTCTGTTCATTTGGGGTGGAGAGTTCTATAGGTGTCTATTAGGTCCGCTTGGTGCAGAGCTGAGTTCAATTCCCAGATATCCTTAACTTTCTGTCTCATTGATCTGTCTACTGTTGACAGTGGGGTGTTAAAGTCTCCCATTATTATTGTGTGGGAGTCTTAAGTCTCTTTGTAGGTCTCTAAGGACTTGCTTTATGAATCTGCGTGCTCCTGTATTGGGTGCACATATATTTAGGATAGTTAGCTCTTCTTGTTGAATTGATCCCTTTACCATTATGTAATGGCCTTCTTTGTCTCTTTTAATCTTTGTTGGTTTAAAGTCTGTTTTATCAGAGACAAGGATTGTTACCTACTCAAGCCTCAGCAATGGCAGGCACCCCTCCCCCAGCCTCACTGCCACCTTGCAGTTTGATCTCAGACTGCTGTGCTACTGATGAGCGAGGCTCCATGGGCATGGGACCCTCTGAACCAGGCTCGGGATATAATCTCCTGGTGTGCCATTTGCTAAGACCGTTGGAAAAGTGCCATATTAGGGTGGGAGTGACCCGATTTTCCAGGTGCCATCTGTCACAGCTTCCCTTGGCTAGGAAAGGGAATTCCCTGAACCCTTGCGCTTCCCGGGTGAGGCGATGCCTCGCCCTCCTTTGGCTTATGTTGGGTGGGCTACACCCATTGTTCTGCAACCACTGTCTGACAAGCCCAGTGAGATGAACCTGGTACCTCAGTTGGAAATGCAGAAATCACCCGTCTTCTGTGTCGCTCACACCGAGAACTGTAGACTGGAGCTGTTTCTATTCGGCCATCTTGGAACTGCCTCTTTTTTGTTTTTTAGTGACTTGCCCAGACTAATTCTTGACGCTCATTCCCTACAATACACACAGTTGCAGCCTCTAAGCTCCCTGCTTGGATTATTTGCCTTGCTTTCAACTTTCTCCCATTTTTAGGTGTCACCCTTGGATCAGTATAAACCCACTTTTTCGTCAAAAGTTGAACTTAAGTCCCCCTAGTAAGTTAGATATGTGCTCTTTACCATTAAAAGTGTATGTGGCTGACAGATTGTTTTCACAGTTCAGAAGTTTGCAGTTTTGTCCCATGTTCAGCCAGGGGCTAGCAGCCCAAAGTTCCTTCACCATTCTCAGGTGACTGCTTCACCTGAGCAGTCACAGCTTTGGGTATGCAGGCAGTCTTTCAGACTACCAGGGAAGACTATAATTTTATTTTGAAGTGTAGATTCCTAGGAGTCACCCCTGGTTCAGAGTAGCTTATTACATAATCACTGCTGGTTATGGGTTATGTTTAAATCGCTTAACCCAATCAGGCTCCCACATTTTGTTGATGGATCTGTGTATGGCTTGGGTAATGCTTTCAGGTCTACTCCATATTCCACTTTGATTGCTCCTCAGTGGGTACAGGCACATGTGCACAATATTTTGGACCTCCAGGGATGTGACCCAGGAGGGTTCTCCTCTGTTATCTCCTTCTCTGCTAGTAGTATCACAGAACTACCAACCGCTCTTAATTGCTCGCTACCAAGATATTGTCTTCCACAGAACCTTTATGGGTGAACTTCTCCATACTTTGCTCCAAATAAAGTTAGTCCCCTCAAGCAGAGTTGTGGGTTAGCTGTCCTTAAATCCTGCCTCTTCTCCTAGGCAGAACATCTGTACCACTTTAGTGGAGCTGGGGAGAGGACGGTACCTCACTTCTCCCGGAGTGACACCATTGCTCTAGGGGTGGTGCATAGAGGAGGAGGGGTGGAAGGGAGTAGTCCCTCATCTTATAGGCTTTCACCTGCTGGGACGAAGCCTTCCTCCTACAAGCAGACTGGGGTGGGGGCACTTGGGCCCCCCGTATTCTTGGCCTACATTGCCTAGAACATAGCCCCTGCCCTATAAGTGGCAGCTGGGTGAGAGATGGTAGCACCAATCCTCTCAACAGCACCTGTCTAAAATAGTGCTATATGACATGGACTGGGGGGGTGGAAGGCATGTAAGAGACACTGGCAGCCCAAGAATGCACCAATGGCCCTAAACTGGGAGCTGCAGGGAGAAAGCCTCCGTCTTCTTGGCTGTATCTGCCCAAAGCAGAGCACCCATAGTGGAGTTTCTGTCACATGGGGCTGGGAGAGGGGAGGATGGGCATAAGTTCTAGATTAAACATTACAGACTCTCACTGTTCTTATTGATATTTGGTAGATTTTCTTGAATATTTCTTTATTCATTGTGTGTTCTAAGGACAATTTCCAGAGATTTTAAGTGGCTTTTTGATATACATAATTTTTATCAGTTACATGGTTCTTTTGCTGGGGAAAGGGTCCGCTGAGCCCCTCCATACCACCACCCTGGTAGTCCCAATCCTGACTCATGTTTTAAAACAGTAATTTTCCCTGTTTTCTGAAAAGGAAGAGTAGAAGCAATAAAGTTACATATTAAAATACCTATCACTATTATTTATCTACACAATGTCTTTAATACAGTCTGAAGCACAGTCGTGCTCACAAATGTTAGCTTCTGTTTCCGTTTCCATGGATTGGGGTCCTTCAAGAGAAGGACTGTTCCCCAGTGAGGGGAACCTAGGTGTTCTGAAATAGCCCCCCAAAATGTTTTTTGTGTTTCAAAGTCAACTTCCATTTTCAACCAAGGTTTTCCAACCCCAAGACAGCCAGCTGCCAACTCTCCTCAAACTACCCTACTCCTCCTGTTAAGAGGCCCTTGAACTTCCTGATCAGGTCCTGACCCAGATTCCCACCTTCCTTCCCAGCTCACAATTTTCCCTCTTTGCTTCAGATTTCTCAGTCTCAATGCTCATCCTGTTTGCAGAAGCACCTGCCAGTTCCAGCTTAGGTTTTCCCACCTTGATACCTACAACCTCCTCCTGTGATTATTGCTGACTCCTATAAGCCTCATCTCATTTGCCCCACCCACTGGTTCCCAACTCCTAATATGATCCATTCAATCAGCTGCCTCTGGGCCTCTCATCGGCTTTACTCTTGTCTTTCTGTTTCCACTTATCTCTGGCTCTATTTTCCCCAAGACACCTGAGCTAGCTCTTGACCCTGGTGTTCACTGGCTCTTGCTGCTGACCCACACACCTGAATTGTATTCATTATTTATTCCTTCTTCCAACTTCCCTGACAGATTCTGCCTCAGGAACTTCTTAATAAGCCTTGAGTATCAAGCCTCTGCCTTCTCCCACAACCCAACCAACTCTAGATGTCTCACTTGGTTTCAGCTACTAGTTCCTGGTGCTCAGGAACCTCAGATCTACTATCCTGTTATCCTGTACTTTTAATCTGGTCTTCTCATCCTACTTATTTTACATCCAGGCTCTTTGTCCCAGTTGCTTGTCCTGTTGTCTATATTCCCAAGCCAAAAACGTACCTCCGTATCTGTTTGCCCTAGTGCTGTATAACTAACACTTTGCCACTCTACCTAGCATTAAGTACCGCATACAGAATAACCCAAAACAAAGATCCTTAGATCATATTGCTTCAAAATAAAAGTATCTGGAAAAGTATAGAATCAGACTATAAGGAAAACTCTTATCAAAAACAGTGCAAGCTTCATGAGAACAAGGATTTTATTTATCACTATATACCCAGCACCTAAATCACAGTACGTTCTCACTAAATGTAGAATGAATGAATGAGTAAAAACTAAGTTCAATGGAATTCAGCTATAATGATTGGAAACACATTTTTGCCTTTGTATTCCAATTAGTCAAGACTGTTGGATATACTGGTTATGTTCATGTGTTGTCATACGTTATTTCTAAGACATTTCTGTGATCTTAGCACCTTGGGATAATGCATTCATTTATTCATTCTCCAGCATCTACCCCCACCCCAATCTCTAAGTTTTTTGTTTTTTGCTTTGAATTCTACTCAAATTGTTTGACATCATGAAATTTTGTTCACCATGATAGAGGTAGTCCAACCCTGATCTTCAGTTCCCTACTTAGAACATCATGACTTTGTTGAACCCAAAGGCAAGACAGGAGGGGTTTGGATGGAGGCCAATTTCCTGTGAAAATCCTGGCACAGATAAGAGCGTGGTTTAGGTGTTGGTCAGGTCAGGTTTTTTTGTTTTTCGTTGTTGTTTTTTGAGACCGTCTTTTTCTGTCGCCCAGGCTGGAGTGCAGTGGCGTGATCTCAACTGACTACAACTTCTGCCTCCTGGGTTCAAGCTGCTCTCCTGCCTCAGCCTCCCAAGTAGCCAAGGTTATAGGCATACACCACACTTAGCTAACTTTTTTTTTTTTTTTTTTTTTTTTTGAGATGGAGTCTCACTCTGTCGCCAAGCTGGAGTGCAGTGACATGATCTTGGCTCATGGCAACCTCCACCACCGACAGTTCAGGAGATTCTCCTGCCTCAGCCTCCTGAGTAACTGGAATTACAGGCACCTGCCATCGGGCCTGGCTAATCTTTGTATTTTTAGTAGAGCCAGGGTTCTACCATGTTGGCCAGGCTGGTCTTGAACTCTGACCTTGTGATCCACCTGCCTCGACCTCCCAAAGTGCTGGGATTACAGGTGTGAGCTACCACGCCCTGCCAGGTCTGAGTTTTCATGTAAAGTATTTGTCTTGCTCTATTATTAGCTCCAACAGGAACAGATGCTACCTACTATTACGTATTCTTCCCTCCACAGCCATGAACACCTGTGTCATGTTCTCTACGCTCCTCCTGATGTGAGCAGGAATCTGCTTGATATTTCTCCGAATTTGTGATGCTTTTCATCAATTTTCATTCAAATACAGAGCTTAAAGAAATGTAGCAAGCCTGAAAAAGTGGCAGAAATGATCCACTCTGTGTAAACACCATTAAAGAAGAAGATAATATATTGTAGCCATTTTCACTTATTTTTAATTTCTGACCACTAGTGTAAGTAATTTCTATTTTCTCCACCGAAGATGAACAAAAATTGATTTATTTTAGCCTGGTCTGGTGGGAGACCAAAGTGCATCTCTTTAATAGGTCATATTATCATAATTTAAATGAATGTTCTTTTATGGGTTTAAAAGTGACCATTTTTATCCCTGGTGATCTTTGCAGTAACTTTTAAAAGGCTGAAATTTAGGATTTAGAAATCCCTAAGGAAAAAGGGTGCTAAGTTTAATTAATTTAAGTCACGTTTTTGGGTGTATGACATTTTTCAATTTTATTTCGGCCAAGAAAGACACCAAAGTCACAGGCGCTACCACCACTCATCAGACACTCTTGGTCCTGGGGTCCCTTCAGGTCTTTTGAGAAACTTTTCTTTATAAAATAATCTAAACAATAACAAGCAATTCCCACCGAGAGTACTTTTTATCTCTGTATCACATCAAAATAGCTAACACTTCGCAATAATATAAGTAACTCCATGTTCAAACACATGGTGGGGGTGAGGAGGCGGGAGCTGGTAACATTTCTCCCGCCTATCACCTCCCCTTACCTGGCTCAGTCTCTTACTTGCATCCATACTGTATAGCTATGACCAGGTGGAATTCTGGGTTTAAGTCTACCTTACCCTGCTGTCTATGAATTGAAGGGTACCAAATAGTGGCCTTCCTGCTTGGCTTTGAAATGCATATATCGAAAGAGTTGCAATCCAGGAGGCCACCTAATATAATCTTCTTCCTCAGGTTCAAATCCATTATACAATTCCCCCACATTAAGGGGTCTTATGCACAAAACTCCTCCAATCAAAGGTAATTCCTTAGTAGCATTACTAACAATCACATAAACAATAATAAATCAGAATAGCTTCCTCAAGGCCATAGTTTAAAAGCTTAAGAGTAGATCCCTTAGAATTCATATAATCACTAAGATGACCTGAATGAGGAACAGCTGAGTCTTCACTGAACTACAACCGTATTAACCACCAGGATTAGGGAAAAAAAAAAAAAAAAAGAGTCCTGACTTAGACCTAGCCCCCAGATAGGACGTAGAAATAAAATAGAAATCCTCAGCAGTGCAGGAAGTTTATATCATGGACGGGAAAGTACTGGGGCTGGTGCATAAATACATGTTTAGGCAGATTGCTCCTGAGTGGCAGGAAACAAGATGGTGTCTAAGTTAGGAGAACAAGGATAGGAAGAAAAGGAATCAGGCCAGATGGCAGAAATCTATGCCAGCCAGTCTGCAGCTCGAGGATAGATGTCTGAGCTGAAACGGATTTCATGCTGAATCACTTTCTCAACTAATTTATTGAGATGCTTAAGGAACCTGCCCTTTGAAAACTCTTTTACTCAGTTTGTATTTCCTTTCATTTCACTTTATGTTTTTAAGATCCAGTCTCCTGAAATCACTCAATATCCTATCCTGACATTCAATTTCCTAAATCTAACATCTGAAATAAGAAACAGGTGGGCTTAGATGGAGTATTCCATTACACCCACCCCTCGGTATTTCACATACTTCAAAAAACAGCTAAGTAAACTTTGTGCACCCTTTGGTTTCATAAACAGGGACTACAAATGATGCAAGCTGAACAAGCTCACTCTGGAGGGCAAATACTCCTCCAGTGTCTTTATAAAAATGAGACTCAAGAATTAGAATAAATGGGAAAGAAAGGATTCCTGACAGAAAGTTTCCCTTAAATATCAGTATTGAGACAGGCAGTAGTTCCCAATGTGTTACAACCATTTGTGCAAGAAGAACTTTCTGCATAACCCTCAATTATAAAAGAGATAAAGGTTTGGATGCTCCAGTTGAAGTGACCCTGAGGAACCCTCAACTTCAGAGTCTGTCTCCCTTCATCATCTTCTCCCCACGGTTTCTTCCTTAGTAGCTGCTTCTGAGGTGTATCTGCAGAACCCAAGGGCTATAAAAAAATATGATTTGAAAAATACTGGCTAGTAGTTACAAGTACAGGCTTTAGAATCAAGAAATCCTAGTTCCAAATCCCAACTCTCCCATTTATCACCTGCATGAATTTGTGCAAATTAACCTAAGCTTCCATTCCTCATCTATGAAATGCAGATAGTAATAGCAACCTCTAGGGCTGTTTTGGAGGTTATATAACAGAACACATGTGAAATATTTAGCATTGCCTGGTCTATAATAAGAATTCAATAAATGTCAGACATTATTAAGATGACACATTCTAAAGAACTTTAAGAATTCTAATACAGAAATTTTTTAAAGTAGAGGTAACAGTGTAAACTATTGCCCTTGAAATCTTCTAGAATATTTCGCCAGTTATGTTCAGCAGAACATTATCCCCATGAAATATTTCATGAATATAAAGCCTGTGGTCAAATCTGTTAGGAAGATCTTATGTCTAGTAAAGCCTCCCAGAAATTCACAATGCATAATAAAGGCCCAATGTCTGGGGCAGAAGCCCATTAGTCACATGATAAATTTTCATCTTAGAAAGATCCCTCTTGCTGGAGAGGGGAGAATGGAATAGAGCAGACAGGACTAATGACAAGGACACTAGTTACGAAGCCATTGCAGTAATCCAGAGGAGAGGTAATGGTGGCCTGAACCAGGGAGGAGTAAAGAAAATGGATCCAATTCAAGAGGGAGTAGGGGAGAGGGCAAGGAATATGACAGAGTCCACGATGAAACCCAGGCATCTGGCCTGGAAAATGCGATCAGTGGTGGTGTCATCAATGCAAATGAAATACAAGCGCAGGGCCAGATTGGGGACAGATGAGTTTCATTTTGCACTAATGAGTTTGAGATGCATATATTACACATATTTTTCATTGCAAGTTACAGAAACCTCATTCAAACTTAAAAGGGGCTATATTAACTGTAACTGGGAAAGAGAGGGGTGACTTGATCTTGGGAATAATTGGCACTGGGGACTTGAGCTTCTCTCAGAGCCACTCTTCTCTGCCTATTCCCTTGTATCTGCCTGTGCGTTGGTTTCATTCTCTCCTCCTGGGGATGGGCTACAGCAGCTCTGATTTAAAGCTGAACTATCAGAGACAAAAAATAACTCTTTTCCACCAACTTGTTAGTAGAATATCATGGGTAAGGTCTTGGATTGTCTGGCATGGGCTAACATTCCCTACCCTGCATGGTCAAGGGCTGTGATTGGCATGGGAAAGAAGCAGTTTTCTCAAAGAACTGGTTCTATATCCAGTAGGAGAAATGAATTCAGAAAACGAAGAAGGCATTCACTATAGGATACCTATACATCACCCAAATGATACTATATAATAAGCAATTGAATTATAAGTTAATATTTAAACTTTTTGAAGGATATTTATCAAAATACTATCATCGAACACTCTGATACATGGTTCTATATTCTTTTATTATAAAAATTTTGATAATATTAAGAGAGTTCCTTGCCATTTACAAAACCCATTCTCTCTCCCTCCCTGTAACCATCAAAACAATGCATGAAAGAGGTATTACCAACCCTATTTTACAGGTGACATGGAGCTAAGACACAGAGAGGTTAAGTGACTTGTGGAGCCAGTACTTTGGAGTCCGAGTCTTTGGATATTAAATTTCATGTGTAGTGTGGCTACAAATTTAATGCACATCTTAACTCTGAGGTACAGGTCTAGTCTTGCTAGTACCTAGTCACTTTTCAGGGGGCTGAGTGTGGAATGAATGAGGAGAGAAGTGTAAGTCCCATTTGGTTAAAACTTAGCCCACACATATAATTTAAATACTTCTTTTAGGTAGGCTCTGTCTGTGGGGAAAATTAAAGTGTTCACTAGCTCTTCCTCCTCCATAAAATGTCACTTTATTACATGGAATAAAGTATGTGGTTCATAGCAGTGTTTGATTAAGGGGAGGACAGTGTCCTCTGGCTCTACGGGACACTGGGGCAATGTCACTTGTCCACCCTATGGCTGGTGTCTTCTTCTTTCTGCTTGGCAAGAGCCCTGTACCAACCTGATTAAGTACAGAACCCCTCAGCCCTCCCTGAGGCTAGAGAAGCCTTGAAGATCTGACTGCTCCTCCCATCTGCCTCAACCCGGAAAATACGCTCTGCAACCTTTTCTCAAAACCACTATTCCCTTTGATAAAGTCACTCCTATGGATAAATTCCCTAGCTGGACCCTCAGCTAAGTCTGATACTTGTCTATACCACAAGGGACTTAAGGAAGGCTTAGACAAACTGAAAATTCGAAGCTTCTCAGCCTGACCATACAGCAACACCAAATTCTTTTTAGGTTTGGTGACATCTTCAGCTGGTATAGGCCAGCTGAATGGATGAGTTCCAACTAAGGAACACAGGTGGAAGAGCCCCCTTCCTCTGGGTTGCCCTCACTCCTCTAAAACTCATCCCCTTCTTGGCTTAAGCTCAGAGAAGAGAAAAATAGGGACATACAGCGATCGTACCTCTTTCCTACTCTACCTCTCCCCCATCCTCCCATATGCCCTGCACTGCAAGGGGTGAGGTTTTCACTAGTGCTTTTCAAAGTTCAGTGCGCATCAGAATCACCCAAAAGGACTTGTTAAAAAGAAAAAGAAAAAAAAAATAGATTGCTGAGCCCTATCTCCGGGGTTTCTGCTCTAGTAAGTCCGATGTGAAACCGGGGAATTTGCATTTCTAACAAGTTCCCAAGCCATACTGATACTGCTGGTCTGGGGACAACACTGAAAAGCAGTGCCACAGGTCATTCTTCCCCTCCAACCTGTGGCTAACTCGTTGCAAACAAAGGGATGTTTTCTACAGCTTGAAAAAACCCTATGCTTTAAATCCTCTTGATTAAGGGTGCTCTCTTTCTCTTACATATGAGGAGAACTTTAAGCTATGGATCTTACAGGCTTAGCCCTTGATTTGTTAAATAGAACCTAGCTTAATTTCATAAATCTTTTCTGAAACTAAAATGCCTGGTTTTACTGCATCCTATTAAATATTTCATGTATCAGAAGCTGAACATTACTCTGTACATTCCTGTTCATCTTTGCATTCCCGTATGACAATCCTAGCATACCTACAGATAGATGGACATCCTTAGCTGAGTGAGGAGCAAGTCACAGTCAGAAAGAAAAAAAAAGAAAAAAAAAATCACATTATTTTCAAAAATCTACCCCTTAGATATATTTTTTGCCACTGGAATTGTAGAAAAATCCTTTCTTTCCAAACAAATTTTCTTCCTTCAATTATAGCTACATACTCATGGTGCCTCCTCTCTGGACACAGAAGCTGAATACTTAACTGGAGGTTCGTTTTTGTTGTTTCTTTTAGCTGATATTTTCTAGATAACTGTTTCTCTTAACCAACTTTTTAGTCCTCTTTATTCCTGGATTCTTGTTCTTTTGCATGCTTATACAATTTTTAAGAAAAAAAACAAACGAAAAATTGGAAGGTGCCTGTGTCTTTCATTACCTACCAACACAAGCACTATGAAAGTTTGTTTTGAAAAAGTCATCCTTTCTCAGCTGTCCTGGAGGGAAGGGAAAAGGTCTGTATCCAAGTTTTATGAGAAAGAAGCAGGGCCCTAACCCAGAATTAGGTGGTGTCCAGGATAACTAAAGGAGAAGCCCTGTTCTCAAGTGGGAGGATGCAAAAACAGAAAGGGGTGTTTGGGGACTAATTGGGCAACTATCCTTCTCCCGACTAAAGCTCACTAAGGAGAGGGAGCAGGGATGGTGATCCTAATTTGGATAACTTGAGGATTTCCTCCAAAAGTCCCTCTGTTCCCAAAGTGCTTCTCCTCCCAACACCGTAAACACTTTTTTTTTTCAGGTTGTCATTGGTCTCCAGATGTGCCCTTACAAAGGCCTATCCTCCTAGTAGGTATGCCACATCCAGAACAAGAGCATTTGGACAGGACAAAGGAGTAAAGGCGAGCATGGCTCATGAGTGCTACCCAGAATAGGTGAACCCAGGTTTGGGGTCCCCTGGAAGCCAGAAAACAGCATGAGGCTGTGGGAGAGCAGGGAAGAGCTAGAGCTAAAACTCCAAAAAGAGCAGAGGCAGGTATGGTATCCTCTACACTGGTAAGGCTCAGAAGCTGCTAAAATAGCAGCATCTCAGACTCCTTTCACATCTGAGGGTCATAACCCTGGAGTTGTGCAGTGCACAACCTGGGCAGCCACATGCAACAGCCCCTGTCCTTTGAAGGCCAAAATAAATCACTAAAAGGAGGAGAAATTGAGTGCTCGTGGGTCTCAATCTCTTTCATTCTGTACAAAATGAAGCCTCCCTGAGAAAATATTAAATCACAAGAATTGCCAAGTTGGACGAAAACTGGCATGGTTTTCTTGAAAAGCCTTAATTTATGAGGTTAACTGCCAGAACTGCACACAGCCTTCAGGCTGAACAAGGACAAAAACATCCAGCTTTCAACTGCTGGCCTTGCTTACCTAAAGCTTTTAAAGAGAATCAAATAATAAGAGCCAAAGACCAGCAGGGGGAAAAAATGTTTTTCCACTGAATCCTAGAAAGGGCTACGGTAGGAGAAGACCCCAGTTAGAGGAAACTGACGCACCCTAGTATGTATCTGAGACAGCCTCCCTCCAGAGAGTTCTACAGCACCTCCCTCTTCTCCAGGAGGCCACTGAGCTCCCATCTGGGACCTGGGTGTCCTACTGCACTCCTCCAATTGACTATTCTCTGTCCATGGAAGAACATCTGTGATTTTTTCACTGTGTTCAAAAACAATGCAGCAAAATTGTCATTAGCAGTTTATAGAAAGACAACTGTGTCAACAGGTCAACTTTCCCGACTGTGCTGTAAACTAGTACTAATTAGCCAGGTGACCTTAGGCAAGTCGCTTCTCTCTGGCCTCAGGCTGTTTACCTAAAGAATTGGGGATCAGACTTTGTACTATCTATAGATAGTCCAGCTCTAGCACTGCATTCTATGTAAGATTAGTCCAGCTCTAACACTGCATTCTATGTAAGATTCTCTATCGTTCTTTCCACATTTTTCCCACGCCTATACAAAACTTACCATTGCTCTTATTTGATGAGGGCAAGAGTCTTTGCAAAGGCAAACATAAGAAGGAAATCAGACAACCACTTCTGACATAGTCTCCTGTAGAATTTCTTTGTAAAGTTCACCCTCAGTGTCTTTCATTAAACATCAGGCACAAAACTGCATGCATAAAATTAAAGCAATCTACTGTCCAGCAATCTGTAAGCATCTTTTGAGCTGAAGCAATTTGTTGTTCCCCTATTCTGTGCACAGTGAGACCTCTCTGAGCCTCTCTCAAAAGGCAGGCAATCAAAAGGCAGAAGTCTTATCTCACCTCACCCCACCAGGCATTGTGGCAACCCCTCCACCCATCATGTTCAAGCAGGAGTTAGCAAAGCTCTGTCTACTGTTCTTCACCTGCACTTCAACCTAGGGGCAGGGTCTACTGCAGCTTGCCAAGTGGAATATGGACCAAGCCAGAGCAGAAAGACATTGTGCTTTCAGGTTCTGAGAAGACATGATGAACAATGAGAAGCCCTTTTGAGCGTCTTGGGCCCTACCTTTTAAGTTTCCATTCAGCCTGGGATGAATTCGAGCTGCTCCAGGAAGATATCTGCTCTTTCCATCTTCCTTCCTGGGCTCTTGTTTTCCTGGGAGTTGCTAAGGATGCTCATGAAATTCCCACCCCATCCCTGCGTTTTTTTGTGACAGCATCACTCTAATTCATTGAATAAGCTCTGTCATAAAGAATAACAGACAGCAAAAGAACAGACAACACATATTGATCAATTCCTATGTATTTCAGGTGCGTGCCTGGTACCTTCTCAAGTTATTTTCACAATAACCCTATCAGGTCAGTACTGCCTTAACTCCACTTTACAGAAATAACACCAGAAGCCAGAGAAATTAATTCTCCCTCTTTCACACAGCTAATAAGCAGAATGGGGATTTGTCTTAGTCTATTTTTGCTGCCATAACAAAATACCTGAAGCTGGGTGATGTATAAAGAACAGAAATTTATTTCTTACAGTTCTGGAGGCTGGAAAGTTCAAAATCAAGGCACCAGCAAGTTGGGCGTTCAGTGAAGGCTGCTGTCTGCTTGAAACACAGAGCCTTGTTGCTGTGTCCTCTGGAGGGAAGGAACTCCGTGTCCTTACAGAAGGCAAAGGGTAAGTGAACTGAGCAGCCCGTGAATGCTCTTTATAGAGGCCTTAATCTCATTCACCTGGAAGGAGCCCTCATGTCTCTTACCTCTTAAAGGCCCCACCTGTTAAAATCATCAAATCAGCCATTAAGTTTCAACACCTGAGTTTTGGAAGGAACACATGCAAACCATAGCAGAATTAGAACCCAGGAAGTCTGAGGACACAGCCTGCATGCTCTACTTCTCTGCTACGCTGTGTAAGCCAGACCTTTCTCATGTCCCGGCTTCAACAACCTTTCCCCATAATTGGGGTCGCCTAAGGTTTGACTACGGGCTTCAAAGAATCTAGACCCAACCTTGATCTCAGGGGTAGGTAGTAAAGGAATTATTTGTATGGCTCTGTATATATACACATAGTACCAAGATACCTTTCCTTGTGGCTCCAGCCTTGATTACGTGCTCTAAATACACAGCTAAGTTCCTTACTTATTCCTGGGCCAGAGTCCCTGTTGTAAATTATTTATTACTTACATAGTCCTTAACTCATTCATTGCACAAATTTTTTTGATTACGTATTACATGCCAATCATGAAAAAGAAAAAACACAACCCATTAACAAATATGTTATATCCATTTCACAGATTGGAAAACAGAAATTTCCTGCCACCCCACATCTAGTAAACAGCAGATCTAGCATTTAATTCCAGGTCTTCCTCTTTAAGAAATTTGGACCCTGCCTTATTCTTGCCACTCTTCTCCTTGACGCTTATATTGTTTTCCAAACAACCAATTCTCTAATTTTCTGACAGCAAATGAGTGTCCAAGTCATTTCTGACACTGACCATCTAGAGTTGGTGCAAACTCCACAAGTCTCCGTTCCATGAGATGCCAGCTGCAAAAGGAGTCCCCAAGACACCTGCCTCAGACCAGTCAATTACAAGTTCCAGGGTTCCCATGACCTGTCCTCAGGTCCAATGATTTGCTAAAATGACTCAGAGAACTCAGGAAAACTCTATACTTATTATTTCAGTTTTCTTATAAAAGCTACAACTCAGAAACGACCAAATGGAAGAGACACATAAGGAAAGGTATGGGTTATGGAGGGAACGTGCAGAGCTTCCACGCCCTTGGCAGGTGCACCACTCCCCCAGCATATCAGTGTGTTCATAAACCAAGAAGATCCCCCCTAGCCTTGTTGTTCAAAAGTTTTTTTATAAAGCCTTCCTTATGCTGACATGATTGATTGAACCATGGCACTGATGATTAAACTTAATCTCCAGCCCCCCTTTCCTCCCTAGAGGTTGAAGAGTGAGGCTCAAAATTCCAATCCTCTAATTACAATGTGTGGCCAACCCCTCCCTTGAAACTATCTGAGGTGCCACCTTGAGTCTTCTCATTAGCATAAACTCAGATATGGCAAAATGGGGTTCCTTAAGAATAACAAAAGACTGGCCGGGTACTGTGGCTCACACTTGTAATCCCAGCACTTTGGGAGGCCAAGGCAGGCGGATCACCTGAGGTCAGCAGTCCAAGACCAGCCTGGCCAACATGGTGAAACCCTGTCTCTACTAAAAATACAAAAATTAGCCAGGCATGATGGCACACACCTGTAATCCCAGCTACTCAGGAGGCTGAGGCAAGAGAATCGCTTAAACCAGGGAGGCAGAGGTTGCAGTGAGCTGAGATCATGCCACTACACTCCACCTTGGGCAACAGGCATTTCAAAATAATAATAATAATAATAATAATAATAATAATGACAAAAGACAGTCCAATCAGTTAGGAAATTCTAATTTCTAAAGCTCTATGCCAGGAACTGAAGGCAAAGACCAAATTTATATATCCTTAATTGTACCATAACCCTCCAGGAACCACAGCTAAGGACTGAAACTCTGTTACCTGCCACCAGACTCCTTTGAAGAGAACTACATGCCTAGTGTCTGTGAATGCTTCCTGGCCTCCCCATCAGTGTGTTCTGCACACCGTGAGGGGGCAGCCTGTCTGCTTACCTGGAAACTCTCCCTTCCACTAGGTTCTGTCTACTGGACTAGTCTTGCCCCAGAACCCACAGGCAGCTATGCCCCCTACCTCCCCACCCACCCAAGCCTGTCTCATTCCAGGGAACTTGTCTCCATCCAGGACTCCCCCACCCAGGTCTGTGCCTATAGGAGTTAACTGTGTCATATTTTGCCAGAGATGAATGTGATCCAGACATGCCCAAAGGGCATTTGACTTTGTCAATTATGAACATGGCAGACCACAGACTTTGGCAATGAAAAGGTTAGAGAAAGAATTGGGTCAGTATAAATCACAGCAAGAAAAAAAATCTATAGAGTATTAGATTTGGAGAATATTACTATCCAGTATTATTAGAACACCTATCTGGCCATGCTAGCTAGGGCTGTATCAGTGTTTCCATTATAAATCCTATTTTCAAGGGTTTATGACTTGCTGTAAAAATTCAATTGAAGCTGAGAAGCAACATACTGAGTTTGCAGTGCAAGAAGCAGTTTGATTCAAAGAAAAGATTAAAAATTGGGGAGAAATAAACAGAAAAGAGAAAAAGGAAACATGTTGTCTAAAAAAGAGGAAAGCTACAGAGCTGCCCTGCTCTTGTGCCCTCATGTGAATTAAAGATGATTTTGCTTTTAGATTTGAGTTTTCACAGGTTATTAACTCTTAGGTGGGAAGAGGCCTATACAGATACTAAAGCCAAATGCATTTAGCAGCATGATGTTTTCTAGTTGGGAAAGGCGTGATAGTAGCAAAGGTAAAACCTTGTTCCACAGGGGGTCCTGCAGGGAACAGTGCTCTCCCATCCCAGACTGTATTCATGAAAACCCTCGAAGGATATATATTGAATCTTTCCTGGTTTAGTAAAAGCCAGATGTGATGGTTTCATTGATGTCAACTTAACTAAGGGATACCCAGAGAGCTTGTAAAACATTATTTCTAGGTGTGTCTATGAGGGTGTTTCTGGAAGATATTAGCATTTAAGTTGGTAGACTGAGTAAAGAAGATCCACCCTCACCAGTATGGATGGGTTCCATCAATCGAGGTGATGAGAACCCAAACAGAATGAAAAAGCAGAGGAAAGGGGAATTCACTCTCTTTCCTGAAGCTGGGACATCCATCTTCTGCCCTTGGACATCAGAGCTCCAGGCTCACTCCCTTTACCCTCCCCACACTGTTCTCAAGCTTTTGGCTTTGGACTGAGAGCTATACTATCTATCAGCTCCCTGATTCTCAGGCTTTTTGACCCAGAAAGAATTACTCCACCAGCTTCCCTGGTTCTCCAGCTTGCAGACAGCATATGGCGGGACTTCTCAGCCTCCATAGTAGTGTGAGCCAATTCCTACCATAAGTCCCCTCTTAAATATCTATATATACCTTGTTGCTTCTGTTCTCTGGAGAACCCTGACTAGTACAGTAGGGCACAGGAGATGCTCAGTAAGTTTATACTCTCTGATGAGGAAAACATTAGTTCCTGAAAATAAACCAGTCATCTATGTCTCTCTCTCTCTCTCTCTCTCTCTCTCTCTCTCTCTCTCTCTCTCTCCCTGGAGAGTACATTTTGAGGCAGGTGCTACAATTTGTCTACATCTGTGACTATTTATCCAGTTATCATTTCATTATAAAATAGCCCAGAAGATACTTTACCAGCATTACCCCTAACCCATACTTCCCAAGGAGAGAATGCTTCCGTTAGTTCAGAAATAGCATCTCCCAAATGTTGGAAGTGCATGCTTAGAATACACAGTTCACTGAAGCCTACCTTGCATATTTGATGATGGGTCTTTGGCCCCCTACCCCAATTTTCAATAAATAAATCTTGGGTTAGTTCAGGAGAGTAAGAAGAAGACAACATCCAGTCTTTGGGTCCAGACTTTCTTTTTTTTTTTTTATTTTTTTTGAGAGGGGGGCCCCCCCTGCCGCCCAGGCTGGAGTGCAGTGGCCGGATCTCAGCTCACTGCAAGCTCCGCCTCCCGGGTTCACGCCATTCTCCTGCCTCAGCCTCCCGAGTAGCTGGGACTACAGGCGCCCGCCACTGCGCCCGGCTAGTTTTTTGTATTTATTAGTAGAGACGGGGTTTCACCGTGTTAGCCAGGATGGTCTCGATCTCCTGACCTTGTGATCCGCCCATCTCGGCCTCCCAAAGTGCTGGGATTACAGGCTTGAGCCACCGCGCCCGGCCTGGGTCCAGACTTTCTCCACGGGAGGGAGTCCAGGGATGGCAATCTAACTGAAAGAAGAAAATATAAAACTTGTTTTGAAGCTGTGATTACAGCTGCTTAGATCATTTGATTGCTTAGAGGAGCTTTAAGGGAAAGCTGATAGAAATAATTAGGAGGACATTAATGCCTGTCCAATCTTTGCTGCCATTGCACAAGTGAGATTCTGTATTCAGGAGGATGATCTATCTGAAACTCATGGTTTAATCTCAAGTAGAAGGGCTGAATGAAAGGGAGATAGAATTTGTTTTTAAGTATCAGTGCAGTGCCAGACAGTATTCCAGTTGCTTTCTATATGTTATATCTTGTAAGCCTTATAAAAACCCCATGATATAGACATTAATATTCATGTCCATTTAAACAATGAGGAAATTAAGACTAGCTCACCCAAGGTTAAGCCACAAAGTGGCAGAGGTAAGATTGAATCCACACCTTTCTGACTTCATAGCCTTTGATCTTTTCACATCAACTCCCAGCAATACTTGGATAAATTACAGAATGGAAATGAATTGGAGATGGTCTGAAAATTTCAAGCTTGATATTATCTGGGATAGGACCGAGGAGAGGCCTGGTAATCATCTGCCCATAGGAAGGCTGACTTTAATTATGCAAATTCCTCGAACCTAGAAAAGTAAGGTTAAATTCAGAAAATAAAAAGCTCCTAGGATTGTTTAAATTAAAGCATTTAACCATCTTGCTAATTTTATATGTGAGCAGTCTTACTATGAACTCTGAAAGTTAAGAGCTTCCCACTTTCAAAGGCAGTGTTGGTAATTAAGCTATTGTCTCCCAGCTCCCCACCCACCCTGCTATACTCTGCTTTGCGATGTGACTGGGAGCCTGCAAAGGACATCTCTGCTTTGCCAGCCAGCACCCTGTTAGGCTTTGCCAACCAGAGGTGCTAGAAGGAAACTGGGAGACTGCAAGGGGCCTTCTGCCTCCTTCCTGCCTACTTTCTGTTCCTGCAGCAGTACTTGGTTCCAATTTCAAATGTTTCCCACACTCCCAGAACCAGCCTTATTGTACTCCCTCTGAGATACCAGGACCAGCCAGCTGTCTGGGGCCCCTTCTCCTAAATTGTAGATTCTTTATGTATATATAAAATTTAAGTTCTGGGGTACACGTGCAGAACATGCAGGTTTGTTACATAGGTATACAGTGCCATGGTGGTGTGCTGCATCGATCAACCCATCATCTGCATTAGGTATTTCCTCTAATGCTACCCTCCCCTAGCTCCCCAACCCCCAACAAGCCCCGGTGTGTGATGTTCCCCTTGCTGTGTCCATGTGTTCTCATTGTTCAACTCCCACCTATGAGTGAGAACATGCGGTGTCTGGTTTTCTGTTCTTGTGATAGTTTGCTGAGAATGATGGTTTCCAGTGTCATCCATGTCCCTCCAAAGGACACGAACTCATCCTTTCTTATGACTGCATAGTATACCATGGTGTATATGTGCCACATTTTCTTTATTCTATGAACCTCAACCCGTTACCTCTGTCCTCCCAGCTCCAGAGTCACCTATGTGACTTCTGTGTCCCCTTTGCCTTTAACTATTTAAATATCTGTTTAATATATTTCTGTTATTAAATTCTCTCTTAGAATAACTGGTGTGGTTTATTTTCCCGAATGGGCCTGACTGATACAAAGTCCCCTGGAGGAAGCTTCTTTAACCTTTTTCTGAAGTTTCAGTCTCCTTGTTGTCTGAAAATTCTTTTTTATACTGTGTCATATTAAAAATTAACCTATTCTGTCCCCAGTATTTACTTATTATTTAACTCGGAGCATGATAACTTTTCTAAGGCTCAATTTCAGTATCTCTGAATCTGGGGTATAATACCTACCCTTAAGTTATCATAGGGACTAAATTAATCTATGTGTAAATATCCAGCACAATGGCTGGTGCATATAGATGCTTGTGGTGAATATATTTATGAGCACCTGAATCAAACCTTCTTTGAAGTTGATAACTGGTGATCTTCTCAGTGAAAAAATAAAAAATAAAAAATAAAAGATAAAAAACAGGCTGGGCACAGTGGCTCATGCCTGTAATCCCAGCACTTTGGGAGGCTTAGGCAGGTGAATCACCTGAGGTCAGGAGTTCAAGACCAGCCTGGCCAACATGGCAAAACCCCATCTCTACTAAAAATACAAAAATTAGCCAGGCGTGGTGATGCATGCCTGTAATCCCAGCTACTCAGGAGGCTGAGGCAGGAGAATCACTTGAACCCAGGAGGCGGAGGTTGCAGTGAGCCAAGATTGCACCATTGCACTCCAGCCTGGGTGACAAGAGTGAAAATCCATCTCAAAAAAAAAAGAATAAATTCTTTTTTCACTTGATGAATTTTAAGTTGGGTTTCTCCCCTTTTCAACCAAGAATTCTGGATAACATTGCCCTCAAATTAATGTTAATTAATTTAAAATCCAAGACCCATTAAAATTTTAGTTTCAATCTGTTCTGGCTTCAGTAGAGGTAGAGTATAGCTTACCACTGCCTTAACTAGAAAAACCAGGCATGTCGCAGAAAACGCTCAAATACCCTTCAACTATCTCTTCTTCAAGCTCAGTAATCCTAGTTGTTTCAACTTTTTGAAACACTGTTTGAAAAGTTCTTTTTGACTGCTATCTAAACCAGAACAGCACATCATGTTTTTTAAAATTTCTTGATGTAAGTCAAAGATATGAGATATGTAACTCCCCTCTCATATCGACAAAAGAAATGGCCAATGTGTCTAACAAGTGACATTTTGCCATCTCATCCAGTGGAGAGTAATGCAGAATAAACAGTCTGAAAATGAATCTTCTTGCACTTCAGATCTCCTCACTCCTCTCTCATGATCACCTTGATGTTTCTTATGCATTATTAGTAAAGGACTAATCACATTTTAATGTTGTAGACTGGAGTTTAATTGTTAGTATAAAATTTAATGGTCCTAAGTACAGGGAACTAATTGCCTCCATGAAAATTTGATGTGACTCTGTCAGGTGTCCATCTGGATACAAGAATACCCCTACGGCCAGTGAGTTCATCAGTTTGCTAATTTTCTACAAGGGATTGGATTTTATTAACTTTTCTTGCCTCCATGGCAAGCTTAATCACACAGAGATTGGCGTGAGGCTTGGGGTAACATAAACTACACCAAATGGGTAGAGTCTTTAGATGTGCTGCAACTGGAGGAAACCTGACAAAATGCTGATAGTGGCAATAGTAACAGCAACAGCCACCCATACAGGCAAATAAAAATAGATTCTTACTTTATGAACAGGAACCCCAGGCAAGTCTTTTAATATCTGTCCTCGGGTTTTTCATCTGTAAAAGGAAGTGATTGGAATAGATGTCTGAGGTCTTTTTCAGGACCAAAGTTTTGAGCTCTACATCCCAGAATGAGATTGGTTATTAAGTGATTTCACTCTATAAAAAAACATGGGGCCAGGCATGGTGGCTTACTCTTGTTATCCCAGCACTTTGGGAGGCTGAGGTGGGTAGATCGCCTGAGGTCAGGAGTTTGAGACCACCCTGGACAACGTGGTAAAACCCCTTCTCTACCAAAAATACAAAAAATTAGCTGGGCATAGTGGCGCATACCTGTAGTCCCAGCTACTGGAGAGGCTAAGGTAGAAGAATCGCTTGAACCTGGGAGGTGGAGGTCGCAGTGAACTGAGATCACTCCGTTATACTCCAGCCTGGGTGACAAGAACGAAACTCTGTCTCAAAAAAAAAAAAAAAAAGACAAAGAAAGAAACATGGTAGAAACCATTATTCCCATTTTATACATTTTATAGTTATGTACATTTCAGCAGCAGCTCAAGGCATGACAGCCCAAACAAAAGAAAGATTTTCTTTATAAACCAGATAGTGCTGTATTCATATATCTATTCAGTCAGTCAGACCATAGTTACCAGGACTACTTGAGTGGAGAATGGTGCAGAATGTAATTCTAGAAACTCCTTACTAGAGACATAAAACCTGGAGGAACATTTCAGAATCTCATAGTTAACAGATACCAGCTGCTAGAACAACAAAACAATACTACATACCAATAACTTGTAGTCATCAAAATTAATAATAAATCATATCAAGATTCATATTACATCTTCCTATGCAATAAGTGAAATTACACATTTATAAGATACTTTCTTAGGCCAGAATTCAAGAATCTCCCAAGCTACAAGATCTGATATAAGGCCAGTTTATTTTGCAATCAACACCCTATGGAAATACTAGGAGGACAGAATGAAAGGAGGAGTGAATTTTGTGTTTATTAATTGGTGATATGATAGAGCTAAATGCAGAGCAATATTAAGGTGATACCAGCTGGGGTGTCAATCAATCATGGATACTAAGACATCAGTAGAAATTTACTTTTTTTCCATGGGTTATTGGAGCACAGGTGGTGTTTGGTTACATGAGTAAGTTCTTTAGTGGTGATTTGTGAGATTTTGGTGCACCCGTTACCTGAGCTTTATACACTGTACCCTATTTGTAGCCTTTTATCCCTTGGCCCTCTCCCACCCTTCCCCAAAGTCCATTGTATCATTCTTACACCTTTGCAAAAGACATGATTAGAAATTTAATGAAATGGAAAAACATGTATTTATAAGAACTCTTTTCAGGGTTCTTTTCTATGTGGTTGGAAAAAATATTTTTAAACACCACTTAGGGTTGGAATAAACCCCTCACCTGCCCCAGGAATATATTCAAGTAACATGAGATGGTACATTAATGAGCTGCTTTCTAAGAAGGGTGATTGTGTTAATACAGAGATTTCTTTCTTCTAAGTTAGGTACACAAGTTTGGCGGGCGAGGCGGGGGGTGCGATTATGAATTACTTAGAGCAGTAAGTAGAGCTCTTCACTCAGCATCCTTTCCCCCATGAGATAGGTTTTCAGCCTCTGATGAGCAAATGTTTAATGAACATCGGATTGATAGGATATAAAATTATGAGCATATTCCTGGGATGCATCCATGTTATAACCCAGCTCTTCCCACACACACGCTCTTCTCGAGCTTGAGAGAAGCAGAGTACACAGAGAAGGAATCCTACAAAATCTGATCCCAGGAAGCCAGGGAGACTCTTCCTCCTCCCATCACAGTGTTGTGCCCATCACAGTGTTGGACACTGGAGATGCAAAAAAATGAGAGCGCACAGGCCCTCCCTGAACCTCCCTGCAAAGCACTTTCAGTGCATTGGCTGCTCTTCAGTAACAAAAAAAACTGAATATGAATAGGTGTCAGCAGTGGTCCTGGACCTTAGTTTTAATTTCTCCCGAGATCTGCCTTTTCCTCTACATAAAATGCTCTTTCAGAATATACCAGAAGATCCCCAGGCCAAATGATTCCATTGTTCAACACACATTTATCATGCATCACTCTGCACTGGATATGGTAGCAGGTGCTGGAGACAGGATGAATAAGATAAAGCGCTTGCCCACGGGGAGCTCAAAGCCAGGAGCATCCTCAGACAACTCAGCCTTAAGTGTTGTGATGGAGGTAACCACAGCGATCCAGAGAGAGCAAAGATAAACACTGCACAATGTGATTGCATTCCGAGATGATGACGATAAACGACGCTGTGCTAAATCCTCTACGTTCATTATTTCCTTTCATCCTCTCAGCAACCCTATGAAGTATTAATAACCCCATTTTATGAGTAATAATATGGAGAAACGTTTATCTTTTTGTTCATAGCAGCTGGTCAGAGGATTCTTCTGTGAAGAGGAAGCTGTCGGATAAGCCCACTCATCCAAATCAAGAAGAATCAGCCTCCATGACAGGGTACTGGGCTGGGCACTAGATTTCCTTCAGAGGAGCAAAGAGAGCCGCTTTACATAATAAAGAGGAAACAGCGGCTGTCAAGAAAATGGGGAAGAATGGAGCTCTGCATGGGAGACTGGGAGACGTGTCAGCAGAAAAACAGAACTCCTGGCTAAGGTGTAGGAGGGGAGGAGGAAACAGAAGAAAAGGCAAGACTAAGAAAGATTTTCCTCTCGCCTGTAATCCCAGCACTTTGTGAGGCCGAGACGGGCTAATCAACTGAGGCTGGGAGTTTGAGACCAGCCTGGCCAACATGGAGAAACCCTGTCTCTACTAAAGATACAAAACTAGCCGGGCATGGTGGCACATGCCTGTAATCCCAGCTACTCGGGAGGCTGAGGCAGGAGAATCACTTGAACCCGGGAGATGGAGGTTTCAGTGAGCTGAGATCATCCCATTGCACTCCAGCCTGAGCAACAAGAGCAAAACTCCATCTCAAAAAAAAACACAAACAAACAAACAAACAAACAAAAACAAACAGATTTTCTGAAAGAAATCCTGTGTGCTGTGTGAGGGAAGCTTGCCCTGGAACCTTACAGATATTCAGCAAATATACTTGAATTTCTTATGGAAGACAGTGAAGAAGATGTATTTTGGCTCAAAGTTGACGAAGTGCTGGAACAGAGTCTGAATACACTGATGAGGCTAAGGGCTGGTGTCTGTTTTAGAATAAAAATGGGGAAACCGAGATGAAAAGCGATTATGCTAAAAGCCTAGGCTCTGTTGCTTTTTGAGGTACAAAAATGTCTGTCGAGAGGCTGGAGAATTCTGTCTGCTTCTTAGGAATGTTGAGAGATGAAGACATAGTCTCTGGTGGAGAGCTGAAATAACCACCCTTGCCAAAGGATACATGGAGATCCAAAAGTCCTGACTTTCCAAAAATGAAAGATTTGGGAGTCAGAGGGCTAAAGATCATAGAAACAGACCATAGGAGCAAAGCGTTGTTAGAAAGGAAGTATTGCTGGGGCCTTGTAAAAAGAAAAAAGAAAGAATGAAGATTCATGAGCCCAATGCACTGAGTCTCTCTGGAGCAGAAATGATGAATCAAATCACCATGGAAAAGTGAAAAAAACAAGAAGAGGGAGAAACAATGAAAAAGTATAGGGACGGTGGGCCAAGAACCCGAAATGAGATGACAGCTGAAATTCAGGCTGGGAATCGAGGCTATTGAGCAGTAGAAAAGGAACTGTAAGAACCTGTTCTGCACAAATAGCTTGAACAGTATCTTTTGTAAAAATCTGTAGGAGTGAGTTTTACTTTCAGGAAAGGATGTGACTTTGTGGCTAAGAGAAAAGAGAATTGTAAAGGGATGGAGGAGTTGACCAGGAAACCCTGGCCTCTGCTTTCCTAGAAGTAGAAACATTTTTGTGGCATTTATGCTGAGAAATGAGGTTAGAGGAATTTGTTCAGTTTTCCCTAAAAGAAGCTCTCCTGTCTCACTCACTCTGGAGCAAAGAGGAAAATAATGGGACAAATGTGGCATGTGGTCCCTCCCCCACATTTCCGCTGGACACCTTCCACCTCCTGGCTCTCCTGTGGCTAACCTTGTTCTGGGTGCTCAGAATACTTATTTTCATTCCTCAGTAATAATCAGGGCTGCATCCGGGTACATTTTTTCCCATACAAATGTAGATGCCTTCTCAGGTTTTTACAGCTTAAATCTGCAGTCTCTTTGAATATGACCTTTTCACTTCAGAAAGATTTTATTAATTTGCAACTCAGTGATGGTCTCCAGACCCTACGTTGCAATTAAAAGCATCAACTGTGTAATTTTAGAACTGTTCTTCGGTGCTCCCAAGACTTCAGTATTGAAATGGTAGTTCATTTAACTTGAAGAAAACAAAGGCTCCTGCAGCCACGGTGTCAACAAATAAGTAATGGCCCTAGCTCACCAGAGAACTGAAACCCAAAGTGTGATTTTGAAAGCAGTAACTGACAATCATGAAACAGCTGAATTACTTTATACTATAAAATGAAGACAGTCTACTCGTGAATCTGAAGGGAGGAATAAAAGAGTAGGGTTTATAAGTAATACATTATGTAGATTCATTTTAGAATGTGAATAGCAGAGATTGTTACTATGACGCATGCTCCAAACCAAGGCTTTTGCCATTGAATGAAGTAATTATCATTCATTAATCTTTGCAAGGATTATGAAAACGTGTTTATGATCAGGCTCCCAAGTATCTGTAGCCATGATTATAAGGATAGATTTGTCATTCCAAATAAGCAGATAATCTTCCTGTTTAATAAGCCTCTCTTCTTAGAGATTGAAATGCATTGTGGGAATCTCAAGCAAACGATGCTCCAAACACCATTTGTTAGTTCTAGGTTTATTCAATGTGATTAAACTTTAAAAAAGAATCATAATAAAGCACCTCTTCTACTTCATCCTTTTCCTCTCTCCCTTTGAACTTCTCACTCATTAATTTATTTCAAGCAACTTCAATAATGCCAAATACAGATCGCAGAGTTATTTTTCCTCCTCATCTTTTTCGATATGATGAACAAGACCATTCAGCCTGCTGTGGCACACCGAGGAAGCAGGTGGTACCACTCAGCAGTAGAAAGAAACAAGAACTTTGTGCCTAACAATCGTGGGTTTGAATCTCTATTCTATCCATTATTCCAGGCAAGTTATTTAATGTCTATCAGCCACACCTTTCTCACCTGTCAATGGTGTAGTGTGGTTTAAATGATTCAATGGATGCAAAGTGTGGATGCTTAATAATGGGAGCACCACCAGTCCAGATCATCTTACCTCTGTGTCTCCTGAAAGGTGACTAGGAGCAGCAAATAATAGAATGGACCTGTCCCTAGACCCACCTGTACCCCCTTGACAGCTACCACTCACACTAGAAGTCTGGTATGGCAAATGTATGGCCAGTGACCCAGCAAAGCATGCAGGAAATCTTTCTTTGGTACCTAATTCATAGAATTCTTATAGCACTCAAAATCTGTACCACTCAAAGTCTCTACACTCTGTTTTATATTATGGGTTCATCACTTTGTACACAAGTCTGATTTTTCCAGTGGTACTCATGTTTCTAACAAGCATGGATTGCATCTTGCACTGTTTAATTCCTTAAGAAAACTAACATCCTACCAGCAAATTCAACCCATAAATATACATTTTTTTTTTATTTTGAGACGGAGTCTTGCTCTGTTGCCCAGGCTGGAGTGCAGTGGTGCGATCTCAGCTCACTGCAAGCTCCGCCTCCCAGGTTCACGCCATTCTCCTGCCTCAGCCTCCCGAGTAGCTGGGACTACAGGCGCCCACCACCATGCCCAGCTAATTTTTTTTGTATTTTTAGTAGAGACGGGGTTTCACCATGTTAGCCAGGATGGTCTCGATCTCCTGACCTCGTGATCCACCCGCCTCGGCCTTCCAAAGTGCTGGGATTACAGGCGTGAGCCACCGCACCCGGTCAAATATACATTTTTTTATATAAGGTGTTCCTTTGTTTTTTTTTTTAATGAGAAATTTGTTGTTGATTATTTAAGGTACTGGTCCTTCTCCTTTATTACAGACCAAATAACAGTGGCTTAACTGAGATAGATACTTAATTCTTTTTCAGTAAAGATCTGGACTGGTAGGCAATCCAGGAGTGTGAGCAACTCTGCTCTTATCTTGTTGCTACCAGCTGTCCCTGAAAGTGATGAGACTATCCATGTGGTTGAAACAGGCTCACCACCAGTAAGAAGGGGAGAAAGAGAAAAGAAATCCAAGGACCTTCTTTTTAAGGACATGACAATGAACTTGCACACAGCTCTCACCTTCAACCTCCACTGAACAATACTTGGCCAATGGCCACATCTTGCTGCAAGGGAGAAAATTGAATATTTAGCTGTGGAGCATAGAGAGAAGGGCAGGGCACATGTCTCACTAAAACTCGAAGGATCCATTATAAAGAGAAAGAAGGAAAGAGTGGGTTCTGGGCAAGAGCAATCCCTGCCACAGTAGCCACATTTGAAATCAGTCCTAGAATACTGGCTTCTAAAAGAAAGAAAGAGAGAGAGAGAAAGAGAGAAAGAAAGAAGAGAGAGAGAGAGAGAAAGAAAGAAAGAGAAAGAAAGAAAGAAAGAAAGAAAGAAAGAAAGAAAGAAAGAAAGAAAGAAAGAAAGAAAGAAAGACACAAGGAGAGAAAGAAAGACAGACACAAGGAGAGAGAGAGAGAGAGAGAAAGAAAGAAAGAAAGAAAGAAAGAAAGAAAGAAAGAAAGAAAGAAAGAAAGAAAGAAAGAAAGAAAGAAAGAAAGAAAGAAAGAAGAAAGAAAGAAAGAGGGAGGGAGGGAGGGAGGGAGGGAGGGAGGAAGGAAGGAAGGAAGGAAGGAGGGAAGGAAGGAAGGAAGGAAGGAAGGAAGGAAGGAAGGAAGGAAGGAAGGAAAGAAGGAAGGAAGGAAAGAAAAGAAAAGAAAGAAAGATCTGATAGCACAGGGCTCAGATTCCAGTGAAATAACAAGTAGGTGACTCTGAAGAACAGTTGCAACCTTTCTTTTTTTTTTTCTTTTCCTGTAGTCCCCATCAGGCCCTGATACCCATCTTACACATGTAGTCTCTGTTATTTATTCACATCATTTGTCTAGTCCCTGTGGGTACTGAGTTTGCACCTAATGTATCCAGCACGGTGCTGGGCACACCTACTGTGCACTCACTGTGTACTAAGCACTTTTCCCACATCATTGCATTTTATCCTCACAGCAATTTTGCAAGGCAGCTTTCTATACTCTGTGGTATAGCTGAGCAAACTAAGGCTTAGAGAGGTTGAATAACTGCTAAGTTTATCTAGAAAGTGACAGATACAAAAAAAAAATGTTAAGCTTTCTCATCTGACTCAAATGTCCATGCTGCGAAGTGGGTGGGCAAGGGATATCCAGAGAGAAATCTGGCACAGTTCAATTTATCATTTTCATTTTCTTTAGTGAAACAACTTTCTTCTTTCTTGCCCATGACATCTTTAATATGGACTCTCTTAACAAAAGAACAACTGCAGTATGTAATTTGAGTCATTAGAAAAGTACATCTTAAGACTGCTAGACAGAGTGAGAGTGGACTGGCTTGGCGTGGAAGACCTGGGGGAATTTCTCACCCCCTTAAGGGTCCTGGGGTTTCCCGTGAGAGTCCAATAGAGTGTGCATCCCTAGTAGTCCCCAATCACACCCTATGCTGCCCTCTCCGATGCCTCCCCTGTCTTAGAATCCTCTATTTTTTTTTTTTTTTTTTTTTTTTAAGACAGAGTCTCACTCTGTCACCCAGGCTGGAGTACAGTGGCACCATCTCGGCTCACTGCAATCTCCGCCTGCCAGATCCAAACGATTCTCCTGCCTCAGCCTCCCAGTAGCTGGTAGTACAGGTCCAGGCATCTATGCCCAGCTAATTTTTGTACTTTTAGTAGAGCTCGGATTTCGTCATGTTGGCCAGGCCTGTCTCAAACTCCTGACCTCAAGTGATCCGCCTTCCTTGGCCTCCCAAAGTGCTGAGTTTACAGATGTGAGCCACCACCTGGCCTGCTTTATCACTTTCTAGAGGCTTCCCTCTGACCCTTTGAGGCCCAAGTTCAACTCAGCCTCTTCCAAGAGGTCATCCCCAACTAGGCACCCTCCTGTGGCCACCCCTAGATCTTACAACCATCAGTGCTCACTGTTGACCCTGAGCAGTATGTTCACACACATTCTTCCAATCTCCCAAGCCAGACAGCAAGCCTGCAGCACTAAACTCACTGCCCAACACAGAGCACATCTATGGTGACTGATTAATGTCATATTGGATGTTTCTCATTTCAAAAAAACCGAATGGAAAAAAATTTACATTCTTGGTTTAGCACTTCCCATGTATATCCTTGAAACTGGCCATTTCTCCTTTTCAGCTGATAACGTTAGGTCACTGTGAGGTGGGAAACAGTGTAAAAGGAGTAAAGAAAAGTTGCCTGAGAACTTTTAAGGATCAAGTCTTTGGTCTTGGCTCTCTTTCCATTCATTCATTCATTCATTCTACAAACATTATTGGCCATGTGCCATGTGCCCTTGAAATGGGCACTAGAAACACAAAAATGAACAAGATGGGATTTTACCTCCAAGAAGATCTCATTCTGGTTGGAGAAAGACATAAGAAAACAATGATTACATTACACAGCAAGGACTCTGTCAGACGACTTGAGCATGGGGAAGGAATGTCAAAGCCAAGCCATGGGAAAATGACTCTATTCTTCTGTGCCTTAGTTATCTCACACAGCAAGACAGAAATAACTGTTCTACCTTTGCAAGGCTTAATGCAATCAAAGGAAGCAAAACATTGGATGTGTAAGGTATCGTTATGGAAACTCAGTTTTGTTCTTCCACTGGTCTTGACAACCTTCATTAATCTTCTCACCCTTGTTTACCCAAAAAATAGTGACTCACAGTTACATAACAATTACCCAAAAAATAGTGATTCATATTACATAACAATTAGTGATAAAGTTAATTAGAATCCAGATTTCTTAACTCTTGTTTTTCAGCAATTGCTTACTGTTTAACACGAAAGATCACTTCAAGTGAGAGATAAATGGAAGCAAAAGCTCATTGGGAATAGACTAAAAAACACATACATATGAAGGTCATCTGTTTCTTTTTAGATATTGAATTTGGGATAAGAGCACCTTGAGTCTGGGGCATGGGAGATTGGTCAGCAGTGGTGGCCCCAGTCATGGCAGGTGGCTTCTCACAGGACTATGAGTCCCATGGAGGACATGGCAGGAGAGTTGGCAGGTGGAGAAGGATGAATCCTGACTCCTCTGTCTTTCTCTAAGTCAAGACAGTGGACCATGTGTGCTTTATATCATGTGTTTTGTCATTTATTCCTTACAACAACGCAGTGAAATATTTTCCATTATTATCCTCATTTTACAGAGAAGGGAACTAATGGCATCACTTTTTTTTCTTTTTTCTTTTTTCTTTTTTTTTTGGAAACAGAGTCTTGCTCTGTAGCCTAGGTTGGAGTACAGTGGCACTCAGCTCACTGCAACCTCTGCCTCCCAGGTTCAAACCAGGTTCAAGCGATTCTCGCACCTCAGCCTCCTGAGTAGCTGGGATTTCAGGCATGCACCACCACGTCTGGCTAATTTTTTTTGTATTTTTAGTAGAGATGGGGTTTTGCCATGTTGGCCAGGCTGGTCTCGAAATCCTGGCCTCAAGTGATCTGCCCACCATGGCCTCCCAACGTGCTGGGGTTACAGGTGTGAGCCACCGCCCTCAGCCTCTAACAACATCTTGATTAGAGAAAATCTTGGGCTAACTAACATGGTCACTGTTTGAGTCAACCTTCCAGCAAAAAGGGAGGGCAGGAGGGAATTATTCAGAGCAAAATTTCCACTGATTTTCTCCTCAAACTGTGGAACAAGAATAAAACCCGGAGAAGAATGTCCAAAGCAGATGTAGCAGAAGCTTCCTCTACCAAACATCCTCGGAGCCAGCACCTCAGAGAGCAATCCAGCAATAACCACAATTACCCAGCATCGCACCAGACACGTCAGGAAAACAGAAGCACAGGCCTGCCTCCCACCGCTCACAACTGGATCAGGGGAAAAAGGAAAACCATGGGGCCTTCGGGTGCCAATTATGCATTGTTGAACATGGAACACTAACAATGGCATTCACTCAAAACTCCAAAAGGTCCGTGAGTCAGTTCTGACAAGCATAACAAGTCCTGACTAAATACTTTAAGAAACTTTCTGATTTAAAACAAAATTATCATTTAAATCAAACTCGAGTACGGTTAATTGTTCTGTGACTCACTCAAAGAGTGCTTTGGGTGAATTTTACTTTACTTCTTTTCCCCTTCAGTAAGCTAAGAACCTTGATTCTATCAGTTGGAGCTTGTCACAGAGAGGGGCTTGATGGGGAAGGAAAATTAAGAATAATGGAGTAGTCAGAAGGGAGATACTCCAGTCCTAATCCTCCTTTTTAGGGAGGAAAACTGAAGATTCAACAATGCCTCCAGGTGAATGGTCTGATCCATCTTCTCTGTAATAAAAATGAGCTATGAAGAATTTCCCACTGGAACTATTGAGGGATATATCAGTTACCATTCTTGTGCGCAGCAGGCTAATCCTTCCAACTCTGATCATATTGAAGAGGTCATGTGTCCACAGTAGCCCTGTCTTCTTGTCAAACCATCTATATTGATACATGTAGCTATGTAGGGTCCCCCTCATCTGACTTACAGCCTGGAAGAAACAGAGGCCTGTGACCTCTCTTTCCTCAAGAGCAGCTCTTTCAATCAACAGACTTTCACTGAGCACCTACCTTGCACCAACTATTCTGAATTCAGAGTCCATCTCTTCTCTCTGGGAATGTACAGACTACCGAGACAGAATCACGGAAACAAAACTGGAATGAAATATGATTACTATAATAGAGGTAGGTACATGGAACCACAGGAAATAAAGAAAAAAACAAAGGTAACACCAAACAACTTGTAAGAACTGGGGACAGAGAGAGGGTCAGGGAAGGGTTATCAAATGAGTGACATTTGAACTAGGCAGTAAAGGGTAAGTAAGAGTTTTCCATATACTTACGTTTCCTGCTCATCTGTAAGATCTCTGAGGTAGGATCAGGTTTTCTTCAGAGCTGTATTTCTAGGCTGAGCACAGCGGCTCAAGCCTGTAATTCTAGCACTTTGGGAAGCTGAGGTGGGAGAATTGTTTGAGGCCAAGAGTTCAAGACCAACCTGGCCAACATAACAAAACACTATCTCTATTTTATGTATGTATGTATGTATGTATGTATGTATGTATGTATGTATGTATTTGAGACAGAGTTTTACTCTTGCTGCCAGGCTGGAGTGCAGTGGCACAATCTCATCTCACTGTAACCTCCACCTCTGGGGTTCAAGCTATTCTCCTGCCTCAGCCTCCTGAGTAGCTGGGATTACAGGCATCTGCCACCAAGCTGGCTAATTTTTTGTATTTTTAGTAGAGACGGGGTTTCACCATGTTGGCCAAGCTGGTCCTGAACGCCTCACCACAGGTGATACACCCGCCTCGGCCTCCCAAAGTGCTGGGATTACAAGGCATGAGTCACCACGCCTGGCCTCCCCATCTCTATTTATTTACTTATTTATTTATTTATTTATTTATTTAAAGCTGTATTACTAGCAACTAGGACTTTTCCTGAGACAGGAAGGAAGGAGGGAAGGAGGGAAGGTGGGAGGGAGGGAAGAAGAGAAGGAGGGAAAGATATTCATTTCACAGGCATGGAAAAGGGGTATAGCAGACATCCTTTGACTTGCTCCACCCCTGTTCTCTGGAATCTGCCCGTCTTGCCCATAGACATTGTATTAACAATATGTTTCATTTCTTCTGCTTGAACCTGGCTCCTGAACATGGTTGACCGCTCCAGAAACGGTCTGTCAACATGAAATAAACCAGAGTGCCTTGAGAATTTGACAGTAGAACACACACACAAAAAAACCTTAGCCTCTGGATCACTGAATCTATAGCTGATAAACCCGGGAGCTGTGGGGAGTCCATGTCTTCTACCATGTGAGCAGGGAGCAAAGGAAGCCAATTTACAAAGAGCAAAGAATGAAGTGCATGTGCAGAGATGAGAACCAAGGAGAAATAAGAGATAGGAAATACAAACTAATTTCTACTGCCTCCCAGGTCCTAGTTCCTGATACCAGGTTACATTCCTGTTCTTAGGTTATTTATGAGTCTCCCCATTTTCTCAGTAAATTTTCTCTTTTTTATTTAAGTCAACTTTACTTGTTTTTTGACATTTGGAACCAAAAGCATTTTATGCGTCAACAGTGAAGTTTGGGGTAGAGAGGATTCTAGGCAGAGGCTTAACATGAACAAATGCCCTGAGGTCTGAAAGGGCTTGGTTGTTTGAAGAATAGGGAAGAATTTGGTTCTCCATTAATCAAGACAAAGGAATGGGTCCTGGGATGCCAGAAAATCCCAAATAAAAAGGGACCAGTCATGCTGGAAACATCCACCTTTCTCTGAAAATTCCTACATTTGGAATGTGCCTAGGAATCACAGTCAAAAAGTCTGAGAAAGGTGTTCAAGTTCCATCAGCAAATGAGTACAGATAAAAATCTTACAAGGGCTTGCACTACATAGGCTTTGGAGACTAATGAAGTTCTAAAATTTGAAAAGGGTCAGCAGGATCAGAGAATGGATATTAGACCTGAGGAGAGACTCACACACTTAAAATAGGACAAGGCTTTGCTCACTTATAGTGAGATGCAATGATCACAGGACCACGAATGCTTGAAGTCTACCTGCATGAGACATTCCATATTATCTGACCATAGGATCACAAAGTCCCTGTGAATACTAATTAGAATTTACCTATATGCGCTCCTCCATTCTCCACACAAATGTTAATTTTCCATCATGCTCTTCTGTACCTCCTGAATCATGTTGAAAGTCATTACAATAGTTCCTGACACATTTTCAGCCTTTCATCTGCTATTAGGCAGAATCCCATGCACCAAGGTATAGGAAAACAAGTATCCTAATGTCCTTCTATCCATTCGTATTATAGAAACACAGTGTGGGCCAAGGACTACCAAGGACTTCCAGAAACCCCAACTTAGCATATCACATGTTAAACAGGTATGTAGGGTAGAGCTTATTAGCATTACAAATGGCATTGCAACATGAGTTTTCTCTTTCAAAAGATTGGTTTTCAAGGTTACTTTAACTTGCCTGCTTCTCCAGCACAGTTAAAATATCATGTGATTTTTTTTCCAAACAGCATTTACGCACACTCTCCCAGGAATTCTATTATTGTTATGGGATGGGTTTGACCTATATTGAACTTAAGATCTTTGGCAAAAGTAATTCCAAATCACAGCTCTGGAAAGTTTTTCAAGGAAGTCAAGAGTAGAAGTTGCTTTTTGCTGCATCAACACAAGAGGAGACGTGAATGAAGTAAGTCCCTCTTGGTTTTAATAATTCACTGCTTGATGTTATCTGTGTCCATGTGACCATAGGCTTGGGTATCGAGCATGCACTCAACAACATCCCAGGCACATAAATAAACCATCTTCTGCTCTGAGTTCAGGAAACAGTTATTGATCTTTTCCTACCTGACTTTTCTGGAGATTTCCAAAACAGCTTGTCTTAAGAGAATTAAAGACTCAAGTATATTTCTTTTGTTCTTTGACCAATATAAAATCACCAACACCTTGCAAAAGATGAATTCTGACAGAGAAACATTAGCATTTGCTTTTGATGGCCAAAGCAACTGTCCTGGTAACTTAGCCTGTAAGTTAAGATACAAAAGGAAAAATTCAATCTCCTGGCCACCAAGGCCATTTTGCTCTGTCAAGAATCAGACTCTGAATTACAGCTCTGGGACCCTGATCAGCCGAAAATCAGGCCATATGATCTCCATGGATCTAATAGGACAAAGAGATACTGTGGTGCAGAAATTCTCCCTCTCCACATACTCAGTTGCCCATTTTGGATACTCAACTGAAAATCTAGATGTTAGCCCAAGCTCCAACAGGCTACATGATCTCAGAAAAATCCTGTTGTTCCTTGGAGCTCAGTTTCTCCATCAGTCAGATATCAATGGTTGGTAAGCCATCAGGCATTTCCTTCCCCTTTGATCATATCCCACTACAGAGGCTACAAATGCTGATTCACACTTTCCTAGCCATCTTTGAGGCCAGGGTTCTGTGATACGGGTGGACAAGTCATCTGGGGGGATTCTAGATGCATATCATCCTTGGAAAACAGTGACATAAGAGGAAACTACTCTCTCACCACCCGCAGATACTCTCTTGATTTCTCCTTTACACCTTTTCATGGAAGAGAATGAGGCTTGAATGTTGCCACACACACACAATAGAAAAGAAAGACCGGAAGAACCTGCATTGTTGAGGCGGTATCACTGAGCCAATGAACTAGACTATAACCTCCTCCAGACTTCTTGTTAAGTAAATAACTCCTGTCCTTAGGATGTAAAACATGATTGGTGGGTTTTCTGTTATTCACAGCCAAAGTATTTCAACTGACACATACATCTACAAAATACGAGGGTCAAACTGGAGTCTCTAGGGTTCTTTCTAGCTGTAAAAGTTATTAGGTAACTTTTATGTCGCTCCTTAGCACCATCGAAGTCTCTTCCCTTCGCTGGCTTGCTCATGAAGAGCAAGTAAAACCATGCAGTTCCCAAAGGTTGTTCTTCAAAATGATAAATTAATAACAATTGTGTTGCTTCCCCTATAAGAAAATGGAGCCTCTGACTCACCAGTGGTAGAGTATGATTTTGGCAGAGCATGACTTGGGCGGAGCAGTGAGCATGCACACTAAGCATCTCCAACCTGGCACATGATCAAGTGCATTGTTAAGACAATGTCACTGATCTTTAGAAAACGCAAATCAAAACCAAAATGAGATACCATCTCACGCCAGTCAGAATGACTATTATTAAAAAGTCAAAAAATAGCAGATGCTGGTGAGGTTGTGGAGAACAAGGAAGGCTTATACACTGTTAACGTAGTGTATAAGGCTTATACACTGTTAAAGACAGTTCCTGTCTTTATAAAGAAAGAACGGTTACTGTTCTATTATAAAGAAAGTTCCTGTATGTTCATCACAGCACTATTTGCAAGAGCAAAAACATGGAACCAACCTAAATGTCCATCAATGATAGACTGGATAAAGAAAATGTGGTACACATACACCATGGAATACTGTGCAGCCATAAAAAAGAACAAGATCATGTTCTTTGCATGGACATGCATGGAGCTGGAGGCCATTATCCTCAGCAAACTAACATAGGAACAGAAAACCAAATACTGCATATTCTCCCTTATAAGCGGGAGCTAAACGATGAGAACGCATGGACGCATATACGGGAACAATACACAACGGGGCCTGCCGGAGGATGGAGAGTGGGAGAAGGGAGAGGATCAGGAAAAATAACTAACAGGTACTAAACTTAATACCTGGTGATGAAATAATCTGTACAACAAACACCCATGACACAAGTTTACCTATATAATAAACCCGCACATGTACCCCTGAACTTAAAATAAAAGTTAAAAAAGGAAACAATGGAAATACTTGGGAGATTGGCCCATGGCAATAGAAAAGTGAGTAAATGCCTATTGGAATGTGATCTGAGGAGCATTGATAAAAAGGTTTTCAATACCAAGTAACTCTCTCATCCCCAGGAATTTCCACGCAATTTTCAGCATTTCTGCTGCCAGAATCTTCTTGAGACAAATTGAGAGAAGTAACCCATAAGCCAGAGAACGTTTAAGCCTTGAGGAAATGGAAGGCAGACCAGATGGATTTGGGGAAATTATTTAGGGTAGCAAAAAGACTATAGACTATAGAGTTATGGAGCTATGCTTGAGTCCTTGTTCTACCACCTAATACCAGTATATCTTGAAAAAGGCACTTGAGCCCTCTAAAAGTCATTTATAACATGTTCTGCCCTGACTTCCTTTTCTCTATGGCTGTTACAGAAGGCCAATAAGCATATAAGGAAAAAGCCTTTGAAAAGTGGAGTGATGGCTAGGTGTGAGAGACCTAATTCTTAATTATAAGGAATAGGCAAAGTGCAGAGGGATGTCCACTGGGCACAAGAACCTGGGGATCAGAGGGGCACAATGGAAGGCCAACAGCCACGACTCCACGAGTCAATCTGAGGCAGGCATTTCCTGGGTTGATTTTTCTCAGTTTCTAGCCATCTACCCTATGCAGGGGTTAATGCCAGTTCCTGGCTTAAGCAGTGCCTTTCTTCAAACTAAGTATCTGACCACCTAGTAGTTGCCTTAACAGCTGCAGGTATTGGAAGTACCCACATCTCAGAGCTGCTTCCTCCTCCTACCTGGTTTGGGCTGTTTCCAAGGCATTTAATCTCCTCTAAGGATGTTGAATGCTCTAATCTTTCTTGTAGTCCTATAAGGGAGATTGAACTGTGCAACTAGGCGGAACAGAGAAAGAGGGCCAGGGTATGAGTGGGTAGACATTGAACACTTGTTAGAAGCTCAACTCAGCTACAAACCCAGCGTGCACAACAAGGCTTGCCACCTATTGGCTCGGGGCCTCAGTTTCCACATCTGCCCTCATAATAGGACCAATTATTACCTGTTCTGCTGGCCTCCTGGGAACACTGTGAAGTTAAAGTGAACTAATGGAGGGAAAGATGGCTTGAATACTGGAAAGCAAACAGATATGTTTCTGGGGCAGTGTGCAGTTGTGGGTAAAAGGTTGAGCTTTGAAGTCAGACACATTCAGCTTGTGCCCTAGTTGGTCACCCTAGCTGTATGATTTTGAGCAAGTTGCTCCGTCTTTTCAAATCTCCATTTATTGTCTTTAAAATAAGACCCTAACATTTACCATATAATCTGATTTAGTGGTTAAATTGAACAATATATTCCTGTCACTCATTAAGCAAATGCTTAATCAATGTCAGTAATAGTAGTATTTGTTGTTGTTGTTGTTATTACTATTAATCCCATTCCCTTGTCATATCACAGGATTGAAACCCAGAGACAGCCTCTGCCTATGCCACCTCTCAACCTTACCTCAGTGTTTGTTCTACAATGTCACACAGGCACCGAAACCTCTATTGAGACTTACAGATGTGAAGATAAGTCCAGAGCTTTATACTTGATAAGACCCGCATCTCAGAGCCCCTTTCTGACCACCACTGTCCTGTCGGATCCTTTGCTGAGTGAGGTTTTACAGCAAATGTCTGTGCTCTGATGCAGAATGCAACCAGACAAAGCTCAACATCGTTCTGCTAGGCTCCCTGCCATGGAGAATCCACACTGCAGTGCTGACGCAGCCTGGCAGAAGCACCTGGCAAAGCCCATCCAAGCTAAGCTTCACCCCCTCTGGTTCCACAGCCCCCACAGGGCGCCTGGCTTGTCCTTTTTGAGACCTCAGTCCCTGCCTCCATGTAGGAAGCCAGCACGCCAGCCACATCCAGACTTGTGCCCTACACAGCACCCCTTCTTAAGTGAGAGGCAGAAGCTGAGCGTTCTTCCACCCATTGCCATTCCAATGTGCTGGGCCAACAGCTGAGTTGGGGCCAAGCCTTCCTGGGGCACCCGCAACCCTAGGTAAATGTCCTTATCTTTAGACTTACCACATTGTATTTTTTTTCACGTAATTACTTGTCTGTCTCTCCCACTAGATTGTGAACTCCTGGAACACAAGAGCCCCTTCATATTTATTTTTATATTTCTAGGCACTGACACTGACCACAAAAACTCTCAGTTAGCATTAATTTACCTAAACTGTTGAACTGTCAAATGCTAAAATGCATGAGCACATTTTGGGGGCATGTCGATATAAGGAGAGTCCAACAAACTGCCCCTAAGCACTTTCAGATATGTGTTAGCCTATCACTAGGCACACTTCACTCACCTCACCAGAGGCCCCAGTACAAAGAAACAGAGTTGCAGGGGCCTTTGAAAACAGTATGCTGAGAATAGATAGGGCTCAAGGACAGTATCTCCAACTGAACTTTTAATGAACTCCCGTAGGCGCCAAGAAGGCGGGCAGATAAAGAAGAGCATAGAAACAAGGAACTGAGTAGAAGGTTACATCTGGGAAAAGAAAGTTTGTTTTGCATTGCATTCTTTCTGCTGACGTGGGGTTTATGGGGTATAAATAAAGTGAGGTGGAGGCTCTGAGCGCGGCCGCCATGTTCTCTGTGTGTCTTTGTCTTTTGTGTGTTCTTTCATTCTCCACCACCCCCGGCACGGACCCCAACACAGAGTAAAAGAGCAAAAATGTAAACAAAAAAGTCCTCAGAACAACTATCCCTTCTATCACATTACAAGCTCCCTGCTCACAACTGGCAAAGCTACCCAAGAACAACTCAACTTCCACCTTCTTGTGTCCACCTCTGAGCTCTGGGGCTATTGGAAATCTGGGCCATCACCAGTCATGGCCTCTAGTCACAACCAGCCCCTCAAATAGCACAGCCAGCCTTGATTATTTCCCTAGTGAGAGAAAGCTCTTCTCCAGGACCACTTCCCCACCCTTCTAACCCTCAAGACGTTACCTCTTATTTCACCAAGAAAATACATGTCACTGGTGAGCACTCTCTCAACTTCATGCCAACATACCAACATTCCTTCCTATAGACACACATTTTCTTTTTTCCTTCCCTCAAATTATAACAGATAAAGAATCCTTTCTCCCATCCAGAAATAAGCATTTCTAATTATTTGTAATCTATCTTTGAAACCTCAGTTTCTTCTTTTCTGATGGATCCTTCCCAGTGGCGTGCAACCTCCTCAAGTATCTTCTATAATTAACAAAAAATAAATAACAACAAAGACAAACCAACAAAAATATCCTTATTCACAGCAAAATTGAGTGCAAAGTACAAACAACAACAATAAACTTGTCATTTTTTCTTTGTTGACAACAACTTCTATTCACACAAAACCTACACATGGATGTTTATAGTAGTAGCTTTATTCATAATTGCCCAAACTTGGAAGCATCCAGGATGTCCCCCGTGAATGATTAAATAAACTGTGGTGCATCCATACAATAGAATATTATTCGGTGCCAAAAATAAGCAAGCTATCAAGTCATGAAAAGACACAGAGAAACCCTAAATGCATATTACTAAGTGAAAGAAGCCAATCTGAAAAGGCTACATGCTGTATGATTGCAATGACATAAAATTCTGGAAAAGGCAAAACTATGGAGAAAGTAAAATGACCAGTGATTGTCAGGAGTAGAGGGACATGAGAGATGAATAGGCAGAAAGCAAAGGATTTTTGGAGCAGTGAAAACTATTTCATATGACACTATAATGGTGGATATATGTCATTATACTTTCGTGCAAAGCCACAAAATGTACACCAAATGTGAGCCCTAATATAAACTATGGGCTTTGGGGTCACATGATGTGGCAATGTAGGTTCCTCAATTGTAATTGATGTAACTAGTGGGGGATGTTGATAATGCGAGAGGCTATGCATATGTAGGGGCTGGGAGTATATGAGAACTCTTTGTACTTTCCACTCCATTTTTCTGTGAACCTAAAACTACTCTAAAAAAACTAAAAAGCCTTTTAAAGCTAAGCACACACCACACACACACACACACACACACCCCACACATGTAATCCTCATTCAACCCTCAGGTCCAATTATCAGATAAGTTGGCATTAAAATAATTACAAAACATTACAGGTTACCCTATAAAAGAATAATAAATAAGAAGGCATGCTCATCATTCAGCCTTCCAAGAGCCAGGGCTCTCTGACAGTTATCTTTCATTATAAATGAACTGCTGATATACAGACATGGATCTTAGGCCATTTGTATTCATTAATTTGAGCCAGTGTCATAAGTCTGATTATCTTTTGTCTCACCCAAGAGTGAGCTTCTGGACATCCAAAACATAAGACCAAATGGTCATATAATCTAGATTTAATAGATATTCTCTTAACTAAGCTGTATTTACTGAGTTGACAGTGCTCCAGCCCTCCGTAAAACATACAGACTGATGGCCACAGCGCACTGAATGTTGTGGTTAAGCTGGTATCACAGTCTCTATTAACATACATTTCTCCCAGCTGAACTATATGATTAAAATCTAAACAGTTGATTTTATTTTAGTGAGACAGGGGCTCACCCTGTATCCCAGGTTAAATTGCAGTGGTGTGATCATAGCTCACTGCACCATCAACTTCTTGGGTTAATTTTTAATTTTCTTTAGAGACAGCATCTCTCTATGTTGCCAAGGCTGGTCATGAACTCCTGGTCTCAAGTAATCCTCCCACCTCGGCGTTCTGAAGTGCTAGGATTACAGGTATGAGTCACTGTGCCCAGCCATTTAAACAGTTTTAAAAACTCTTTACCTATTATAATTATGTAATTTAATTAAATATTTATATACTGATATGTATTACTTTATATAATATGTAGGTATACTTGTATATTAGAAACTGATTAAATATAAATATGAAGAGATTTGATTCGTTATAAATATAATTTGTTACCTACAAGAAAATATGATTTTTTATTGCTTACAAAATATTATTTGTTGCCTAAAACAAACACACTTCACCTGTAAAGACAAACAAAGACTGAAAATAAAGAGATGAAAAAAGATAGTCCATGCCAATGGAAACCAAAAAAGTGCAGGAGTAGCTATACTTAGACAAAATAGATTTCAAGAAAAAAACTATGAGAAGAGACAAAGAAGGCCATCATATAGTGATAAAGTGGTCATTTCAGCAAGAGGATATAACAATTGTAAATATATATGCACCCAACACTGGAGCACCCAGATACATGAAGCAAAATTATTAGAGTTAGAGAGATAGACCCCAATAAAATAATAGCTGGAGACTTCAACACCCCATTTTCAGCACTGGACAGATCTTTCAGACAGAAAATGACAAAGAAACATTGGACTTAATCTGCACTATAGACCAAATGGACATGTGAGATATTTACAAAACATTTCATCCAACAGCTGCAGAATACACATTCTTCTCCTTAGCACGTAGATCATTCTCAAGGATAGACCATATGTTAGGTCACCGAACAAGTCTTGAAACATTCAAAAACACTGAAATAATACCAAGCATTTTCTCTGACCACAATGAAATAAAACTAGAAATCAATAACAAGAGAAATTTTAGAAAGTATGCAAATACATGCAAAGTAAAAAATATGCTCCTGAATGTCCAGTGGGTTAATGAAGAAATTATGAAAAAAAATATTGAAACAAATCATAGTGGAAACATAACATACCAAACCCGTGAGACACAGTAAATGCAGTAGTAAGGAGGAAGTTTATAGCTATAAGTGCCCACATAAAAAAAAAGAAGACAAACTTCAAATAAATAATCAGATGTGCCCATCATTATTATTTGAAGAGCTCCAAATAATAATGATGCTTCTTAAATAACTAGAAAAGCAAAAACAAACCAAACCCAAAATTAGTAGAAGAAAAGAAAAAATAAAGATTAGAGCAGAAATAAATGAAATTGAAACAAAGAAAAGTATACAAAAGATTAATGAAATGAAACTTGGTTTTTTGAAAAGATAAACAAAATTGACAAAAATTTAGCCAGACTAAGAACAAAAAAGAGAAAATACATTAAATAAAATGAGAAATGAAAAAGAAATTCAAATGATTATTAGTGGCTACTATGAGCAACTATGTGGAAATAAATTGTAAAATCTAGAAGAAATGAATAAATTCCTAAACATGCACAACCTGGCAAGATTGAATCAGGAGGAAACCCAAAGACTGAAGAGACCTGTAAGAAGTCACAGGATTGAAGTTGTAATAATAAGTCTCCTGGCAAAGAAAACACTGGGACTCAATGTCTTCACAGCTGAAACATACCAAATATTTAAATAAGAACTAATAGCAATCCTACTCAAACTGTTCTGACAAATAGAGGAGAATACTTCCAAACTTATTCTATGGGGCCAGTATTAACCAGATACCAAAACCAGACAAAGACAAATGAAAAAAAAAAAAAAAAAAAAACTACAGGCCAATATCTCTGATGACTATTGATGCAAATATCCTCAACTAAATGCTAGCAAACTGAATTCAACAACACCTTAAAAAGATTATTTATCATGACCAAGTGTGATTTATCCTTGGGATGCAAGGATGGTTCAACATATGCAGATTAATCAATGTAATACATCATATCAACAGAATGAAGGACAAAAAAACCATATGATCATTTCAATTGATGCTGAAAAACCTCTTGGTAAAATTTAACATCTCTTCATAATAAAAACCCTAAAGAAACTGGGTATGCAAAAAACATACCTCAACATAATAAAAGCCATAGAAGACAGACCCACAGTTAGTAACATACTAAATAGGGAAAAACTGAAACACTTTCCTCTAAGATCCAGAACACAATAAGGATGCTCACTTTCTCCACTGTTATCCAATACAGCACCCGAAATCCTAGCTAGAGCCATCAGACAAGACAACAAAATAAAGGGCATCCAAATCAGAAAGGAAGAAGTCAAATCATCCTTGTTTGCAGATAATGTGATCTTATATTTGGAAAAGCCTAAAGACTCCACCAAAAAACCCTTAGAACTGATAAACAAATTTAGTAGTTACAGGATGAAAAAATCAACATACAAAATTAGTAGCATTTCTATATACCAACAGGGAATAATCTGAAAAAGAAATATAAAAAGTGACCCCATTTACAATAGCCACAAATAAAATTTACTAAATCAAAGAAGTAAAACATATCTACAATGAAAACTATAAAACATTGATGCAAGAAATTGAAGAGGACATCAAAAAAAGTAAATACATTCCATATTCATAGATTGGAAAAATCAATATTGTTAAAATGTCCATACTACTCAAAGCAATCTACAGTGCAATCCCTATCAAAATACCAATGACAAGCCAGGCACAGTGGCTCATCACTGTAATCCTAGCACTTTAGGAGACTGAGGCAGGCAGATCACTTGAGGTCAGGAGTTTGAGACCAGCCTGGCCAACATGGTGAAAACCCATCTCTACTAAAAATACAAAAAAAAAAAAATTAGCCATGCTTGGTGGTATGCACCTGTAGTCCAAGCTACTAGGGATGCTGAGGCAGGTGAATCGTTGAACCTGGGAGGCAGAGGTTGCAGTGAGATTGCAGAGGTTGCACTGCAGTCTGAGTGACAAAGCAAGATACCGTCTCAAAAAAAAAAAAAAAAAATACCGATGACATTCTTCACAGAAATAGAAAAAACATCCCTAATATTTATATGGAACTGCAAAAGTTCCAGAAGAAGAGACACAACTATTCTGAGTAAAAAGAACAAAACCGGAGGAATTACATTACCTGACTTCAAATTATACTACAGAGCTATAGTAAACAAAACAGCATGTCATAAAAACAGACATATAGACCAATGGAACAGAATAGAGAACCCAGAAACAAATCCATCCATCTACAGTGAACTCGTTTTCAACAAAGGTGCCAGGAACATACACTGGGGAAAGAACAGGCTCTTCAATAAATGGTGCTAGGAAAACTGGATATCCATATACAGAAGAATTAAACTAGAACCCTATCTCTTGCCATATACAAAAATCAAATCAAAGTGGACTAAGAACTTAAATCTAAGACCTCAAACTATTAATCTACTAAAAGAAAACTTTGGGAAAGCTCTCCAGGACATTGGAGTGGGCAAAGATTTCTTGAGTAATACCCCACAAGGTAACCAAAGCAAAAATGGACAAATGGACTCACATCAAGTGAAAAAGCTTCTGCACAGCAAAGGAAACAATCAACAAAGTGAAGAGACAACCCACGGAATGGGGGAAAATATTGGCAAACTACCCATCTCACAAGGAATCAATAACCAGAATATAAGAGGAGCTCAAACAACTCTTACAGGAAAAAAAAAAAAAACAAACTAATAATCTGATTGTTAAATGATCAAAAGATCTAAATAGGCATTTCTCAAAAGAAGTCATACAAAAGGCAAACAGGCATATGAAAAGGTTCTCAACTTCATGATCATCAGAGAAATGCAAATTAAAACTGCAATGAGATATCATCTCACTCCAATTAATATTGATTATATCCAAACAACAGGGAATAACAAATGCCAGCAAGGATATAGAGAAAAGGAAACCTAGTACACTGTTGGTGGTAATGTATATTAGTACAACCACTATAGAGAACAGTATGGAGGTTCCTCAATAAAACTAAAAATAGAGCTACCATACAATCCAGAAATTCAACTTCTAGGTATATACCCAAAATAAAGGAAATTAATATATCAAACAAATATCTGCCCTCCCATATTTATTGCAGCACTATTCACAATCGCCAAGATTTGGAAACAACCTAAGCGTCCATCAGCAGATGAGTAGATAAAGAAAATGTGGTACTTAGACACAATGGAGTATTATTCAGCCTTAAAAAAGAATGGCATTCTGTCATTTGCCACAACACAGATGGAACTAGAGGACATTATGTTAAGTGAAATAAGCCAGGCACAGAAAGACAAGCATCTCATGTTCTCACTTATTTGTGGGATCTAAAAACTAAAACAATTTAACTCATGGAGACAGAGAGCCAAAGAATGATTACCAGTGGCCGCAAAGGGTAGTGGTGGTTGTGGGGGAGTCAGAATAGTTAATAGGTACCAAAAAATAGTTAGAAAGAATGATTAAGACCTAGTATTTGATAGCACAACAGGTTGACTATAGTCAACAATAATCTAATGGTACACTTATATATTATAACTAAAAGTATAATTGAATTGCTTGTAACACAAAGGATAATGCTTGAGGTGATGGACACCCCATTTACCCTAATGTAATTTATTATGTATTGCATGCCTGTATCAAAATAGATCATGTGCCTCCAAATTTATGTACTCAACAATGCATCCAAAAAAATTAAAAATATAAAAAAGATTGGGGGAGGAGGGTGTTATACAAATCTTGAAGTGTTCTACACTCAGATTGCTTCCTAGTGTTAAATTCTAATTCCATTTTACAGAAACTGAAACTGGAAGTCACAGATGGTGTACTGTGGATACGGTTATGCAAGAAATACAGAGCTAAACTCCACAGTGACGTACCCATACTCAAAGGCCATGATTTTGTGTCAAAAGATCAGCACATAAATGCACATTTATCCACACTGAGTTAAAATAAGATGTCTAGGGAACCGATGAATCATGTTTTATGCTTCTTCATTTTACTCAGTTTTTTTTCAATTAACCAATCAACTGCTGGTGCTAATCACGTAGAATCAAAGGGCTTTTAGTATAGTACAGTGCTGAATTCTGCCCAGCTGCAGAAGGCCTCCCTCAGATAACACTACCATCTTCTCCAAATTCCTTCAGCTAGGTCAAGAGGGCTCTCATATTTAGATCCAGGCCTTTGGTTATGCCACAGCAATTAAGCTGTGTCAATTATGACATCAAGCAGATGTTCAATAAATGATTGCTAGAAAAACAAATTAATGAAAAATAACAGAATAAAGATGTGAAGCTTCTTCCAAAGTCCATCTCATCTAATCCCATATCACTAGCCTAAACTAGTTTTTTGTTTGTTTGTTTTTTGTTTTTTATGTTAGTTTTTTCTTCGTAAAAGCCCGCTAGAGAAGAAACTAGTTAAGTAACTCATCCTTGCTTTGGAAATATAAGGATCTGTTTCTCGTCCTCTTACCTAATCTAAGTCATCTGTTCTAAAAGTAAGTTTATTTCTTGTCTGCTCTAAAAGACATAACACTGCTTATTGCTGAACCTACCTTGGTTCCCCCAAATCTTCCTAAATTACTCATTTAACACTTACCAATACCCATCGGGTGCTGACAGTGTGCCAGGAGCTGTGCTCAGTGCTGGGGACAGGTCAGGGAACAAAACAGACACCATCCCATTTCTTAAATGTCCTAGTCACAAAAACTTTTTTAAAAAAAGAAAGTTGTTTTAGGTTATAAAACAACCAATCCACAGATTAGGGTGCAAAATTTATGGAGTTTTTGCCCACGAGTTCCACGCAGAAACCAGAAAGTGATGCATCCTTTAATTTTGCACCCTAGTCCCCTCCCTGTCAGTAGGTTCCTCATTCCTCCTTCTATGTTTTAGCTTTTCTATAGCCAAGCTTCCAGAATCTTGTTTCTTCAATTCATTAATAGCCCACTATAAATCTCTGGGCCTTTTTTGCCACATATGTGTCTGGTATATTTTGACATGGTTTGCACCTGGGAATAGATCTTAAAGATTTGTTTAACCATAAATGTTTCAGCCTTACTACTCTTCAGTGAGAAAGAAATCACTGAGTATTTTATTTTTCAGCTAAAAAATTAGCAAGCAAACCTAAGAATAACAAATAATTGTGTCTTATTCTGAGAATAGACAGGTTTCAGAAGATGCCAAGGCCTAAACTTGTGTGAGTTTAAAGGTACTAGGAAAAAAAAATACCTTGCTGAAAAAACCTACTGAGAGACAGGATAAAGCAGTAGAAAGAGACTAGTAGTCAAGACCTGAGTTCAATTTCAAGTTTTAACATGTGCTAGTTGGATTTAAAAATGAACAAAATATAACCCCTGCCATTAATAGGCAGACATCTAACAGGGATGATAAACCGATGATTACACACAGTGAGATAAGTGCACTGATGGAGATATTCACAGGCTTAGGGAGCACAGAGGATGGGAGACTGAGGGGAAGAGAGAAAAGGGAAGTGCTATGGTCTGAATGTTTGTGTCTCTCCCAAATTCATGTGTTGAATTCTAACCCCCAAGTTATAGCATTAGGAGGTGGGGCCTTGGGGAGATGATTTGGTCATGAAGGCACTGTTCAAGGGTTAGTGCCCATACACAAAAAGACCCCAGAGAGCTAGCTTGCCCCTTCTACCATGTGAGGACAACAGCAAGAAGGTGCCATCTGTGAGAAAGTAGGCTGTCATCAGACATTGAATCTGTTTGCAACTTGATCTTGGACTTCCCTGCCTCCAGAACCATGAGAAATAAATTTCTGTTTTTTTTTCATAAGCAACTCAGTTTATGGTATTTTGTTATAGCAGCCCAAGCAGACAAACACAAGAAGAAATGAGGAGGAGGGGGTACCTGAACTGAGTTTTAAAGTAAGATTCTAAATTAGCCGTGGGTAGAAGGGGTAGAAGAGCAATCTCAGCAGAGGGGACTGTCTGAGATTTTTCCAGATTAAAAGACTAAAAAGTTGGTTCGGTTAATAGGAATTTAATATAAAGATACACAAGGAAATAAGAGACAGGAAGCCATCTCTATATCAGAATAGTCAGATCTCCTTTGGGATATTCAGGAATCAACACAATTCTTAGCATTCAGTTATCCTGGGTTCTCCAGGAAGTAGGTATATTGTCCCTGATTCTAGTGATCCGTCACACTGGTGATTAGCATTTCTCTCTCTCTCTCTGTCTCTCTCATCCTCTCTCTCTCCTCTGCTTTGCTACTTCCATGTTTCCAGTAAAAGATCCTTCCTTTGTTTTTGGGTCTCATTCCCTCTAACTTCTGTTTATTCATGGTATTTATTGCCACTGCGCTTCTGCCTACCATCTTTTCCTGGTATGTCTTGGCTTCTTCCATCCTACTGTCTGTTGATTCTGTTCATTGCATTTGAATTCACCAAGAGAGGGAATCCACTGGCAAGGTCCATCCCGTATAGAGAGGCCCTGCTGAGCAGAGAGCTGTCATGCCAGGCTACCTCAAGGATGCTGGTCAGTGGTGTCTGTGTCACTTGATTCCTCCTGGTTGAGTTATCAACACTCAGAGCAGCGACATCACACAGTTTGAAACACCATAACCTATATAGAAGTGGTTTTGTTTTAGGAGCATCTTCTCCAGCATCCCAAGCAAAGGTACCAAGGTAGAAAAGAAGTTCTGCTTGGAACTACAAGCTGCTTGGCCATGTTGAAAAGTAAAGAAGGAACAGGGTGTGTCTAGGGATGAGACTGACCAAGACCCTGGAGGGTTTTGTATTCAGGTTTAAGATGTAGCAGGCTTGAATTTCAGTCTATAAACTGAGATATATATTAGTGCCATATTTCTGCATGTACTTTAAATCAGCTTAAATCCAATGCAGAGGCACCCTTTAACATAGTGGCAGAAAATTCCATCTCAGTTGTTACAGGTGGTGTGGAGAGCTTATCCCTGGGGTTGTGCAAAGATCCCAGGGTTTTCTGCAGAACCAGTGCATCAAGGAAGCTCCCTTGAACTCTGGTCATTTGTCCACACAGGAAACCACTTAAACACCCAGTGTTTGCCACTGCCACCATTGTATCTGTGCAATGTAAAGGGCACAGGAGCCTCTGCCAAGTCTGTGACCATCAGTGGTCTGGTCAAGCCTTCCCGAGGACACTGAGCAGTCATTTGCCTTTGAAGCAGGAGGGCAGCCTTAGAGAAAGACAGCAGGGGTGGAAGATAAACCTCCACTCTCTTTTTTGCTGAAGGCTGACCCAGACCCTTAACCACCCAGGGCTAATGGAGCAAAAAAGTAGCTCAGCTCCTAAGTCCATGCTCACTACCCTCTTGCATACAGGAAGCCTTGCTACACGGATGATCTCTGCCCCGAACCCCAGCTCAGAGGGTGCTACCTCCGTGACCCTCACTGTCAGCCACACGTGGTTACAAAACAGAACCGAGGATTTTATAGAATCTGTCTGTCCCTCTGTAGAATTCATTTATGAAACAGCCTGGCTAAACATAACGAATCACAAGATAACACATCTAAAATGAGAACGCTGGGGGTTGAGAGCTGGCTATTCAGAAGGAAACGTAAGCAATGACAGGACAAAGAACATCACTTTCCCAGGAAGGTGCCGTGGCTGAAATGAGAATCCATCACTGACAGAGATGAGATGGGGAGAAACAGAGAGTGACTGGCCAGGGGTAGGCTTGAGCAAACAATGAGGCAGGAGTGTCTTTCAGGATTGATTTGACAGAAAAGGAGACAGCAGTATTTCAACCGGAGCTTTAGAGCAAATAGAAAATCAGATCTCTGACTGAAACAGTAGCAGAAGAAAATTTGTATTCAGAATACATTTTCTCCTTAAAGAAGAAAAAATATAGGGCCACAGAAAAAGGCTTTGCAAAAACAGGACAACAGTAAGTCACCACAGCCTCCTCCTCTTCCCCCCAAGGAAGGCCACGATTGCTGGAAGGGGATCTGATAACCTAAGACAAGGCCATGCTCTCATACTTCACCTGCTGTGGGATCTCCAGTCAAGTACTTCCAATCTCAGAGCCTCAGCACCCTACTCTATTGAATGAGGATAATAAGACCTGCCTCATAGGGTTGCTATAGTTATGAGAGTCCTCTGCAAATTCTAAAAAAGGCTGCTACATATTATTAATATTATTCCAACTCTGTGACATTCTAGAAAGGGCCACACTATGGAGACAGTGAAAAGATCAGTACTTGCCAAGGGTTAGTAGGGAGAAAGGATGAAGAGGTGAAGCACAGAGGATTGTTAGAGAAGTGAAACTATTCTGTACACTATCATGGTGGACACCTGCCATTGTACATTTATCAAAACCTGTAGAATGCACAATGCCAATACTGGGCCCTAACGTAAATGATGGATTCTGGGTGATAATGATGTGTCAATGGAGGTTCACTGATTATAACAAATGTGGTAGGGGATACTGGTAATGGGGGAGGCTGTACACATGTGGAGTAGGGAATGTAAAAGTATATGGGAAATCTCTGTATTTGTAGCTCAATATTGCTGTGATTCTAAACCAGCTCTAAAAAAAATTAACTTCATTAATTTTTTACAATTAAGCCTATTTTTTTAAAAATTACATCAAAGCCAGTGTCATCAGACTCATTCTCATGTTAGTGTGTAATGCTCTCTATGTGAATGCATTCATGTCTGACAGTCCCAGGGCTATCCCCACTGTCCCCCATTCCAACACTGCACAGCACCTAACAGGCTACAGACCACTTTCACATTCCTACTCTTGTGGCTTCCCCAAGGCACACAGCCCTTAGCTGATTTAGGTGGAAGAAGGAGGCCTCAGTCAATTCCTGGCCTTATCGACTCAGGCCCCTGCTCCTTCTACCATGTTGTGTTTACAGATTTCTCAGAGATGGATTATATCTATACCCAGCCTGGTGCCCACCACCTCCCTCCCCAATGTCTTCCAGAGCTGCCAGGATGTGCTGGCCCTTCCTTTGCTAACATGTCACCCTTTCCTGCCTCTTAGCCCCTACAACTTGCCACAAAGACCATGTACCCCTCCCTCCTATTTCCTCTGCCTATGCTCACAAATGTGTCCAAATGGGTCAGACACTACCCCATTCATATCAACCCATGGATTCCTGCCTTCAGCTCTTCAGAACCATCATCCTGTTATAAATTTACCTTTGGGAAAACTACTAGTAGCATCATTATTAAATATTTATTACATACTATGCACTTATATACATTTTCACATAGAATTCTCACTGTAGCCTTTTGATGTTGCATAGGTAATAACCAGTATCCCCAAAGTGAGGCTCAGAAGACTGAATCTCCATTTTGTATTTAGAGGAGTCGAATTCAAACCAGGTCAGTCTGACATCAGAGTCCGTGTTACACTGGCTCTGACACCCCATCCTCAGAACTCTCTTAAATGACACATTGATCTTCTGACTCAACGTTCCTCCTAACTTTGAGCAGTGAAAGTGACTTCTCCTCATGCCCATTCTTCATTCTGAGCTAATCTTTAATCACTTTCCCTCAACAGATGAAGTGCAGGCCATCGGGCCACAGCTTCCCTCTGGTTTTCTTCACGGCCCTTTCTCTATGATGCCCTCTATCATCATACCCAAGATTTCCAACATCCCTCCTTAAAATGCTTTTCATTCCTTAGCCTCTGAGTTTCTCTGCAAAGCTAGTGACCCCAGTCTCTACTCAGCCACAGGAAACTGCAGAGTAACAGGAATTCCATAGGTGTCTTCATGGATCCAAACAGCCGCAAAGCATCACACCATGTCTATAAACTGTCAGTGTCTCCATTCCCGGACCTTTACTCCACCTCTCTAGCCTCTTGTGATCTCCATTTCCCCACCTGAGTTAGCCTCCCAGTCCATCACCCCCTCTCAGGGACCATTTTCCCACATCTCACTTTAACAATGCACTCATTGCCATCCTAGAACCTCATTTGCCACCCAAATGTGATCCTTCCACAGTTAAACAATGCCCTCTATTTCCCAAGACTTTCTCCAGAAAATCTAGGTATCTTAAAATGTGGAAATAGAATGATAAAATAACCCTGAGCACCTTTCAACGTAAGATCAAATACAAACTACTAAGATCAAATACTAATCCTAGCAGGGCCCTCCCTCTTGCTAGAACTCTTTCATTCAAGCTCCCTTGGCACTGTCTGTGAATGGCACTGCCCATAGCAGCCACTCTGTTTCCTTAGCCTTAATTCCAAATGTGCCACCTCACTTTCCATAGGTAATTTTACTTTCACTGTGAAGATTACACAATTATTGCAAATTCCCTCAGCTTTCCTAGCTCTCTAAAATATCTCCAGAACTTCTTTCCCGGTCGTATCTGAGAAGTGTCCTGTTTTTCTGTCAAGACTAATACTTCTACCTGTTCTTGATCCCATTCACTTTTATCTCCTCCAGCATCTCATTCTTATGCCCAGTGCCATCTCCTCTCCCCTCTATCTCCGACCTCCCCCTCTCCCATCTCCCCCCACCTCCCATCTTCCCCTCTATCTCCTATCTCTACCCCTATCTCCCACATCCCCCTCTATCTCCCACCTCCCCTTCTATCTCATATTTCTACCCCTATCTCTCACCTTCCCGCATCTCCCATTTCTCCCTTCTATCTCCTATCTCTATCCCTATCTTCCGTCTCTCCCCCATCTCCTATCTCTACCCCTATCTCCCACCTCCCCTTCTGTTTCCCGCCTCTCCCCTCTATCTCCCACCTACCTCTCTATCTCCCACCTACCCCTCTATCTCCCACCTCCCCATCTATCTCCCACATCCCCTGTGTATCTCATATCTCTCCCTCTATCTCCCACTCTCCCCACCATCTCCCATGTCTCCCTTCTACATCCCTTCTCCTCCTCTAATTCCCATCTTGCCTGTCTTCCATCTATTTCATCTATCTCTGATCTATCCTGATGTCTTTCCTTCCTCTGGCTTCTTGCGCTATGTTCATAAACAATGTGATCTCCCCATGCTAAATCAGTGATTCTGGCAGGGCCATCTGTGTATTCAGGAGTCATTACTGAATGCTATGAAGCAGGCTTTCCGTTTGGTGCTGATGAGACAAAGAGAAATGGGGAAACTTCCACTCCCAAGAAGTTCACACTCCAGGAGAGAAACAGATGCGTGAAGAGTGGGACCAATTCTAGGTAAATACTAAGTACAGGATTATCAGGACAACAGTTGAAAGAGGTCTCCTCAAGACAGGGAGTATGCGCTCTACCAGTGTCAAAGGACTAGAAGACGGGGAACCACATTTTCAAGATTCACTTGCCATTAAGGTTCTGAGGTCATATCCTAATCAAGCTCCTCACCTCCTCATTCCCAGATTATGGCAACATTCTCCTGGATAGTCTCATAGCTTCAAATCATCTTCCAATCCAAACTTCACACTGCTTCAAGGGTAAACATCACTTCATAACAGACACTTCAATGCTAAATATTACTCACTAGCACCAGGTTACAAAAATAGCTCGCCTGAACTGCACAACAATGGAACAAGCTTCTTGCAAAGTAGACAACTCTCGCCATTACTATTGATACTACTTATTTCGTATTTACTCCATTACCTCTCATTACTTGTTATATTTCTGTTTGTATATGACTCATTTTCTTTACTAAGTTGTAATTTCCATGAGGGAAATCCTGCAGATGCAGGAGTTCTGAATCTTTTTCCATTGAGTCATGCCATGTTTCAATTTCTTAGTAGGCAAGAAAAATAAAAAGAAAAAAGAGTAAATCAAGATACATATTTGCAGCATATATGATAAAAACAGTTCTTATGTATATTATATATACAGTGTTCTTAGAAATCTCAGAGAAAATAAATGAACATGCCAATTTAAAAATGGTCAATGAACACGAATAGGCATTGAAAAAATGCTCATCATCACTGGTCATCAGATAAATGCAAATCAAAACCACGATGAGATACCATCTCACACCAGTTAGAATGGCGATCATTAAAAAGTCAGGAAACAACAGGTGCTGGAGAGGATGTGGAGAAATAGGAACACTTTTATACAGTTGGTGGGACTGTAAACTAGTTCAACCTTTGCGTAAGACAGTGTGGCAATTCCTCAAGAATCTAGGACTAGAAATACCATTTGACCCAGCCATCCCATTACTGGAGATATACCCAAAGGATTATAAATCATGCTGCTATAAAGACACATGCACACATATGTTTATTGTGGCACTATTTACAATAGCAAAGACTTGGAATCAACCCAAATGTCCATCAATGATAGACTGGATTAAGAAAATGTGGCACATATACACCATGGAATGTTATACAGCCATAAAAAAGGATGAGTTTGTGTCCTTTCTAGAGACATAGATGCAGCTAGAAACCATCATTCTCAGTAAACTATTGCAAGAACAGAAAACCAAACACCGCATGTTCTCACTCATAGGTGGGAATTGAACAATGAGATCACTTGGACACAGGAAGGGGAACATTACACACCGGGGCCTATCGTGGGAAGTGGGGGAGGGATAGCATTAGGAGATATACCTAATGTAAATGACGAGTTAATGGGTGCAGCACACCAACATGGCACATGTATACATATGTAACAAACCTGCACGTTGTGCACATGTACACTAGAACTTAAAGTATAATAAAAAAAAAAAAAAAAGAATTCATTTGGAAAAAAAAAAAGAAGTTGGATGGAGTATTGGGTGGGACACTAAGCATCTAAGTCAATAAGCTAATGATAATTGTAATTATTCATTGGGTACAGTGTATGCTGCTTGGGTAATGGGTGCACTAAAATCTCAGAACTTACCCGTGTAACCAAATAGCACCTGTTCCCCAAAAACTATTGAAATAAAAAATCATTATCAAAATAAAAAGAAATGCAAGTAACTAATACACATAATTTCTAAAATTATGTAAACTTACTAGTAATCAAATAATGTAAAAATTAAGTGTATTTTAAAATATTATATATTTTCTAACAATAGCTAATTTTTATTGAGTCTTTGCAACAAGCCAGATTCTCTTCTAAGAACTTGACATGAATTCATTCATTAATCTTCCCAATAAGCCTGTGAGGAAGTTACTATCACTATTCTCTAAATTTTATGGGGAATGAGGTACAGAGAGGTTAAGTGACCTACCAGGGTCATGCAACTAGTCAGTGATGAAGACACAATTTTAATTCAGATACTTGGACTCCAAAACCATGTTCTTGGCCACTCCCTCTTCTAGCTCCTCTAGATGACTAAACAATCATTGGATGTTTTGTATGTGCCAGGTACAGTGCTAACTGTTGTGAATAAATTATCTTCTTTGAGCCTTACAATAATCCTAGAAATGATTTATTTTTTCTTTACTTAGCAGACTAAGAAATGCTAAGAGAAGCTAAGAAATTTGGACAAATTAACAGCTATTACAGTAAATGGTAGAAATGGGTTTGTTTGCACAAAAGTCTATACAAGATGTTGGCAAGGGTTTGGGGAAATAGGTACTTTCATAAACTTGATGGAAAAGGTAAACAGTATAACCATTTTGAGAGGTAATATGGCAAACATCCTTGGCTTTTTTAGTTTACCATTGTCTCATGTAGTTTTTTAAGCATATTGTTTTCTTTAGAAATCACCATGTATGATGATTCTCTGATAAAGATGTCTAATTAATATTATTTATATTTGAGACTAGAGAAATAGCTAATAGCATATTCTTATAAAGAAACACAATATGTTCATTAAAATGATGCTGTAGTCGAATATCTTTATGATGTAAAAAAATGTTAATGATATGTTGCAAAGGGAGAAAGGTTAGATCACCAAACAGCAAGTACCATATGACTGCATTTTTATTAAGAAAACATATAATATAAAAAGAGTTGACTACATAGCTAGATAGGTAGATGTCTAGCTAGTTAGACATTTAGATACACAGAGCTACCTAGACAGACAGCTACAGGCTAAAAGCTTTTTAATAGTAAGAAAATATTTAAACTGGCTGTCTCCATAGAGTAGAATTTCAGTGATTTTTTCTTCTTTGGATTTTTCTGTATATTTTCAATGTTCTGTTTTTCCAGTTGTGACAAGGGGAAAAATGACAATTTCTGTATGTGGTTCCACAGAATAAACTAAAGAAGGTGTCTTGGAGCTTATAAAAGTAATATTTCTACCTAAAGTTCACAGACAAAGTCAGTGATTGTTGTGCTGAGACAGACAGAAGCCAAGAATAATTGTTAATATTTCCCATAAGCCAGTCACACAAAAGATCAGTCCTTCCTTACAAACCCAGTTAGAAAACTCTCTAGACTCTGGATCCCTTCTCACCAGGTAAGTCTAGATAATTCTCTCTTGCCCTAAAATACCGGGTTTTCATTTGATAGCATTCCCCATAGACCCCTCTCCCAGTCCTAATGGACCTTCTTGTCAGATGACCCAGTTGCCTTAGTTAGAAATCTTGATTTGCAGGTTACAGAAACCAAATACAGCAGTATATGTCAAAATGACTTTACTGAGAAGATAAAGGGTCATCTCTCACAGAACTCAAGTACAGGATGAGAATAGCCATGGGCAGCTTCTTCCTGAACACCAGCTTCATTCCCCTGTGTCTCCATAAATTGGCTCTCTCTGTTCCTCTACTCCATGGTAGAAGATAGCCCCCACACCTCCTGAGTCCACAGCCTCAGGATCAGTTCCACAGACTCGCTGGAAAAAAGCCAACTGGCTCAATTTTGCTCAGGCATTCCTCTTTGTCACTGCTAGGGTCAGCACACGACTTCCAAGGTACACCTGTGGGGTCAGCTTGTGACCTTGTGGAGGGAGGGTGGTGGTTCCTAGGAACAAGGGGTGGCTGCAAGCAGCAGACTCTTTGAGAGGTGTCATCTGCCAGCCCTGCCAGCCCTCTTGGCTGCATTGACCTTTCAGTTGCGGTTAGGATCACACAGGTAGCATCCTGCAGCTCTCTCATTATGTCCAATCAGTGAATCCTGTCAGCAAACTCAACTGTAAGGGCAGGAACCAACCTTACCTCCCGCCTCTTCGATATCTTCCTCTGCACAGCACATTGGAGGCTTTGGATACTTATCTGATTGCCTCCAGGATGTGTCACCCTGCAGCATGAGCTAATCACATGGCATAAACACTCCCAAACTAACTTTTAGGTGATGAAGCCAAACAAACAATTCTGCTTCAGAATCAGAACCAAGGATGAGGGTTGAGTTTTGAAATCTGTGTGGTTTTAAAGAGATATTTACATGGATATCAATTCTCTCTCTCTCTCTGTCTCTCTCTCTCTCTCTCTCTCTGTGTGTGTGTGTGTGTGTGTGTGTGTGTGTGTGTGTGTGTTTTCTCCTATACGGCCAAAGTGAAGAGAAGGTAAACTAGAAATTGCCTCCATTTTCACAGTCCACTGTTTTCCATGCTGGAAATCTATAAAAGAAATTTTGGTCTGTGAAATAAAGTAGCAATGTTCACATAAGAAGGCAAACAGAATAGAATTTAGAGCCCATCTCCTCAGGCCTACCTGATATCAAGCTCAGACACATTAAGATAATGCCATTTGGGATCTTGTTTTAATTGGATTTTCTAATCTTCCGTATATTCTAATGAGCTTGGGGGAAGGAAATCTTCAGTGTTTAGGATACAGCCTCTATCAAGAGGATCAAGAGTTTTCTCTTTGGGCTGCCCTGTGTTGAGGAGTGAAGGTGAAGAGGGACTTAAATGTGAATCTCAGCCACCTATGTGATCTCCCAGCCTTCAGCCTTCAAGAGGTGCCTGTTCACACCTTTTATTTCCATCTCTAAGGAGCCATAAGTTGCAAAAGAATGACCCAAAAGTCTTCAGCAAAACGTCTTTCTCAGAGAGCTTACTGTAGTTAATATGCTGCATTTGATAATAATTTAATAAGGATCTATAAATCCAGTCACAGCCAGAGGTCAGTGGGCTGCAGCCCAGAAGGGGAGAGGGCTCTGTTGACCATGGCCACCCAACAAAGGGCAAAATGCCTGGCCCCTCAGCCCAGACCAGATGGCCGGAGATGCCCAGCTCATCAGCAATACCACCTAGAAAAACAGAAGTGGACACAACAGTGAACACCTCTGACTATCTGTTAGTGCTGGGGCTGCCGTAAGAGTACCACAGACTGAGGAGTTATTTTGTTTTGTGTTTTGTTTTGTTTTTGAGACGGAGTTTTGCTCTTGTTGCTCAGGCTGGAGTGCAATGGCATGATCTTGGCTCACTACAACCTCCACCTCCCGGGTTCAAGTGATTCTCTTGCCTCAGCCTCCCGAGTAGCTGGGATTAGAGGCATGCACAACCACGCCCAGCTAATTTTGTATTTTTAGTAGAGATGGGGTTTCTCCATGTTGGTTAGGCTGGTCTTGAACTCCCAACCTCAGGTGATCCGCCTGCCTCAGCCTCCCAAAGTGCTGGAAATACAGGCATAAGCCACTGCTCCTGGCCCAGACCGAGTAGTTTAAACAACAGAAATTTATTTTCTCACAGTTCTGGAGGCTGAGACCAAGCTCTCGTTGTGGGCAGGGTGGATTTCTCTGGAAGCCTCTCTCCTTGGCTTGTAGATGGACACCTTCTTGCTGTGTCCTCACAGAGTCTTTCCTCTGTACATGTCCATGTCCAAATTTCTTCTTCTTATAAGGACACCAGGGTAAGGTTGGTGCCTGCCCTTATAGTTGAATTTGCTGACAGGACTCATTAGGACCTGCCTTGTGACCTCATTTCAATGTAATTACCTATTTAAAAACTCTATCTCCAAATACTGTCACATTCTGATAATCTGGAGGTTAGGACTTCAACATATAAATTTGTTCAAACAATTCAGCCCATGAAACCATTCAGAGGAACAAGCTGGGAATACGCATACTTTCTCTAAACCTCTCCGACCCTGCTGGGAAACCAGACCAGCACTGTTGTGACCTGAGCAAGCTCTAGACAGATGGCCTAGACCCCAATACTACATGTCCAGATACAAGCTGTGAGATCTTAGGCAAGTGACTTGTCCTCTCTGGGCCACGGTTTCTCAGATGCAAAATGAGGATGATTATAATAGTGCCTAAGTCCTATGACATAGGATTGCAGTGACAAGGAAATTAGTTCCACACATGAAGGGCTTAGAACAGCCCCTGACACAAAGAAAATGCTTAATAAATATTGGTGACTTTTATTATCAGTTGAGCCACCAGGCACCCTAGCTAATTACTAGCCCAGCCAGGGTGGAGATTTGCTATATCTACATCCACTGCACTGTTGAAGGTGCCCCCAATGAACAGTAACTGAGGCTACCCATGAACCCATAGTGAGTCTAGCCAAAACCTATTAGCCACAAATTGGGAGGCAAATATCCATCCACCTTCCAGAAGCCTCAGCCAGCTTATTCTGTCAACTTAAGTTCCTGAGCACTTAAGGCTTCTGCTTCAGTGAATGAATATGCATCCACTTCTAAGCCCCTTTGTATAGGCTGAACGGACAGGTGATGAATTTCTCCCTTTGTTTTATGTTTGTTTGTTTGTTTTTTGTTTTTTTTTAATTTTCACTGAAGACTACAGAGAAAGGCTTAAACTAATCCTGGGAAGACAAAAGTCTTCTTTTCCTAGTCTATTTAGTCTTGCCTATAGCTAATCAGCTTGTTTGTCAGAGCGGACCCTAGCTCTGCTACAAAAACACGACAAGGAGGAATGTATAAACCCTAGCGACATTTTCACTTTGATGTACTGGGTGTTTGTCATTTGAGGGTGCCAGGCGTTCAGCTTTACAGGCACTACACCAGTGTCAATGGAATCCCTCACTTCCATCTCAGAAGTGGAGTGCCATCACTTACATCAACAGACTTTTTAAATTTTTATTTTTATTTATTTATTTAGGGGTACAAATGCAGGTTTCTTACATACATATATTGCATCATGGTGAAGTCTGAGCTTTGAGTGTACCTGTCACCTGAATAGTGAACATTATATCCAACAGGTAACTTTTCAACCTTCCTCCCTCTCCCATCCTCCCACCTTTTGTAGTCTCCAATGGCTATTATTCTATTCTGTATATCCATGGGTACCCACTGTTTAACTCCCACTTTTAAGTGTGAACATGTGGTATTTGACTTCCCGGTTTTGAGTTATTTCACTGAGGATAATGGCCTCCAGTTCCATCCCTGTTGCTGCAAAAGAAATTTTGTTCGTTTTTATGGCTGAGTAGTATTCCATGATGTGTATGTGATATATCAGAATCTTCTTGACAAATCCTATTCAACCATCAGCACAATATTTTCTCTTACTGAAATTTTACATCTCCTTGCTTGAAGATGTAAGTAAGAATGCTTCATTAGTCATTGCCTGAGTTTCTTGACTGTCTTCCAACGCCCAGATTTTAAGTGTGTGTGTCTGTGTGTCTGTGTGTGTAAAATAGTCTGCAAATATTTTTTCCCATTCTTTAGGCCAGGGGTCCTTAACCCCTGGGCCATGGACCAGTACTGGTCTGTAGCCTGATAGGAGCCAGGCTGCACAGAAGAAGGTGAGCAGTGAGTGGGCGAGCGAAGAAGCTTCATCTGTATTTACAGCTGCTCTCCATTGCTTGCATTACCGCCTAAGCTCCACCTACTGTCACATCAGTGGTAGCATTAGATTCTCATAGGAGTGTGAGCCCTATTGTCAACTGTGCATGTGAGGGGTCTAGGTTGTGGGTTCCTTATGTGAATCTAATGCCTGACGATCTGAGGTGGAGCCAGGCAGTGATGCTAGCACTGAAGAGTGGCTGCAAATACAGATTAACATTAGCGGGGAGGTTTGACTGCACAGAGACCATAATAAATCAATTGCTTGCAGACTCATATCAAAACCCTATCAATGAGCAGCAAGTGACAATTAAGCTGGATCTCCCTATTGTTTAAAATCCAAATGAATGGCAGTGATAAACCCAAAATTCAAAAGAACAGTTACTTCAAGGTAGAGATGGAGGCTTGGGGTGAAGAAAAAGAACATAGATTAAACTATATATATACACACACACACACACACACATATATACACACATACATATATATATACACATACACACATATAGATATGTGTTTTGTTTAGGTTTTATGTTTTTGAGATGGAGTCTCACTCTGTCACCCAGGCTGGAGTCCAGTGGCGAGATTTCGGCTTACTGCAAGCTCCACCTCCCGGGTTCACGCCATTCTCCCGCCTCAGCCTCCCGAGTAGCTGGGACTACAGGCGCCCGCCACCACGCCTGGCTAATTTTTTGTTTTTGTATTTTTAGTAGAGATGGGGTTTCACCATGTTAGCCAGAATGGTCTCGATTTCCTGACCTCGTGATCCACTCGCCTCAGCCTCCCAATATGAAACTGTATTTTTAATGTTCTAGTTTTATAAGCTGAGTGTTGGGTTTATGGTGTTTATTACTATGTTTTATAGCAAATGTGTCACATATTTTATGTATCAAATATTACAAAATATAAAATAACTATAATTTTTAAGACTGGATTTTGATGTTTTTCAGTGACAATTTTAACCATTTCATTTTTTAACTTTTTATAACATTTTACTTTTTGCTGCATTTCACACATATTTCAACAACCACTTTTATTCTTTCAAAAGGGGAACAAAGAATGCTTTATTGAAGCATAATGGTAATGTGCTCAATCCCTTTACCCAGGTATAAGAAAATGGATGTCAGTTTCTATGTCAGATCCATTTAACATCTTCAAGAGATTGTTTTTGCATTCCAGCCCAGGTGGTCATGGTGGCCCTAAAGATAGCAACACCTTGTACCTAAAAGCACAAATCCTAACAGGGCAATATTGTTGCAAGGTAATACTTTTCTCCAAGAAAGCAATGAAAGGTAGCATGGGTGAGTTAAGGAGCAACACTGCTATTCTCCTCAACTCAGTGGCATCTACTTGGTACCTACTGTGTGCCCAGCATTGTCATGGGCACTGAGGATGTAGTGATCACTAAAACAAAAACACACAGCCACTGATGGCAGGGGACTCACCTTCATTTTTCTGTAAGTTTCACTTTTTCAAATTTCCAACTTTTATTTTAAGTTCAGGGGTACATGTGCAGGATGTGCAGGTTTGTTACATAGGTAAACGTGTGCCATGGTGGTTTGCTGTACAGATCATCCCATCACCTAGGTATTAAGCCCAGCATCTGTTAGCTATTCTTCCTGATGCTCTCCCTTCCCCCATCCCTGACTCTCCAATAGGCCCCAGTGTGTGTTGTTCCCACATGTCCACGTGTTCTCATCATTCAGATCCAATTTATAAGTGAGAATATATGGTATTTGGTTTTCTGCTCCTGCATTAGTTTGCTGAGGATAATGGCTTCCAGTTCCACTCACATCCCTGCAAAAGACATGATCTCATTTCTTTTTATGGCTGCATAGTATTCCATGGTGTATATGTACCATATTTTCCTTATCCAGTCTATCACTGATGGGCATTTACATTGATTTTATGTCTTCACTATTGTGAATAGTGCTGCAATGAACATACCTGTACATGTATCTTTATAACAGAATGATTTCTATTCCTGTGGGTCTATACCCAGTAATGGGATTGCTGAGTCAAATGGTATTTCTGCCTCTAGGTCTTTGAAAAATCACCACACTGTCTTCCACAACGGTTGAACTAACTTACACACCAGTGTAAAAATGTTCCTTGTTCTCCACAACCTTGCCAGCATCTGTTGCTTTTTTTACTTTTTAATAATAGCCACTCTGACTGGTGTGAGATGCCATCTCATTGTGGTTTTGATTTGCATTTCTCTTATGATCAGTGATGTTGAGGTTTTTTTCATATGTTTCTTGGCCACATGTATGTCTTTTTTTGAGAAGTGCCTATTCATGTCCTTTGTCCACTTTTTATTTTTTGAAAAGGAGTTTTGCTCTTGTTGCCCAAGCCAGAGTGCAATGGCGCAGTCTTGGCTCACTGCAACCTCTGCTCCCAGGTTCAAGTGATTCTCCTCCCTCAGCCTCCCAAGTAGCTGGGATTACAGGCATGTGCCACCATGCCTGGCTAATTTTTTGTATGTTTAGTAGAAACAGGGTTTCATCACGTTAGCCAGGCTGGTCTTGAACTCCTGACCTCAGATGACCCACCTGCCCGGCCTTCCAAAGTGCTGAGATTGCAGGCGTGAGCCACTGCACCTGGCCCCATTTGCCCACTTTTTACTGGGGTTGTTTTTTTTTTTTTTTTTTTTTTGGATATTTGTTTAAGTTTCTTGTAGATACTGGATATTAGACCTTTGTCAGATGGATAGATTGCAAAAATTTTCTCCTATTCTGTGGGTTATCTATTCACTCGGATGATAGTTTCTTTTGCTGTGCAGAAGCTTTATTTAATTCATCCAATTTGTCAATGTTTGCTTTTGTTGCAATTGCCTTTGGCATCTTTGTCATGAAATCTTTGCCTATGCCTATATTCTTTATGGTATTGCCTAGATTTTCTTCTAGGGTATTTATAGTTTTGGATTTTACATTTAAGTCTTTAATCCATCTGAGTTGATTTTTGTATATGGTGTAAGGAAGGGGTCCAGTTTCAATTTTCTGCATATGGCTCGCCAGTTCTCCCAGCACCATTTGTTGAATAGGGAATTCTTTCTTTGCTGCTTGTTTTTGTCAGATTTGTCAAAGATCAAACGGTTGTAGGTGTGTTGTCTTATTTTAGAGTTGTCTATTCTCTTCCATTGGACTCCCCTTCTTTTTAAAAAAAATATGGAATGCTTCACAAATTTGTGTGGCATCCTTGCACAGAGGCCATGGTAATCTTCTCTGTAGCATTCCAATTTTAGTGTATGTGCTAACAAAGCAAGCAAAGAACTCACGGTCTGATGTGGACAGGCCAAGTAAACTGAAGTGCAACAGTGTTAAAGAAACATGAGTAGCCCAGGTATGGGAAAAGTTTACTATAAGTTGTGGGGAGGGGGGTTGATGGTGAATTAGAAAAAGCTTCTAAAGGTAAAGGAAAAAAAACAATCCAGAGAGAGGAGACAACATAGGTGAAGACATAGGATCTGAATATAGTATTACTAAATGGTATATTAAGTAGGTGCATTTAATTTTTAAACAGCCCCTAAATCCCATTTAAATGACATTTATGTCAGCATGGAAACAACAAGGGTGCCACTGGTACACTAGGAATTTTGAGAAATTTGTGAGTGTACTCACCAATGCTTCATTATGGGCTTTGGGTTGCTAGAACTGGGGATGCACAGGTTATATTTCAGATGATTTAAAATTTGCTCTACAAGACTTAACATCTAATCATAGCTGACTAGAATCAATATTTAAAATTATTTTACATCTCTTGAGCTTTCTGCAAATTAAAGGGGGAAAAAATTGGCTCTGAATTATTGGGGAATAAACACAAGTTGGAAATTGTTTAAATAAAGGAATACAAAAACCCAGATCATTAGGACAGTCTCTGCAATCAAATCATCAACTCCCTCCATTGGAAGAGATGGCTTTGCAAGATCTTTGCTGTGGCCTTCCTTGCCCAAGCCTCCTCCATTGGCATAACCATTCTCAATTTCTATGAATCCTTTCAAAGAACTAGAGAGCTGTTTCTGTCAGATAGAGGCACATAGTATTATTACTGCAACAATCCAGTCAGAAGAAGGCTTTATAAATTACTCACTAGGCTGTGGGTGGGTTAAGAACTGATAGTCTGAGTTCCTAGACTTTCCTAACAGAAAATGGTCAACTGCAATTACTTGATTCTCCTTTCAAATGACTAATTCTCCTCTGGTTTCTTTTGGGTCTCTCCCATTTCCATTCTGGGTAGCAATCCCTGCTGGCAGAGATGGTAATTAGGTGTGATTTAAGTGTTGCATAATTTGTACAATGCTATAAAATGCCAGTGCAAAATCAAGAGAGTTTGGTCAAGAGGAAAATTTATTTTGGAAAAAAAGAAGAGAGGGGGAGCAGGTGGCACTAGGCCATCTGCTTCAGAAGGAATAATTATTAGGATTCTTGTTTTGCTGAGAACATTTTTAGAAAAAGCATTTGCAAGGGTTGCTGAAAAGCAGCATCAATTCTGAGAAGGGAGTAGGAAGAGACACAAAAGCCAAGCAGGCCAAACTGTCCAGACAAATCCAGGGCCAACTAAGTCAACCCTGCAAATGAGAACTTCCCAGAAACATCCAGTAGGAAGGAAATCCTGCAAGTAAAAAGTCATCATCAAAGTAGAAAGGATGATTTCAGCTCTGATATTGTCTTTTTATCCATTGATACTATCCAATGCTTTACATCTCCAGGAAGCAGATTGTGGACCACAATGTTTTAAGGATGTCAGACTTTCTTCCTTCTCAATCTCTACTCCCTGATCATGTGGCCATTTCTTCATGCCTATACCCATGTCAAGACAAAGGGCTTGGACATATAACTCCTCAGGTGTAAATACCCATGGAGAAAGAGACAAACTCTTATAGGTGTCAAGGAAAGAAAAGGGAAGAGAGAAAGAGAGGAAGGGAGGACAAAAGGGTGAAAGACAGTGAGAGGGAGGGAAGCAGGTGAACAGAAAAAAGTGCAAAGAAGAGTATGCTGCTGGGCTCTAACTTTTAGAAGGTATTGATTTGTGAACAAGTACCATGAATTTGGGTTGCTAAAGATGAGAAGTGGTTTCTATAAAATTACCAATTCAAAGGAATTTGTGCTCTGTGATTTTTAATAAATATTGCACACATAATTTAATGCTTTAGTTTTAACAGTTTCTGTAATGTGAACTAAATTAGTCCATTTATTGCAATATTTGCCAGCATCTATTATAATCACTATAATTACTTTCATCTGTCTATTAAAGGACACTTTCTATTTCATATCATTATCCTTACACTGAAATAGCACAATACAAATTAGAAATTATATACAGACAAATCATAATTTCCTCCCAGAATTTAAGTTTCTCATGTGAAAACTTCAGTGATAGATTTCAAGTTTGGTCAAAAGAACTTAAACTTAACTCATAATTGGTATAAAATGAGGTTTAATGGATAATATTGAATAGAGTAAAACCTCATGAATTTGGGGTTTTATAAATATATCTTTGTTACATTCATAAAAACATAGTTTTCTAATAACTTATTATTAGTAATTATCTTGTACCAAGAAGAAGCTTCTTAATGCTGTCTCTAAGAGTCTTGAGTGTTTCAAAAGCACTTAAAATTTTCTTATATGCACTGTAGGTTATACTGTTACAAGAGCATTCACTGCTTACTCTCTTTTGGAACTGAAAATAGAGTATTATATCTACCCTATCTATTACACCTGGAAAAATATGCTATACTAAAGGTGATGTATTCTCCCCTTCCCCTACTTGAAAAGGTTACAGAGAAGGGTTAATTGAAAGAAAAAATATAATCATATCACATATGGTCCTGGTTCTTTGTATGTGTAGATCCCCCAAAAAGGAAGACCACAGAGAAGAGGAGTGAGTGAGAAGGTTCCAAGAACCAACTCTCCCTCCAAACTCACCAACCAAGTACCTAAACCCACATCAGCATAGAATAAAAAAGATTCAGGTCATCTTCTCACAAGAAACTTAGCTTTGCTTCTGAAGGAAAGCCATCTACAAGAAACCCCCATCTAAGATCTTGACTCATTGTTTCCTTGAAGCTATTTAAGTAAATATAGAGACAAATGCCTGTGTTCCCATTTGAGTCATTCCTTGTCCTTTCCTCCACTAGAAATACTCAAGGGACTTGAGCTCAGGGGTCAGTTTTCCAGAAGGAAAAATACCTCATTATGCCTGCCCCAGGCAAGCCTACCTTGAGAAGGAAAGAGAGGAGCTACCCTGATTATGGTGAGACTACACTGAGTAGTTGAACAAGGTGATCCCTGAGGCCCTACCAAAAACAATCAATCTTTTAGTTCTAGTTCAGTCTGTGCCTGATTTTATTGATACTTATATATGTAAATAATGATATTTTACTAAATGGAAAACACAAACAGAAGTGATGCTTGTGAACTCAGTGCTGCCCTGGTATAAAAGAAAACACAACCAAACTCAGCTGACACCTGTCCACAGAGGCAGCATTTAAATTAGCCTGAGGCAGAGGGGAATCACCAATCACAGTGGTCCAAACTTGAGTTCCTGCAAGCCTTGCCACTGAGAGCTACAGTGCTCTGGGTGTACAAATAAATTTTAAAGGCAGTCTAGGCCACAAGGACTGCAACCCCTAGACAAGTCCTTCTGCTGAATTGGACCCAGAGACAATGGACAGGTGGGGCACGTGACCTACTGAGACACCAGCCAAGGTGACTGAGTGCTGGTATCACCCTTCCCCTAGCCCCAGGCTGTGCAGCTCACAACTCCAAAAGAGACCCCATTCCTTCATTTGAGGAGAGGAGAGGGAAGAATGGGGAGGGCTTTGTCTTGCACCTTGGATACCAGCTGAGCCACAACAGGATAAGGTACCAGTCAGAGTCACAAGGCCCCTTTACTAGGCTCTAGCTCCCAGATAGCATTTCTAGACACACCCTGGACCACAAGGGAACCTGTTGCCTTGAACAGAAGGACCTAGTCCTGGCAGGATTTATCATCTACTAACCGGAGAGCCCTTGGGCCCTGAATAATCAGCAGTGATACCCATGTACCACGTCAAGGGACTTAGGTGAGATTCTGAAACTTGCTGGCTTCAAGTGAGACTCATAATATTCCCGGCTGTTGTGGTTACAAGGGTAAGATGCCCTCCACTTGAGGAAAGTGGAAGGAAAAGCAAAAGGAACTTTGTCTTTCACCTTAGGTACCAGCTCAGCCACTAGGGGATAGAGCACCAAGTGGCCTCTTAAGGTCCCCAGTTCCAGGGCTTGGCCCTTAGTCAGCATTTCTGGACTTGCCCTGGGCCAGAGGGGAGCCCAATGTCCTAAACAGTGAGTCCCAGGCCAAGCAACATTCACCACAAGCTGACTGAAGAGCCCACGTAAGGGAACATCAGTGGTAGTTTGGCAGTACTTTCTATGAACCTTTGTTGGCCATTGCCACAGGATAAGGCTCTTCTGCCTTTGGTAAAAGATGGAAAGATGGAAAGAGAGGGAAGGACTGCATCTTGTGGTTTGAGTGCCAGCTCAGCTGCTATGCAATAGAACACCAGGTAGACTTTCAAGGTTTTTGACTCTAGTCTCTGGTCTCAGATGGCACCCCTAGACATGCACAGGGTCTCGGAGAACTTGCCACACTGAAGGGAAGGAAGTAGGCCTGGCAGGCTCTGCCACCTGCTGATGGGAGAGCCCCAGGGTCTTGAGCAAACATAGGCCATAGCCAGGGAGGGTTCCACCAGGTCTTGGGTGAGACCCAATTCTGTACTGGCTTCAGGTCTGACTCAACACAGTCCTAGGGGTGATGACCCCAGAGGTGCTTTTGTCACATTATTCCCAGCTCCAGGGGCTCAGAACAGAGGAAAAAGACTCCATTCATTTGGGAGAAAGTATGGGAAGAAAACAAGGGTCTCTACCTGGTAATCCAGAGAATTCTTGCAGATCTTATTCAAGACCATCAAGGCAGTACCTCTATGAGTCTGCAGGAACCACAGTACTACTGGGTTTGGGATACCCTCTAAAGCAAATATAGCTTAGATCACAACATGCAAGTCCTTTTGAATATCTAGAAAGCCTTCCTAAGAAGGATAAGTACAAACACCACCAGACAATGAAGACTACCATAAATACCTAATTCTTCAATGTCCAGACACTAAAGAACATCTACCAGCATCAAAACCGTCCAGAAAAACATGACCTCACCAAATTAACTAAATAAGTCACAAGGGATCAATCCCAGAGAAACAGAGATATGTGACCTTTCAGGCAGATAATTCAAAATAGTTGTGTCAAGGACACTCAAATAAATTAAGAATAACACAGACAAAGAATTCAGAATTCTATCAGATAAATTTAACAAAGAGATTTAAATAATTTTTAAAAATCAAGAAGAAATTCTGAAACTGAAAAATGCAATTGGCCTTCTGAAGAATGCATCAGAGTCTTTTAATAGCAGAATTGATCATGCAAAAGAAAGAATTGGTGAGGCTAAAGACAGGCTATTTAAAAATACACAGTCAGAAGAGACAAAAGAAAAAAGAATAAAAATTATGAAGCACATCTAAATGATCTAAAAATAGCTTCAAAAGGGCAAATCTAAGAGTTATTGGCCTTAAAGAGGAGGTGGAGAAAGAGATAGGGATAGAAAGTTTATTCAAAGTGACAGTAACAAAGAACTTCCCAAACCTAGAAAAAAAATATCAATATCCAAGTACAAGAAGGTTATAGAACACCAAGCAGATTTAACCCAAAGAGGACTACCTCAAGGCATTTAATAATCAAGCTTCCAAAGAACAAGGATAAAGACAGGATTCTAAAAGCAGCAAGAGAAAAGAAACAAATAGCATACAATGGAGCTCTAAAATGTCTGGCAGTAGACTTTTCAGTGAAAACCTTAGAGGCCAGGAAAGAGTGGCATGACATATTTAAAGTGCTACAGAAAAAAATATTCTACCCTAGAATGGTATATCTGGAAAAAGTATCCTTCAAACATGAAGGAGAAATAAAGACTTTCCCAGACAAACTAAAGCTGAGGGATTTCATCAACACCAGACCTGTCCTACAAGAAATGGTAAAGGAGTACTTAATCAGAAAGAAAATGATGTTTATGAGCAATATTATATCATCTGAAGACATAAAACTCACTGGTAATAGTAAGTACACCAAAAAAAAAAACACCACAGAATATTATAACACTGTAACACGAATGTGTAACCTACTCTCATCTTAAGTGGAAAGACCAAATGATGAACCAATCAAAAATAATAACTACAACAACTTTTCAAGACATAGAGAGACAACAAAAAGTTAAAAAGCAGGGGGACAAAGTTAAGGCATAGAGTATTAGTTTTCTTTTCACTTGTTCATTTGTTTGCTTATGTAAACAGTGCTAAGTTGTTATCAGCTTAAATACTGTATTATAAGATAGTATTTGCAAGCCTCGTGGTAACCTCAAACCAAAACACATGCAACAGATACACAAAAAATTAAAACTGAGAAACTAAATCGTATCACAAAGAAAAACTCCTTTGCTCAAAGGAAGACAGGAAAGAATGAAAGAAGGAAGAGAAGACCACACAACAACCAGAAAACAAGTAACAAAATGGCAGGGGTCAGTCTTTATTTATCAATAATAATATTGAATGTAGATGGACTAAACTGTCCAAGCAAAAGACACAGAGTGGCTCAATGGTGGGGAAAAGACCAGATTCAACGATCTGTTGCTTACAAGAAACACACTTAACCTATAAAGACACACACAGACTGAAAATAAAGAAATGAAAAGGCCGGGCACAGTGGCTCACACCTATAATCCCAGCACTTTGGGAGGCCGAGGCAGGTGGATCATGAGGTCAGGAGTTGGAGACTGATCTGGCCAACATGGTGAAATCCTGTCTCTACTAAAATTACAAAAATTAACTGGGCATGGTAGTAGCACCTGTAATCCCAGCTACTCAGGAGGCTGACGCAGGAGAATTGCTTGAACCCAGGAGGTGGAGTCTGCAGTGAGCCAAGATCAAGCATTGTGACTCCAGCCTGGGCAACACAGCGCAGGCTCTTGTCTCAAAAAAGAAAAGAAAAAAAAAAAAAAAAAAAAAAAAAGATATTCCATGCCAATGAAAGCCAAAAGAGCAGGAGTAGGTACATTTACATCAGACAAAATAGATTTTAAGACGAAAACTATAAGAAAAGACAAAGAAGGTCATCTTATAACAATAAAGGAGTCAATTCACCAAGAGAATATAACAATTATAAATATATATGCACCCAACACCAGAGAACCTAGATATAAAAAGCAAAAATTATTAGAGCTAAAGAGATAGAACCCAATACAATAATAGCTGGAGACCTCCAAAACCAACTTTCAGCATTAGGTAGATCTTGCAGACAGAAAATGACAAAGAAACATCAGACTTACTCTGCACTATAGACCAAATAAACCTAATAGACATTTACAGACCATCTTACCCAATGGTTGCAGAATACACATTCTTTTCAGCAAATAGATTATTATCAAGAATAGACCACATGTTAGGTCACAGAACTCATCTTTTAAAAATTCAGAAAAATTAAAATAATATCCAGTGTCTTCTCTGACCACAGTGGAATAGAACTCTTACTCAATAACAAGAGGAATTTTAGAAACTATGTAAATACAGGAACATTTTAAAAATATGCTCCTGAATGACCAGTGAGTCAATGGAGAAATTATGAAAAAAATCTTAAACAAGTAATAATGGAAACACAACATACCAAAATCTATGGGATACAGCAAAAGCACTACTAAGGAGGAAGTTTGTAAGTGCCTACATGTAACAAGAAGAAAAACTTCAAACAAATAAACAACCTAATGATGCATCTTAAAGAACTAGAAAAGCAAAAGCAAAACAAACCCAAAATTAGAAGAAAAGAAATAATAAAGAGCAGAGCAGAAATAAATGAAATTGAAATGAAAAAAAATATAAAAGATCAATGAAACAAAAAATGGTCTTTTGAAAAGATAAAATTGACAAATATTTAGTCAGACAAGCTAAAAGAGAGAGAGAGAAGATCCAAATAAATAAAATCAGTGACTTCAAAAAAAAGGAGAGATTATGCTGACACTGCAGAAATTCAAAGGATCACTAGTGGTTTCTATGAGCAACTATATGCCAATAAATTGGAAAATCTAGAAAAAATTGACAAATTCCTAGACACCTACAACACACCAAGATTGAACCAAGAAGAAATCCAAAACCTGAACAGACTATTAACAAGTAGCAAGATCAAAGCCATAATAAAAAGTCTCACAGCAAAGAAAAGCCTAGGCCCTAGGATACAAATTCTACTCAAACTATTCCAAAAAAAAACTGAAGAGGTGAGGAGGAGGGAATATTTCCAAACTCTTTTATGGGGCCAGTATTATCCTGCTACCAAATCCAAAGACACATCCAAAAAGGAAAACTACAGGCCAATATTGCTAATGAATATTGATACCAAAATTCTCAACAAAATACTAGCAAATTGACTTCAAGAATACATTAAAAAGGTGATTTATCATGGTCAAGCAGGATTTATGCCTGGGATGCAAGGATGATTCAACATATGCAAATCAATCAACGTGATACATTATATTAACCAAATGAAGAACAAAAACCATATGATCATTTAAATTGATGCTAAAATAGCATTTGATAAAATTTAACATCACTTCATGATTTAAAAAAAACTGAATATAGAAGGAACATACCTCAACATAATAAAAGTCATATATGACAGACCCACATCTAGTATCATACTAAATGGGGAAAATCTAAAAACCTTTCCTCTAAGATTTAGAACAGGACAAGAATGCCCACTTTCACCAACGTTATTCAACATAGTACTAGAAGTTCTAACTAGAACAATCAAACAAGACAAAGAAATAAAGAGCATCAAAATTGAAAAGAAACAAGTCAAATTAGCCTTGTTTGCGGATGATATGAGCTTATGTTTGGAAAAACGTGAAGACTCCATCAAAAAACTATTAGAACTGATAAACAAGTTCAGTAAAGTCACAGGATAAAAAAATCAACATACTGGCCGGGCACAGTGGCTCATGCCTATAATCCCAGCACTTTGGGAAGCCATGGCTGATGGATTACTAGAGGTCAGGAGTTCAAGACCAGCCTGGCCAGCATGGTGAAATCCTGTCTCTACTAAAAATGCAAAATTAGTTGGGTGTGGTGGCATGCACCTGTAATTAATCCCAGCTACTCGGGAGGCCGAGGAAGGAGAATTGCTTGAACCCAGAAGGTGGAGGTTGCAGTGAGCCGAGATCATGCTATTGTACTCTAGCCTGGGCAAAAAGAGTAAAACTCCATCTAAAAAATAATAATAATAAACATACAAAAATCAGTAGTATTTCTATGCATCAACAAGTAATAATCTGAAAAAGAAATTAAAAAAGTAATCTCATTTACAACAGCCACAAATAAAATTAAATACCTAGGAACTGACTTAAGCAAAGAAGTGAAATATTTCTACAATGAAAACTATAAAACACCGATGAAATAAATTGAAGACATGCAAAAAAGTGGAAAGATATTCCATGTTCATGGATTGAAATAATCAATATTGTTAAAATGTCCAGACTGGCTGGGTGCGGTGGCTCACACCTGTAATCCCAGCACTCTGGGAGGCTGAGGTGGGCAGATCATAAGGTCAGGGGATCGAGACCATCCTGGCTAACATGGTGAAACCCAGTCTGTACTAAAAATACAAAAAATTAGTTGGGCATGGTGGCATGCACCTGTAGTCCCAGTTACTTGGTAGGCTGAGACAGGAGAATCACTTGAACCGTGAAAGTGGAGGTTGAAGCAAGCCAAGATCACGCCACTGCACTCTAGCCTGGGCAACAGAGTGAGAATCCATCTCAAAAAAAGAAAAGAAAAAAAAAAAATGTCCATACCAGCCAAAGCAGTCTACGGATTCAATGTGATCTCTGTCAAAATACCAATGGTATTCTTTACAAAAATAGAAAACAACAATCCAAAAAGTTATATGGAAACACAACCCATCCTAAGCAAAAAAAACAAAACTAGAGACATCATATTACCTGATTTCAAATTATACTACAGAGCTATAGTAACTGAAAAAGCATGGTACTGGCATAAAAACAGACACATAGACAAATGGAACAGAATAGAGAATGCCAAACCAAATTTATGCATTTACAATGAACTCATTTTTGACAAACGTGCCAAGAAGATGCACTGGAGAAAGGACAGTCTCTTCAAATGGTGCTGGGAAAACTGGATATCCATATGCAGAAGAATGAAACTAGACCTCTATTCCTTGCGGTATATAAAAATCAAATCAAAGTTGCTTAAAAACTTAAATATAAGACCTGAAACTATGAAGCTACTAGAAGAAAATATTGGGGAAACACTTCGGGATATTGGTTTAGGCAAAGATTTCTTGAGTAAAACCTCAAAAGTACAGGCAACCATAGCAAAAATGGAAAAATGGGGTCATACCAAGTTAAAAAGTTTTTGCACGGAAAATGGCGTGAACCCGGAAGGCGGAGCTTGCAGTGAGCCGAGATGGCACCACTGTACTCCAACCTGGGAGACAGCGAGACTCCGTCTCAAAAAAAAAAAAAGTTCCTTCACAGCAAAGGAAGCAATCAACAAAGTGAAGAGACAACCCACAGAATAGGAGGAAAATATTGGTAAACTACCTATTTAAAAAAGGATTAATAACCAGAATATACAAGGTACTCAAACAACTCTATAGGAAAAAAATCTAATAATCTAATTAAAAATTTGGCAAAAGATTTGAATAGACAGCTCTCAAAAGAAGACATACAATGCTAAACAGGTATATGAAAAGGTGCTCAACATCACTGAACATCAGAGAAATGCAAATTGAACCTATAATAACATGTCATCTTACCCCAGTTAAAATGGTTTTTATCCAAAAGACAGGCAATAACATATGCTGGCAAGGGTGTGGAGAAAAGGGAAGCCTCATACACTGTTGGTGGAAATGTAAATTAATGCAACCACTGTGGAGAACAGTTTGGAGGTTCCTCAGAAAACTAAAAATAGAACTACCAAATGATTCAGCAACCCTACTGCAGGGTATATACCCAAAAGAAAGGAAGTCAGTATATTGGAGAGATATCTGCACTCTCATGTTTGTTGCAGTAGTGTTCACAATAGTCAAGATTTGGAAACAACCTAAGAGTCCATCAACAGATGAATGGATAAAGAAAATGTGATACATATACGCAATATACTATTCCACCATAAAAGAAAAAAATGAGATTCTGTCATTTGTCACAACATGGATGGAACTGGATGTCATTATGTGAAGTGAAATAAGCCAGGCACAGAAAGACAAACATTGCATATGCTCACTTTTTTGTGGGATCTAAAAATCAAAACAATTGAAGTAAAAGAGATACAGAGTAGAAGGATGATTACCAGAGGCTGGACAGGGTAGTGGGAGGGTGGGGAGATGGGGATGGTTAATGGGTACAAAAAATAATTAAAAAGAATGAATAAGACCTAGTATGTGATAGCACAACAGGGTGACTACAGACAATAATAATTTAATTGTACATTTTAAAATAACTAAAAGACTATAATTGCATTGTTAATAACACAAAAGATAAACGTTTGAAGGGACAGAGAGCTCATTTTACATGATGTGATTATTATGCACTCTACGCCTATTCCAGGCACGGTGGCTCACGCCTCTAATCCCAGCACTTTGGGAGGCCGAAGCGGGCAGATCACAAGGTCAGGAGATCGAGACCATCCTGGCTAACGTGGTCAAACCCCGTCTCTACTAAAAATACAAAAAACTAGCCGGGCATGGGGGCGGGTACCTGTAGTCCCCGCTACTCGGGAGGCTGAGGCAGGAGAATGGTGTGAACCTGGGAGGCAGAGCTTGCAGCGAGCCGAGATCGCAGCACTGCACTACAACCTGGGTGACAGAGCGAGACTCCGTCTCAAAAAAAAAAAAAAAAAACAAAACTCATCTACCCCCATAAATATATACACTTATTATGTGCCCACAAAAATTAAAAGTTAAAGAGAAAGAGGTGATGCTTATCAGGTCAAGCCATGGAGTCACTAGAAGACTGCACCAACAGGGCAAAGCCATCACAACCTCTAGCTGTACTGAAAACTGTGGTCTTCAAGGTAAGGAAGACAGTTGGCCAACGTGTTCTTCAGTGCAATATAGTCAAGTGGAAAGGGCACCAGGCAGTCAGGAAAGCCAGGTGTCAATCTTGCTGAACTTTTAACTACCTGTGGGGCCAATACAACCTCTCTGAACATTTTGTATATGTCTTGCCTATAAAATGAAGGGGATGAATATCATGACTGCTACGTCCCTTGCAGCTCTAGGACCCTGTGATGTTCATAAAATGCTCCTTCAATAGAGATGATAAGAAGATAATGTTATTTTTTTAAGCAAGAACTATACACCTAAATGTGGCACAATTTACTCCCAATTTTTGAAAGAAACAAACTCAATTTTTTAAAAGTTTGTCAGAAAAGATGGAAATTTAATTAAGTAAAGCGATTTCTTTACATATTCCAAATTCAAAATAAATGGTGTTCAGTCTGTTATGAGTGATTTTGAGAAATCTTACATGAACAACAATTTGGCTCTCAGCTGAAAAATCCTGGTGGCTTGTATTTCTGACCTGTATGCGCAATTAACACGCCTCTCAATGGACACGTGAGCAACAACTTGGGGCCACAAGTAATCAAGGAGTTCATTTTCATTTCCTGGAGCATGAAAGACAGAAACCGGGGGTTTCAGCAGAAGCTAGAAAATGGCAGAAGAGATGCTGATTGTGGTTTTAACTTTCTAATTTCATCTTCAAGTGCAGAATGTGCCCAGAAGCAACACCCAGCACAGAAACCTACAGCAAATGTCCTTAATTACTTCTTTCCCAGCCTCCTCGAAACATTAGCAATCTGGAGGCCAGGTCCATAAAACTGGCCAGAAATCACTCCAAATCAATTTCCTAATCATTGTCTTGAGAAGCAGGCAGACGTTATGCCATAATGTGACTCCCCTAAATAATTATTCAATGAAATAGGGCTCCTGCCTCTGAAATCCTCTAGGACCAATGGGATTTCAGAGGCAGCAATGAAGCAAATATTTTGTTTCCCTTGGAATTCAAATCATGTGGTTCACTCTGTTTCCCTGTTCTATATACCTAGATAGATGCTTATTGCTTTCTTCTAAGTTCTGAGACAGCCAAAATATAGAACAGTCTGCCTTATTATAATACTTCCATGTTTACAAACATATTTGCCAGGCTATGTTCCCAATCTGTAGCCTGAAAAATTGGATATCCTGACTACTGGACCTGCCATAATTTATCCTCTATACATTCACAAGCTCTTTCTTGCTCTCACTCTTCTCCAGGCTGGTACCAATCACAGTCTTGGCATTTCTTCAAATAAAATTTTAAAACCCCAAACCCCAAGTTGGTTTTGGTCAAAAGATTCTTTCAAATCCTAATCAAAAGCATTCAGAAAAATAAGAATTTATTTTGTCTCCACAGGTCCATCTGAGATGTCAATTACTAGTATAGACGTAAACATATGGAGATTTAAACGCTCTGGCTGACGATGTCAAACATTGCAGTGGAAGGACAGGGTGGGGAGGCTGGAACACAAGGATGCAAGATAAAGAAGGGACAGAGAGAACAGCGTGATACAACTTATCTTGGACAGAAGGAATTTGTTTAACCCTTTCAGTTTTCATAAAACATCATCCTTGGAACAAGATGACCAAGTGGGGAGAAAATCCAGCCACCGTCTGTGCGGACATCATACTCAGCAGAAGTCAAGCAAGAAATCCTGCCTTGAGGGAAGCCAGTGCCCTCCTCAGACAGATGGAGTCTGCTGAATACCTGCAGGAAGATGTCTAAGTGATGCCCATTCAGACATCTTCATGCCACTACCTCCTCTTAAGAGGCCAGAAAGACCATTTTGCAGCTGCAAATGTTCCCACCCTAGACTCCCGGCAAGCAGTCGAGTGCTGGGCCAATTCACTAACAATGGAAAAGAAGCCACTTGACCTCTCTTCAGGACTTCCCTCCATCCCAGCAGCCCCCACCACACCTGCCCTTCCTGTAAGTGCTCAGGGCAGGCAGCAGGTCATTACTGGAAGGGCAGATGTGCCTCCCCTCCTGACTAATTCAGGCAACATTTTCACACTGCTGAGCAACAATTCACAGCATGAATAAAAGAGGCAAAGAGATGGATTCTTTTACTGCAAGTGAATATGGAAATCTGCTCTGGTACTCTAAAGTTATAAAGGTGCAGTGGAGACACTGGGTTCCCCTGAATTCACCAAGAAAACCTTGGCATCATATAAGTAGAAGAATGCAAAGACTCTTAAAGTTAATAGTCGCACTGGAACAACTCAGGAGGGTGTCCTCTAGTCTAGGGCATAGAATGAGGGAACCTTTCTAGGCCTTTTTAGTTTTCATAAACAACATTGTCAGACCCACTGTATTGGTGCCTTGATTATTTTAAAGATGTAATACAGAGTCCTCTTGTGTGCCAATCTGGCCTACTCACATCTGGTGTATCTAACTCCATCATTAGTTTTAAAGCTGACCCCAAAAAAGCGTGTGGTTTTGGTCAAGTGGCTTATCTTGTATGATGGACAAAACTCAATGATGTTGGTCAGGAGATGCCATGAAGTTGCCATCTCAACCAACGTCAATTTGGTCTTCCAATGAGGCTAGACCTGCAGAGTCAATGGCAGCCCCATTCATTGGCTTTTTTTCTCCTCTATTTCTTCTCCCTTTCTTAAAATTTTATTTTTAAAATTCCTTATACATATATAAACATTTGTAATCAAATGTACAAATGTACCATATCAGACATCTTGGTTTTTTGTGTTGTTTTGCTCCTCTGCTCCCATTCATTCTTAAAGCTCCACTCACATGATGGCCCTGTTCCCCAGCGAGGAATCTTCTGGTGACAACCTAGCATGTGTCCTTCCTTATTTTTCCTTGTGCTCATATAATAATAAATACAAAAAAATATATAAAATACACATATATCCAAGATATGGCAATGTTTTACAAAAATGGGATGATATTTTAAGCGCTTTGCATCTTGCTTTTCTTACTATAAACCAGCTCATGGAAGTCCCTCCAAGTAAAGCAATGGAGTTACAGGTTTTCATTTGGTTTTGCTTTTGATTTTGCTTTTTTAATGCCTGCATAAGATATTAGGGTGTGAATGAAAATATAATAATTGACAAAACCACTCCCCTCCTGATAAACATTCACTTTGTTTCCCGTGTGTGTGTGTGTGTTTTATGTATATATTTTATACACACATATAAAAATCAAGAGAGAGAGAAAGAGAGATATTTATTATGTAAAATTGGAGGCTGAAAATTCCCAAGATCTGCAATCAGCAGGCTAGAGCCCCAGGAGAGCTGATGGCTTAAGTTCCAGTCCAAAAGCCACAAGGCTCAAGACTCAACAAGACCCAGTGGTTCCGTTCATGGCAGAAGAAAAGAAAAGAGTAATGTCCCAGCTCAGGGAAGTCAAGCAGAAGGAGGCCCCTCTTACTGGAGGAAGGGTCAGCATTGTTGTTCTAGTCAGGGTTTCAGTTGATTAGATGAGCCCCACCCACACTGTGGAGGGCAGCCTGCTTTACTCACTCTACTGATTCAAATGTTAATCTCATCCAGAAACACCCTCATGGACATACTCAGCATGATGTTTGACCAAATGTCTGGGCACCCTTTGGCCCAGTCACATTGACACATAAAATTACCCATCACAATATCTCCACATATTAGTGCTTTTGTCCTTACAGGATAAAGTCTGTCATGCTTAGCTCAGGCTACTATAACAAAATACCTTAAACTGGATGGCTGACAAACAGAAATTTATTTCTCACAGTTCTAGAGACTGGGAAGTCCGAATTCAAGGTACCAGCAGATTCAGTATCTGGTTCATAGATGGCACCTTCTCATTGTATCCTCACATGATGGAAGGGGCAAGGCATCTTTCTGGGGCCTTTTTTATGAGGCACTAAACCCATTCATGAAGATTTTACCCCTTGATCTAATCACCTCCCAAAAGGTCTCACCTTCTAATACCATCACATTGATGAATAGGTTTGAACATATAAATGTGGGGGCATGACAAAACACACAGACCATATCAAAGTCACAGCAGTGGAATTAGCGAACAGAAAGGAATGTGCAGTACTAGTTTTAATGGTGTTTGACAGTTTGATTTTCACAAAGACAAACGATTTATATTTCCAGCAGCATTGTAGAAGAGGACTCTTCTCCCCAAAGACATGGAACCAACCCAAATGTCCATCAATGATAGACTGGATAAAGAAAATGTGGCACATATACACCACAGAATACTATGTAGCCATGAAAAGGAATGAGATCATGTCCTTTGCAGGGACATGGATGAAGCTGGAAGCCATCATCCTCAGCAAACTAACACAGGAACAGGAAACCAAATACTACATGTTCTCACTCATAAGTGGGAGGCGAACATTGAGAACACATGGACACAGGGAGGGGAACAACACTCACGAGGGCCTGTTGGGTGGTGGGAGATGAGGGTAGGGAACTTAGAGGACAGGTCAATAGGTACAGCAAACCACCATGGCACATGTATACCTATGTAACAGACCTGCACATTCTGCACATGTATCCTTGATTTTTTTTTTTTTTTTAGAAGAAATAAAGGAAAAAAAAAAAAGAAAAAAGCAGGACTCTTCTCCATATTCCCACCAGCAATGAAAGTTAATGCTATCTCAAATTTTGGCCTTTGATTTTTTTTTTCATATCTCACTGTTACTTAAAATTGGATTCCCTGAACACAAGTGACTTTTAATATCTTTTCATAAGGCTTTGGCCATCTGGAGTTCTTCTTCTGCAAATAGTCTCTGCATTCCATTTGTCCATTTTTCCACTGGGTGGTTTGTCCGTTTTTGACAGTTGTAAAAGTTGTTTGTAAATTATTAGATGTATGGCTATTAATTCTGCTTTTCATTGATTTTTTTTCTGTGACTATCACGTCCTTGGTTTTCTTTCATTTTGTTTGGTAAAAACTTTTCTTTGGTTATGACCTCCCCTGCCATCAGATTGTACAGGTTAAATCCCAATTTGTTTTGCAAGATTTGTATTACCGTATGCTTATGAAAATAATCCAATTTTGCTTTCATCCAGATGGAGAACTAGGAATCCCAAGACCATATTATTAAATCCAGCCTTTTCCTACTGCAACACATTAAATTCTCACACAAATCAAGCTTTATTTATGGATTATCTATTCTGTTCCACTAATCTCTTTATTTTTCTTAATGCCAGTATCATGTTGATATTATCTCATTGACTTAAAAGTGGATCATAATATCTGGTAAGTGAAGTCTCCCCTTCAGTTTTGTTTTGCACATTTCTCTTTGTTAGTCTAAAAAAAACTCACTCTTCCAAACAGATAGAAAATTACAGCTAGATAGGAGGAGTAAGTTTCAGCTTTCTACAGCACTACAGAGTGAGTAATAAACAATTTATTGTATATTTTCATATAGCTAGAAGAGTGCATTTTGAATGTTCCCAACACAAACAAATGATAAATGTTTGAGGTGATGGATATACTAATTACCCTGATTTGAGCATTACACATTGTATACATACATGTATGGAAATATCACACTCTACCTGATAAATATGTATAATTATGTGTCAATTAAAATATTGAAAATTTAAAACAAAATGCTTCCTCCACATTACACTGTAAGATTGTCTAATTTCTAAGATAATAACTCTGTTGGGATATTCACAGAAATTACCTAAAGTTTGTACATAAATTTTTGAAGAAATTACTTTTGTACTAAATGTTTTCCTTTGGAAAAAGAAAGTCTTTCCAAATGGTTAGATATTGTTGTGTGTCCCTCAATAAGGTTGTATTGTTTTCCTCAAATAAGTCTATGTCTTTCTTAATATAGTCATTTAGTACTTAAAGTTATAAATGAATTTTTTCCGTTTCTGACTGCTTACTTACTAAAAAAGACAAGTTTTGGTATTTGTATATGAATCTTATTCCAGCTACCTTACAAAATTATTTTACTAACTTGAGTAGCCTTTTTTAATATCTAAAAGTAGAGTCTTGGAGGCTTTGAAAGGTTAAAAAAAAAAAAAGCATACTTCTTTTCTTGACTTATTTCATTCACTAGAACTCCAACACAATGTTGTACAATGATGGTGAGAATATTCCTTTTCAGTGCCTGATTTTGACAGAAATAGATGTAGTGTTTTGTCACGTAAGGTAATATTTGCTGGTAGGTAGCATGACTGATCTTTATTATATTTAGGTTGTTTACTTCCGTTCCTATATTACTTCTCTGTCTTTTATAAGAATTTTATAAAATGCCTTTTCAAAATCTACTAATGTAATTTTGTAATTTTTCTCTTTCAATTAGCTCTTTTAATCTCTTTCTGTTTGTTCATTAGAGTTATACTGATACAGATATTTATATCCATCTTTTCTTGCATTTCTAAAATAAATCTTATTAGGTCACAGCATTCTTTTAAAACTCCACTAGATTCTATCTGCTATTTAGTTTATTTTTTTCATCAGTACTCTTAAGTTAGATTGATTTATAGTTTTTAAATTTTCAATTATACTTTATTAGACCTGAGTATTAAAATAAGATGGACTCTATTAAGTGAATTAACATCTTCATTTTTTCATGATCTAGAAAAGTTTATTTAACATTGCAACTATCTTTCTTTAACTGTTACAGAAATCTGAGTTAAGAACCCATTTAGTTTTGCGGCCTATTTTCATTGGAAATTCTTTCACCAAGTGTTGTTCTCCTCTCTGCTCTCTACACTTCCAGCTCCAGGGTTCAGCTCAGTGGTTCAGGGTCTACAGAGAGCAAAGTTCTTTGCTCAATACTGTTTCCTCTCCACTTCATTTTCTTCCCAGTCTAGTTCATTTGCTATTTGTTTTGAGTCCTTTTCAAGTATTTTGCTGAGATAGTGAATGGGAGTGAAATATACGCTGGAGGATTGCATGTCTTCAAATAATGGTAGTTTTTTTTGCTTGTTTGTTTGTTTTGGGGCTGTTTTTTTTGTTTTGTTTTGTTTGTTTTGTTTTGTTTTGTTTTTTTGGCCTTGATGGGAAAATATCTTGGCTGGACATTGGATTCTTAGGTTGTGTAGTCTCCATAGATTTTGCTCCAGTATCTTCTAGCTTCCAGATGAGAAGTCTGATGCTAATCTTCCTCTTATTTCCTTATGAGTAATCTTTCTTCCTGTCTAAAAACTTATAGGATTTTCTCATTATACTTAGAATTCAGGAATTTTTAGCAGAGTATGTCGGGTCTCACTTTTTTCATCAACCTGACCTGGAACTTGGCTAGACCCTTCAATATACTGACTCAAGTCTTTTCAGAAATTTTTCTTCTATATTTAATTATTACCTCTTCTTTAGCTGTTTCTTTGTATCCTATTGTAAATCCTATTCATTCCAAGTTGTCCCCTGGTTCTATCCTCCCAGTCTCTCTCTCCTTTTTTCTCATGATTTTATCTGCTTTTTTCTCATGATTTTCATCTGATTTTGCTCTGTGCTTTGATCCTCTAAGCTACCAACATGGGTGGCCCTCAACAGTGACCATTAACTCCTTCAGTTACATCTACTAAATTGGTGAGGACTTTTCTTCCCTTTAGAAAGTCCTTTCGTAATGCACTTACATTTCTTTCGGTTTTCTTATTGCTTTTTTACTCATTTCCTCCAACAGCTCTGTTTTGCTGAGATTGTGTTCTGTTGGTTGTGACTCATCTTTCTCCAGCTGGTAGGATCTTTCAGATGCATGTTCTTTTTCTCTGTTGGCTCTGTGTGATCAGGTCTGGTTGACGGCAAACAGGACAGAGTCTCTTTCTCCAAGGGCTGGTAATACAAAAGCAGGCAGGTTGCAGGTCCTGCCAAGGCTGCAGGAGGAAAGTGCCCGGCACCCCAGGAGCCTCAAAGAGAGAGGCAGTTGGACTACTGCTCAGCTCTTTATTGGCCTCTTAGGCACCAGGGGGACCAGAAGTGTCCACAAGACTGATGTCATCCTTCTTCCTGAGGTACTGAGATCTCTCTGGGCCAAGCCATTTGCAGGATCAACTGCTTGCCAATTTCCATAGAACTCTGATGGTTGTCCCCACACTCTTACTAAATCTGTGTCTAGTTCTGATATAAAATTCCTGTCTAAATTCTCCAGAGCCTCCAGCCCCACCTGGTCCCAGCACTCACAGCTCCAGCTGCCAGTTAGTCTCAGAGATGCAGATAAATTGGAATTGGGAGTGTGATGAAATTAACGTATTTCCCAGTTAATAAAACACAAACACACACACACACACACACAAAAAGAAAAAAAAATACTCTGCATGTCTCTCCTCCCCACTCAGTCTATTTCTAACAAGAAAATCACATGGGTGCCTGGTACACAGGCCTGCTAGAAATAAAAATTAAAAAAAAAAAAAGGAGCAATCCAAATTAAGAAACACTTTAAATGATATTTTTCTTCATTTCTGCAAGGCCTGTCCTGGTTCTGTGGAGGCCCACAGCATGTGGGTCAATTCTTACGTTTGCCACTGTGTTAATTAAAAACAGGAAACTGGGCTGAGAAGGTAGATCAGAGGGGAGGAGTTCTTTCCTCCCAGCTCTCACTTGGTCTTCATTTAATTCAGCTACAATGCCAAGAAAACTAAATATTACAAAGTAATAATCCTTGTGTGGGCACTAAGTTAGGAAATGAAGAAAAATATCACTGGCTCATGCCCTAATAAAGCCAAGCTATTGAAAAGGCTGAGAATTTATAGCAAATTCCCTTCTGAGGTGCTTAACGACCATTCTGCTTCTCTGTTTCCTTTTTACCAATGCTTGAAGTATGTTTGTGCAGCCTGCAGCTGCCCTGGACTCTCTTCGCATCAAGCCTACCTCACTTCACATCAAGCCCATTGGAAAACTGCAGGCTCCAGAAGTCTTTGGGAAGCAATAGTGGGCTCCAAAGAACAAACATAAATGGCACAGGTCCCTCAGGGCCCAGAGTGGGGAGAAAGCTCTGGACCAGGAGTCTGCCTAGGTCTCCTCACCTGTAGGGTGGAGGCCAAAACTCCTGCCTTTCAGGACTCTTGGAAGGTTAAAGGAAAATGCTTCATAAAGAGCCATGCAAAAGCAAAGTGATGGAAGCTGTTACCGTCACATCCTCATCCCAAAGGCTTTTGTGGGTCTTGCTTTCCAGGCCCATGCTTCTGCTCCATTCAAGCCTGACAAGTTTCAGAAAACACATTGCTTCACACCTCTATTTTTACAATCCCCATTAGCAACAAGAGGCATCAGAGTGATTAAGCCAGTGCTACTATTAACAGTCTCTCATTGATTTATGATAATGCAAACAGAAGTATCATATGGGTGTAGTTTAACTGGATACATTAACTGTGCAATAAAAGGTGTTATTTATCATTAATAAACTTAAATCAATCCTGACTCTGATAAAAACATAAGAATAAAAGATCTTAACAGGTTCAAGTATCTAGAAGGAAAGCATTGGTTTTTGTTTTACTTTTATTCTCTGCTTTTGTCTTTCCTAATAAGGGTCTTCTCTCTAGTTCTTTTGGCAGGGAAATAACAAGATTTTTCTTCAGTAGAGCGCTCAGCAATTGTAGGATGTGTTTGCCTTGATTTACTGCCCTCCCACTAATAACAGAGGGAGGCATCTTATCTCCAAAGGGCAAGAAGCAACTGAGAAATTCTGGAAGCATCACTAATCCCATAAACTGGCAATCCAGGGTAGTGGCTCAGAGACAGGCTTCCTTTTAGAGTCAGAAACATTTCAGTTCTAACTATATTCCTCCACTTGATCGCCTGAACTAGTCATTCAAAGATTTCTTCAGCCTCTTTTAGTTCCCGTTTTCTTGGCTTTGGAATATGAAGATGCTCTATAACTTATCAGTGAGAATAACATTAAGTAAGATAAGTATTTGAAAAGAAGCTATCCCAATAGCAAGTATGCTGTGATTTGATATTAGTTTTTGTTAATAAACACCATTTACTTCTACCCTAAAATGCCCACGTATTCTTCAAAGAAAATAAAATGCTGATGTATCCAAAGCTAGGGTTATAAATCTGGAGACTGTGGCTCGGATGAGTGATTCCCAAACCTGCCTGCTCATCAGAATTTTCTGACGAACTTAAATTGCAGAGGCCACATCCCCAGTGAATCAGAACCCCCTGGGGGAGGGGGTCATGGCAAGAAGCTGTGTCTATTAAAAGCTTCCCAGGTGATCTTGAGGAGCAGTTGTGTATGGGAACCAGTGGCTGAGACAATCAAGGCTCCAGAAAAATTAGTCCCGTTACATAAAAAGCAAAAGCTAAAAAAAAGAAAAATTGCATCCCAATTTCATTTCCAAATATGTCGCTAAGTTGCCTTTTAAGACACTATCTTGGAGAATGCCTTGTATGTGTGATTAAATGTGATAAATATAAATACATAAAGAAACAATATTCACAGAAGTAAAACACCAATGGCAGCCACCAAAGGTACACATTGCCATAAATGAGCTTCATGAAGCACAGACACATTGTCTGATGAAAAACATGAACCAAACCATCTTTTAGTTTTTACGTTACAATTGGTTAAAATTCAGTAAAGGGTCCTGAGGGCCACTGAAAACTCTTCCCTGATGATGTCGTCCAGAAAAGCCTACAGGAATTTGTGTAACATCTCAAGAAAGGGTGGTATATGGGAAGCACACATGGATGCCAGCTTCCTTTATATTTGCCCTTAAGGCTGGTCCTTTCCTGTGTATGCCGCCTACCCAGTGGCCCAAGGCAAAAACCTGGCAACACCCCTGACTCCCCCTTTCCCCCCACTTGCCTCTCCTGCGCAGTGACCAATGCGTCCTCTCTATTTCACCTTCTAATCATCTTTCCTCTTGTCCCCCTCTACTGGACCACCACTGGTCCCAAAGAGGCTGTTATTTTCCCATCCTAGCCATTCCAATGCCCTTGAAAGACAGGAATCTGCTTGGGACCAAGGTGCTAACAAAAATGCACTCAGGAACTCATGGATGCTGAAAGTGGACAATGCAATAGATGGGACAGGCAGGTACAAAATTCTCTGGGCCTGATTTGAGACCCCTCAGAGAAGTCTATGTAGAGTCTCCTGGTCTAGAGAGTCTTGTGTGTTTTTATTGGACAAGTCATGGAAAGGGAGGGCCACCAACCCCAGGATCAAGGTCTCTAGCCAGAAGCTCTAAAAATTTCTATCCACAGAATAAAGAAAACACATTATAGGGTAATATAAGACAACAGGCAAGATCCAGGTCAGAGCAGGTATGGATTTGAGCTGCACTGCTGCTGCGTCATCTTAGACAAATTCATCTCTCTGAACCCCAGCTTCCCTATTTGAAAATGAGAATGACAATGCCCATTTTACAGAGATACTCTGAGAATTAAAAATATTTAAAAGTGCCCAACATGCAGCAATCACTCAATAAATTCTAGCTAATACTCTTATCAATAACTGGATGTATATGTATGTAAGTTTGCCTATTAGAAAGAAACTGAAAAGATATATTCTAAAGAGAACTATTCTTTATGGTTGCATCATCCTCATTTTTAATTTTCGATATTTTACGAATTTCCCCACAGCTTAAAAATCTAAGATTCTTCATCCTTTAACGACACAGTCCAAATCTAATGCCACTTTGATGGCAGTAAGGCCATCAAAATGTGGAAGAGTGAGGGATGAGAGTGGAGAACAGAAATGGGTGAGAAACATACTTAAAATGAATGACTTTTGAAGCCTTATTACAACAGAATCAATCAGCAATGGCCTTGACCAAAAGGAAAAAAGAGTACACATTCAAATACAAGATGCTATCACATTTACCTATAAAGTCTATCCAGAATTGGGACACCCATTTGCAGCATGTGAACAAAGTATAATCTTAAATAAACCATGTACTAGTCTGTTTTCTTGCTGCTGATAAAGACATACCTGAGACTGTAATTTATAAAGAAAAAGAGGTTTAATGGACTCACAGTTCCACGTGGCTGGGGAGGCCTCACAATCATGGTGGAAGGTGAAAGGCTCGTCTTACATGGCAGTGGCAAGAGAGAATGAGAACCAAGTGAAAGGGGTTTCCCCTGATAAAACCATCAGATCTCATGAGACTTATTCACTACCATGAGAACAGTATGGGGGAAACAACTCCCATGATTCAATTATCTCCCACAGGTCCCTCCCATAACACATGGGAATTATGGGAGCTTCAATTCAAGATGAGATTTGGGTGGGGACACAGCCAAGCCATATCAAACTGTATGAAGGTAAATAAAGCCAGCTGCTAGAATGACAACCCCCAAATCTCAGTGGTGCCATTCTATTATGCTCTGTTTCTTACAAGACAGGATCATCATTTCACAAGACAAGAACACATGGTCATGCAAAGACCCAGACGCCTTGCATCCTAGGACCCCATCCTCTTTGGAATCCTCTCCAGCCCACTGGGAAACTGGAGGAGAGAGAGACGATCAGAAATGGTAAGTTCTTATGGATCAGGGCTGGAAATAGGCCTCATCTCCTCTTCCACTCATATTGTATTGGGCTGAACTCAGTTAGGTGCCTCCTCACCTACTCACCTAATAGCAATGACGGTTGGAAAATATAGTCCAGCCACAGCCCAGCAAGAAAAAGAGAGCACAAATACTGGTGAACCTCATGAGTCTGAGATTTTCCTAAAGCAAATACTGCATTCAGAGAATTTATGCACTGTGCATTTTTTCCCAAAGACTGGGAAACCTGTTTAATTTTTAAGATCATTTACTGATTCCAGGAGCGATTGGCTAGTCAAGTCCTAGGGTCACTACAGGTGGCGTCTGGCCCTTCTTAGACTACCCTGAGTTCACTTTACCTGTCAGATGTCACGCAGACCCTACCACTTGAGCCACAGGGACACCAGTCAGGGCACTGTCGAAATTAGCAACCAAGCAAGATTTCCAGGAAGGCAAAGTAACCCAACCGGGTTACAGCCTGGAAGCTGGAAGTCTGAGAAGAGACAGGGGTAAAGTCTGTCTGAGGTTTCCAAGGTACAGCTATGGAGAAGCCTTTATAGCTCCCAGCCAGAGAACACCAGGTAACCACTACCCCATAGGCCATCTCAGCATGGCTGGCCAATTGACTTGCTTCTCAGTCCCATCCTGAAACAGCACTGTCTTTTCAGCTAATTGCTAATGCAGGGTAGTAAGGAAAGCTCAGGAAGAAGCCCTTGAGGAGAACTCCACATATAGTAGATAATAATATAATAGCTGATGTACCTCATGCCAGTCAGAATGGCAATTATTAAAAAGTCAGGAAACAATACATGCTGGTGAGACTGGAGAAACAGGAACGCTTTTACACTGTTGGTGGGAGTGTAAATTAGTTCAACCATTGTGAAAGACAGTGTGGTGATTCCTCAAGGATCTAGAGCCAGAAATACCATTTGACCCAGCCATCCCATTACTGGGTATATACCCAAAGGATTATAAATCATTCTACTATAAAGACCCAGCCATCCCATTACTGGGTGTATACCCAAAGGATTATAAATCATTCTACTATAAAGACACATGCACACGTATGTTTATTGTGGCACTATTTACAATAGTAAAGACTTGGAACCAACCCAAATGCCCTGGATAAAGAAAATGTGGCATACATACACCATGGAATACTATGCAGCCATAAAAAAGGATGAGTTCATGTCCTTTGCAGGGACATGGATGAAGCTGGAAGCCATCACTCTCAGCAAACTAACACGGGAACAGAAAACCAAACACTGCATGTTCTCACTGATAAGTGGGAATTGAACAATGAGAACACATGGACACAGGGAGGGGAACAACACACACCAGGGCCTGTTGAGTGGTGGAGGGCAAGGGGAGGGAGAGCATTAGGACAAATACCCAATGCATGTGGGGCTTAAAACCTAGATGACGGGTTGATGGGTGCAGCAAACCACCATGGCACATGTATACCTGTGTAACAAACATGCACATTCTGCACATGTATCCTGGAACTTAAAGTAAGAACAAAAAGAGAAAGTCTTAAATAATAACAATAATAATAGCTGATGTATCAAAATTGGATTTTGTTCCCAGGTCCTGTCATAAGCAGCTTTACCTTGGCTTTCCTGTGTAATTCTCATAATCACCTTCTGAGGTGCGTTCTACTATTATGCCCAGTTTGTAGAGGAGGGGACCGACACTTGGCAAAGTTCAGTCACTTCACCAAGGCCTTTCAGAAAATAGAGGCAAAGCTGGGATTCAGTCTCCAAAGCTGAAGAATGGAGCTGCTACAATCTGCCCTCTGCAAAACTTCTGATAGGGCTTCTGGGCAAGAACTGACCCTAAAGAGTGATTCTCCTAAAATAGGATGCAGTCCCTTCGCTTCTCCTCAGATGCTTTTCATCGTGGTGGGGAAGAGGGTCGGAGGGGGCTGTTGCCTAGCAACAATGCATTTGCTGCCACACCCTTCCAACTCCCTCCTTGCAGATTCACAAATAACGTCTCTCCTCACATTATGGCAATCCTTGCCCCCTGACCCCTCAACATCCAGGAGGCAGAGTAAATACATGGCCATCTTCCCCATAGACACCTCTAGGCTAGGAGAGGCTAGGCTGCAAATCATCTACCACTTCAGAGACGGAAGGTGTAGAGGGTGCAGAACCTTACTTTCCCCATTGCAACCCTCTTGGGATGCTTTATGTAAATGTCTTCTGATTATAAAAGAATGAGGAGGGGAAGGGCTGATTCGTAGCCAGCCAGGTCTTCACAAAGCCCTGGGGCAGCCTGTACAGCCCCAGGCTACAAAGACTATCCCTGAGACCACCAGAGGTAAGACAGGCTCCAGAGATGTGCATGTGGGGAGGGGGAATGGATGTGTAAGCTCTACCCACAGGAAATTCAGGACCAATCCCCCCAGAGCAAATGCCCCAAAATCTATAATGCAGGTGCAAGAAACCTGCCGAATGCTTTTCGATCAGAATAAAATAGATTTCTTTTTCTGCTTTTTCTTACCAAGAGACTCCTAGAGTTGGGTCACGGTGTCCCCGTCCTCCCAGCAAGCACCACGTGGGTAAGCGCTTCCGCACGACCTTGTTAGGATCTGAATTGAACACGCTCTGTCCACGTAATACCTAATGCAGTGCTCAGCGCAGGCAGATGCTTAGAAATTACTTTCAAATGAGCATTTTACAGATGACCTCTCTTCTCTCTCTGCAAGCCATGTTGAAATAAAGAAGACAATGATAATGGTAATACGCAGGAACTTTGTTAGAGCACTATTTGTTCTCTTGAGGCTCTATCCTGGGTCCTTTTCAAAGGGATTTGGTTATTAAAATACCTCAAAGATGTATTACAAGGCAGTTTCACCAAAAAGACAGTGGGGATATATCAAAACTTTTTAAAAAACTAAATGCCCTGCCGTACCTCCATCCTTCAGGAGTTAGAAGGGGGAGGTACTGGGATGAGGAGAGGAGGAGGCGGATCACACTTTATGCCCTTCCCAATAGTTTACCTATGCATGGAAGAGGGACAGGGGAGGGAATCTGATTTCCTCAATTCACTGAAGCAGCTTCCTGTAGCTATATCAAGTCCCCCAAATTTCCAATCGTGATGGAGACATTGGGACTAAAACACAACCCTTTATTCTTTCAGTGTGAATTAAATGCCTTAACATACCAGATACTCTGCTGTGCAACAGGGATACAGTCATGAAAAAGACCAGCCTTCTTGGAGTTCCTAGTCCAATAGGGGAAGCAGACGAACAGGAGTCTCGTGGCGATGTGAGTAGGGGGTGAAGGAGCATCTCGCACACTCCCCAATATCAGATACTTCCTGGCCTCACCTCACATCCTCTAGGCTTAACTTTTACCCCAGCAGCTCTTCCATGGATGCATCCTGAAAGCTGTTCCACATGGCTCTCACTCTCTGTCCTGGAGATTCTCTGCAGTCACTTGGGATACCAGCAGGAGCCACTGGCTATTCACGCGGGTGCAATCTGGAAGAGCAATACCCCTTGGTGCACTGACAATGGAGAGCAGGAGCCAATGCTTTTCTTTGAGGTACCTTAGGCAGACAGTTCTGAGGTCCATTTATACAGCTTGTTATGCACTGAATCATGTCCCCAAAAAAGATGCTGAAGCCCTAACTCCCAGTACCTGTGAATGTGACCTTACATGGAAATAGGATCTTTGCAGATGATCAAGTTCAAGGTGGGTCCTATTCCAATATGACTTGTGTCATTTTAGAAAGGGGAAATTTGAAGATAGACTTGCAGATAGGGAGAACATCATGTCAAGATGAAGGCAGCAATCAGAGTGACGTGCCTGCAAGCCAGGGAACATCAAAGAGGGTCAACAAACCTCCAGAAGCTAGGCAAGTAGCATGGAAGAGATTCTCCCTAACAGCCCTCAGAATGAACCAACCTTGCCAACACCTTGATCTGGGATTTTTAGAACCGTGAGACAATACACTTCTGTTGTTTCAGTCACCCAGTTTGTGGTACTTCGTTATAGCAGCCCTAGCAAACTCATACACAACTCCTCAGAATTCCCAGTGAGGTGCTTTCTCTGTTTCTCGCAATGAGGTCCAGCTTGGTAGCCCATGCTTGTGATGGCTTCACTTCAATCCCTGCTTCCATTTTCCCAGCAACCTTCGCATAGTCCCTTGGATCCCAAAATTAAGTCCTCTAATTAAAGCACCTGTACCAAACCCTTGACTTTGCTTTCTAATGGGAAAAGCCAGGCTATGGCACCCACCTTTGGAAGACAGTCAGCCATCAATCTAGGTCCCTGAGTGGCTACATGGAGGAGAGACCTTGGACTGTTATGTGAGTGAGAAACAAGCTAATCTAGAGTTCACTCACTTGATAGGGAGGAGCCGCTTAGCCTACTCTGAGTCACACAGGGTGAGCCCCCTCAGGGCCTGGCTCTGACACACACATCCTCTCTAGTACAGGGGTGTAATCAAGCCCATGATGGTGCTATTAGGAGAAATTAACAAGGTGTTGGGGCAAAAGGTCACCAGTAACAATGCTCACTTCCACATCTTCCCAATGCAGACCTTCTTCATGGTCTTTATTTAATCAAGTACAGGGGTAGAGTCTCTTTGTGGAGGCCCCCTTGTTGGCTTCCTGGAGAATCCCACCACCTGTCCTTCCCTTCCTCATCCTACCTCACCCCCACCCATCTAATCCTCCTGGGTCGGGGGCTGCTGGGTTAATCAGATACATTGCTTAACCACTCCAGCTACTTCCTAAGAGGTATTCCAGAAGAAATAAAAGAAAACCCTTTATATGCTAAAAAGGTGCTACTGGAAAGTATTTATTATATTATTAAAATGTCTATGTTTGTATCTTGACTCCTGCACTAGACTGTAAACTCTTAGTGTCACCAAATGTGGGGAAATCTTTCTTGCTTTGTATAAAGTAGGAACTGAATAAATATTTTAAAAATGGGAAGGCACGGTAGCTCACACCTGTAATCCCAGCACTCCGGGATGCCCAGACAGGAGGATCACTTGAGGCCAGGAGTTCAAGACCAGCCTGGGCAACATAGCGAAACCCCATCTCTAAGTTAAAATGAATAAAAATAAATAAATATATAATTTGAAAAAGAATTTATTCTCCTCACACTTAAATTTAATATTCTCTAGTCACTCCCTTTTATCAAGTATTATCCCAAATATGGTAGTAAAGGAGCAAAATTCAGCATTTTTCCAAGATAATTTTTTTACATATTTACAAATGACTGGTTTTAATGCCATGGTTTGAAATGAGCATGTCTGTGTAGAGAACTGGGAAAGTCCTTCCCCGCGGCCTTGCCTCTGACCACGCGCACGAGTGGTGAGCTACTCCTGCTCACCTCCCAGAGCGCCCTGTATGCACATGATAATCAAGCTGCATTCGTCCATCTGGCACTCAAGGACTTGGAAAGGGAGCCAGAAAACATAAAGGCAAATCTCTTTCCACAAAGCTTCCCACCTGCAGAAGAGCTGTGATAACACTCCTATTTTCAGCACAGAATCATCACATCAGGTGCTTAGTGAGGGGCTGGGGGAAAGGGCTGGAATGAACCAGAAGTTCTGCACACACTCACTCTGCCTCTGTGCTGTGGACACCCTCCAAAACGTGCTTGCTGCCAGTGGCATTTAAAAATCATAGAGTAAGGCTGGGCACAGTGGCCCACGCCTGTAATCCCAGCACTTTGGGAGGCTGAGGTGGGTGGATCACGAGGTCAGGAGTTCAAGACTAGCCTAGCTAAGATGGTGAAATCCTGTCTCTACTAAAAATACAAAAAAATTTAGCCAGGCATGGTGGTGGGCACGTATAATCTCAGTTACACAGGAGGCCGAGGTAGAGAACTGCTTGAACCCAGGAGGCAAAGGTTGCAGTGAGCAGAGATCGCACCACTGTACTCCAGCCTGGGCAACAGAGTGAGACTCTGTCTGGAAAAAAAAAAAAAATCATACAGTGTGTTCGAGACACTAGCAGCACAGAATACTAAATACTACAAACAATTTAACTCTGTGGGCAATTATTTGCTCAGGATTTGTGTGTGCCTGCAAATATTTGGGCAAGGTCTGAATAGCAGAGGCATGGAGAGGTGAGGAGTGGTGGAGGGAAGCCAGCCTTACATTTCCCTACTAGGGCCTGGTGAGGTCTGTCAGCAGCATTTAGAAACCAGCCTCCAGGGGAAGTGGGTCTGCCCTAGTTTCCAGCATCCTGGAAAGCTCCAAGTCTTCCCAATGATACCAGGAAAGCAAATTAGGCAGAGAAAGTGGTGATTCAGTGGCTGGTACGACACTGGGTAGGTCCTGATGCCTAGGAAACTGGAAGAGTCTAAGTCAGTGCAGTTCAGCTACAATAAACCAATCAGAGTTACAACTGACGAGCACCTAGTGGGTTTTCATTTGTTTGTTGTTTTGTCTTTTTTGTTTTCTTTTTGAGACAGGGTCTTGCTCTGTCACCCAGGCTGGAGCACAGTGGCACAATCGTAGCTCACTGCAGCCTCTATCTCCTGGGCTTAAGTGATCCTCCAGGCTCAGCCTCCCAAGTAGCTAAGACCATAGGCTCAGGGCACCACACCCAGATAATTTTTTAAAAATTTCTTTTAAGAGACGAGGTCTGTATGTGTTGCTCAGGTTGGTCTTGAACTCCTGGCCTCAAGCAATCCTCCTGTCTCAGCCTCCCAAAGTGCTGAGATGGCAGTACCTTTACTGTAAGGTGTTTACTGGGCCTTTCCAAACTTGTGGATGGAGGTGCCCATTCCCACGTGAACTGCACAGGAGCATCACCGATCAGAAACTGTCTCCTTTAGATCCAAAGCCCAGAGGAGTTTTCCAGTTGTTACACAAGTCTCAGTTTTAACCACTTTTGAGAAATACCACACAAATTCTGCTCTGAACCTCTTGCCAATAAAAAAATAAATTATTATCCCCAGCAGCCATCCTGTGGCTATAAGCCACAATAAAATGATGAAATATATCAATGAAGGTGCTAACACACTATCCAATGAAGAATGCTCTCAGCTCATCAGATGCAGTAAAATCGATCCACTGGCATGATGTGAGCACTTGATCAATTTATTTCATTGACAAAGGGATCAATATGCCGATTTTTTACGGTATTAATCATTAGGTGAATTGTATTCGTTCTGCAAAAACCCTTTATACACTTAGTAAAAGGGTTTTCTCTCTCAAAACTGTCGCTGTGAGGCTTTTTTCTCTGCAGAGTTGGCATTTCAGCACTCAGGCCCATCTATGGACTGAGGACCGTGAACACAGAGCAATCCCAGTCTCGGGTGGCAGGCGTAAGAGGCAGAGGTTTTATTTTTCCAGGAGTGTGATGATCTCACGCAATGCTAAAAAAAGCGGTGGAAATCTGGAGGCAGAACGAGCATTCACTGTCAAGCCCGGGACCAGACAGAAAACACGTGGCTTTCTTCCCCCATCCTCACTTTCCCCAACACTCTGGTACCCTGGTGTCTCCCGGTCTAGTGCCATAAAGCTCTCTTCTGAGTTTGGTAGGTGACTGAACGACCAGAGCCCCAGGAAGCAGGAGGCAGGGAAAGAGCAACAGAGATCGCACCTGAGAGCCTGAGGCCCTGCTAGGACAGGCAGGAATATCATTGCACCAGAGTCCTTCCAAGAGCAGACTGGTTTAAAGGAAAAGTTAACAGGTGAGCTGAGGTCTGAAGCATCCGTTTAAAAAAAAATACAATAAGCCACCAAAACTTGCAGTACCGAGTCAGCCCTAGGGAAACGGCTCAGAAGGAAAAAGCTACAAGTATTATCAGAGACTGTCATCAACTGGGAATTGACATTCCTCAACTCAGGAGGCACCTACTGCAGAGATGGCAGCTGACTCCCAGTGATGCCAGCAGGCTCTTCGCATCTGCGCTGGCAATAAAAGGCAACACAAGGAAAGCATGTGCAATCAAAGCATGGAAACACAAGAATATCCTTCTGATGTCTGTCCAGAGATTATTCTCCTGCCAAGGGCCATTTTTACCAAAAGGGAAGCACACCAGGGCCATCCTGATGTGTGTTTGTCATGGAAACCTTGCTGGACACAGGATGTAGGACTCCAGGATAGGAAATCAGGGCAGGGTACGAGCAGAGTACGTTGTGCAACAGGGAGACAACAGTGAAGAAGACCAGCACAAACATCGTGTCTTGGAACTCAGTCCCAGGTGGACACAGCTGGGACCTCTTAACATGAAGTGGGAGCGATTCAGAGTGATTGGGGAAATGCAAGGCCAGAAGAAGCTAGTCCTAAAAGGAGGTGTCCTAAGTGAGGAACGGGCTCTTCTCAGAGGCCCTGGAAGGATTGCTACAGAGGAGCAGGAGGAGGGTACGGAAGGACGACAGTCAATATTTTGTCAGTTACCCAGCGTTGTCCTGGTAAATTTAAACACCCACCTTCCTTCTCTGCTCCCACCTCCACCAGAGCTCCTAGTCCAGTTGCTCAGAACACTGACAGATGACCCAGTGGCACTGCTCCTCTGACACTGCAGACCCAGTGTGTGCAGGCACATGTCCACAACAGCTCTTTAGGGGGCAAAAATGTATATACATGTATATGTCCATTCATTTCTTATAAATGTAGATATAAAAGGCGTAAAACACACAAGTGACAACTAATAATAACATTTATAATACTCTCTATTGTACATTTCATATAACTGATTCTTCCAGAATGCTTTCGTCAATTTTGCCAAAGTCTTCTAATTGACTGAAGAGCTGTCTGAGGACCACCACCCGATGGGGCAACATTCAGACAAAGGAGCAGGTGGGCAGAAATTTCAGAGTTACCAAGAATTTGTCTGGCCAAGAATTACTTTGAATATGATAGTCAAAAGTTGCTGCTCCTACCCCAGCAGCGCTGCTCTTGCGCACATCTGTGTACAACACACACACACACACACACTCTCTCTCCCTGCCATCCGGAACAGCCTCACTTCTATTCTCCAGCCAGCAAATTCCTGAGCCATGGTGTTAAACGTGGAGTTACCATATGACCCAGCAATTCCACTCAAGGGAAATGAAAATGTAGGTCCACACAAAAACTTGTAGATGAATGTTTATAGCAGCATTATTTATAATAGCCAAAAAGTGGAAACAAGTCGAATGTCCATCAACTGAAAAACGAATAAACATGATATGATATATCCATATAATGGAATATAATTTGGAAATAAAACGGAATGAAGCACTGATACATGTTACAGCACGGATGAACTTGGAAAACCTTCTGCTAACTGAAAGAAACCAGACCCAGAAGGCCACATATTGAATAATTCCATTTATGGAAACCCAGAGACAGAAAGTAGACTAGTGTTTGCCTCAGGCTGGGAAGGTTGAAGGAGAAATGGGATGTAACTACTAACAGATATGAGGCTTCTTTTGAAGATGATGAAAATGTTTGAAAATTGATTATGGTGATGTCTGCACAACTCCGTGAATATACTAAAAACCACTGGGAAGGACACTTTAAAATGGTAAATTATATGATATGTTAATTATATCTTAATAAAGCTGTTTTTCAAAATTTCTGAGCCATGGCAAAAAAGCTGGTTGACGTCTTATTTCCTGTGAACGTACTTCCATTGCTAATGGTTGAAGAAGAGCTTTATGAAATGTCTTGACCTCATTTTCAGATTGGATTCCCACAACTACCCTGTGAGGCCAGCAGAGACGAGATTGTGTTTATTTATAAAAGGCTGAGGTTCCATCTGTTAGGTGACTTGCTTAGGGTCACACAGCAGATTTAGAATGGAAGTTGGTCTTAGCATTTTCTACAACTTATGCCGACACAGTTCAACTAACTGCAAACTAAAGAGAGGGTAATTACCCTACAAGTGAGTCACATGGTAAGGCTAGGAGTTCAGGCGGGTTACAGAACTAGACCAGGGGTGCAAAGCCCCTGCTGAAAGTCCTCCCCATAAGGCTGAAGAACAGGAGAGCTGAGGTGTTGATTCACAGAATGAGGCCCTAAGAGTGGGTGAGATCAGGGCTCCATAGGCTGAACGTCAGGCACACCTAACTGATTCAGGTGTCCACCCAGTTAATACTTACTGGGCATCTACTGTGACCGAGGCCCCAGGGATTCAAAAGAGAACAAAGTCCTCACTGTCATGGCTTTCAGGGTAGAAAAGGACAGACGATCCTATGACCAACTAATTATGATTGTGATAAGGGCTCCAAGAGGGGAAACAAAAATGCCAAGAGTATATAACGGGACATGGCCTGCTTCAGACCAAAGACAAATTGGGAAGAGAAAATCCAATATTTTGCCAGATTCTATCTTACCAATTCTAAGTATGTCTTTTCCTTGCAAAGTCAAACCAAATAACCTGTTTCTGGTTTTTTGTTTTTGTTTTTGTTTTTTCACATTGAGCATATGATATTCACTCCTCTGCTCTCAGGTTTTCACAGAAGATGAAACATCTATAAACACTTCAAACCACTTAAGAAGTCCCAGGAAGGGAAACTTGATCTTTCTTTTTGCCTTTTTACTTGCTTTTTCCTAGAGAAAATCAGGTTTATCTGATTAGCAAAACTGGTGAAAGGCTGATACCCACTAGGCCCATTTATAGTGGGCAGGCCCACGCACTGTAACGCAATTATGGGCCGATCACTCACCTCTCACTGTTATGGGCCCCTGGGCTCTGGAGGCCTGGGCTCTCCTTGTTAAGCAGAACCAGAGAGTGCCTGCCTATTATGCCAAGCCCAATCTCTACTCTGTGTTCCAGTTTCTTTATCTGAGGCTGGGTGAGTGTTCCAATTACCCATGAGTAACAAGCTATGCTAAAGCTTAGTAGCTTACAAGAACAGTTATTTCATAACATATTACAATTTTGCAGGTCAAGAATCTGGGATGAACTCAACTGAGCAATTCTTCTGCACCGCATGACATTGACTGGTGTTACTTCATGGTGTTTGGCTAGTGGCTGGGTCAGGTCACAGGGGAGGTGGGTCAGACAGCTTCACTCGTATGCCTGGCACCATGGCAGGGACGGCTGGAAGACTGGGCTCAGGTGGGCGCCTCTTCCTCTCCATGGAGTCTCAGGTCTACTGTGTGGTTTCCCAGCAGGGAAGTTGGACTTCTCACCTGCCCGTCTGAGTTCTAATAGTGAGTAGTCCAAAAAAACAGAAAAATAAGTCACTAGGAAACTGCCACAATGTTACTTCTACCCATATACTATTGATCAAAGCAGCCAAAGATCCCGTCCTGATTCAAGAGTGGGGGACATAGATCCTACTTGCAATGGGAGGAGGGTCAAAGATATGAAGCTATCTTTATCTACCATAATGGGTAGGTCTGATTTTGAGGTGGGGGAAGATAGAGAAAGCTCTATTTGGCCTCGAGCCTACACAGTTTTCTGGAGAGCCCTTACTTTGGTAAATAAAGGTGCCCTGTGGACCCCTGCTTAACTCAGTTCTTTGTGTTTACTTTCTATAAGTCAGAACCCTGGAGAGTAAAAGGAGTGACTGTCCACCCAGACCTAGGATAGCCTGGGTTTAGAGAAGCTAAAAATCCTAAGAAACCAGGGCAGGCTAATAGAGTGAGAACTCCAGAGAACACTTACAATTTCTTCTAACCTCTTTTTTTGCTGCCAGCATGAAACTCAGACTCAGACTTGGTGTGCTCAGCAGTTGCTATCCTGTGACCTGTGGGGTAGGCTGGGACTGGAAATGAAAGACTACAAATAATGCTTTTGGAGTTCTTCCCCAGTCGTTCCATTAGAAATGGGCCTTGTGGGGCCTAGAGGTGTAATTCCTGGGATCTAACAGCTGTGGCCTCTGCATTGCTTGGCATCTTGTACCACCTTTTCTGGAGCAAACAATCTCACAGCAGACCTGGTGTGCTGACCCTGGGGACACTGTGCCATCGGAATCACAGATGGCTGTCAGGCAGCAGAACCCTGCACTGGCACATGCAAACCTGACGCTGAGATGCACATGCGTGTTTAATCAGCCTTGTGCCTAATCTCGGTAAGGAGCCCCTGTAGCCCTCATCAAGGCCATGTTTCTGGGAGCATGGATGTGGAATGTTGCATAAACAATGCACAGAAGCAAGGGCATGCCTGATTAAAGCAGCAGGGATCGGTGCTGAAGATCTAGGACATCTTATTTCCCATCCCAAATCCAACTGAATGACGCCACTAACAACAATAAAGGTAACAACAACCACTGCTCTAAATATTTAAGTATGTAAACTCACTTAATCCCCAAAATAATCCTGTGAGGTAGGACGACCATTAACTGCATCATACAGGTAAGAAATCCAAGCACATAGCAATTGAATAATTTGCTCAAGGTCACCTAGAAAGTAGGTGGAGGAGGAGGGCTCTTGAAATCCAGAGCCCACGCCCTTAGTCACCCTGTCTTTATCCTGGTTAACCTCAACAACATAGCTGTGGACTGTGTCCTTAAAATCAGGAGAGTGAGGCCGGGCATGGTGGCCCACACCCATAATCCCAACACTGGGAGGCCAAGGCAGGTGGATCACCTGAGCTCAGGAGTTTGAGACCAGCCGGGCCAACATGGTGAAACCCTGTTTCTACTAAAAATACAAAAATTAGCCAGGCATGGTGGTGGGCACCTGTAATCCTAGCTACTTGGGAGGTTGAGGCATGAGAATTGCTTGAACCCGGGAGGCAGAGGTTGCAGTGAGCCAAGATCATGCCACTGCACCCCAGCCTCTGCAACAGAGTGAGACTTTGTTTCAAAAACAAAAAAAAAAGGCCAGGCATGGTGGCTTACGCCTGTAATCCCAGCACTTTGGGAGGCCGAGGTGGGCGGATCACGAGGTCAGGGGATCCAGACCATCCTGGCTAACTCGGTGAAACCCTGTCTCTACTAAAAACTTCAAAAAATTAGCCGGGCACGGTGGTGGACGCCTGTGGTCCCAGCTACTTGGGAGGCTGAGACAGGAGAATGGCGTGAACCCGGGAGGCGGAGCTTGCAGTGAGCTGAGATTGCGCCACTGCACTCCAGCCTGGGCGACAGAGCAAGACTCCATCTCAAAAAAAAAAGAAAAAAGAAAAATCAGGAGAGTGAAGCAGGACTTCGACTTCTGGGTTTCTCAGCTCCTCTGGTGTGTTGGTTTGCTAGGGCTTCCATAATCAACTGCCACAGATGAGGTGACTTAAAATAGTAGAAACGTATCCCCTCCAGTTTCCGGCAGCTAGACATCCAAGGCAAAGCATCAGCAGGGCCGGGCGCCCTCCGAAGGCTCTAAGGGAGGATTCCTTTTCACCTCTTGCTAGTTCTGGTGATTGGCAGCAATCTTTGGCTTTCTTAGCTTGTAGAGGCATCGCTCCAATCCCGGCTTCCACCTTCACAGGACCATCTTCCCTGTGTGTCTGTGTCCTCTGTGTATGTCTCTGCTTCTCTTTTCCTCTTCCTGTAAGGAAAGCAGTCATTGGATTTGGGGCCCGCTCTATTCCAGAATTACCTCATCTTAACTAATTTACCAGAAGATTCTATTTCCAAATAAGGGCACACTCTGAGGTTCAGGGATGAGAAATTCTGGGGGATACAATTCGAACCAGTATATTTGGGGACAAAAATGGGGCCATTCCACTGCAAAGAGGCAAGCACATCTTGATTTGGACTCAACTCTACCTTCCTTGAAATTAAAACGGCTGGTCCATTTGCCCAGCTTATCTTTCTCTGCGGTCTCTAAGCTCTTTTAGAGTTTGTATGTCATCTGTGGTAAGAACCCCAGCATTTAGGTAAGAACCCTGGCTCACTTGTGAGGTCTGCTTGTTAAGGAGACTCTACGCTTCCCATTGGTGGGGCAATATCCCATGTTTTCTGCCTCTCATGACAGCTTGCACAGCCTGTATTCACACAGGTCACAAAATGGTCTTTCCAAAGCACAGTCTGAATGCATCATTTTCTAAAGGCTAAAATCTTTCCCAAACCCTCACCCCTCCGAGGAGCTCAGCCTGGCATGCAGTCTCCGTGACAATGTGGAATAGCCCCGTGCTCACAAGCATGAGCTCCGGAGTCAGACTGCCTTGGCTCAGAATCCTGGCTCTGCCACTTGTAAGTGAGATTATATGGGCAATGCACTTAAGCAGTGCCTGGTACATAAGAAGTGTCTGCTAAATGTTGGCGATCATTATTATCATCACTGCTTTCCAGCCTGGGTTCCTGATCCACATTAGCTCCTTGCTACTGCCCAAACACTGACATTTTTCAAGCTCTTCACTTTTCTAGAATGCCCTTTTTCCTCTCTTTCCACTGGAAATTCGAATTTATTGTTTTAAGCCCAGTTCAAATTTGCCCTTTCAGGGATGCCTTCTCCCACCTGACCTGAGCAAATTGTTGCTTTCTCCTCTGTGCTCCCACACACCCTGACCTTTCCATCCTCCCTCTCTGTATCGCCTGCCCCTCTTGTCCCCAAAAGCATCCAGCACCGTGGCAGGCACATCGGTAAGCTGTCAAAAGCTATTTATTAAATGGATGTACAAAATGCTGAATATTGGACATTTTTTTCAGTCTTTCCGCTCTAGTCTCTCACCCTTACAGACTCACCACTGTCCTTCAGTCCGCCTCCCGACCCACAGCCCCTCCAGGCTCATTTATAAATAGGAAATGACATCTGCATACAAATATATCCCAGAGGCCAGGAATGCTCTGAAGACAAGGTCAGACACACTTGTTTTTTTCACCTTCTGAAACATCTGATTCCTAACTATTTTAGCTTCAGTATCTAAAACTCAGGCATCTCCCTCAAGGTCAGTGAAGGTTTTGCCCACCTTTTCACACTCTTCATGGAAAGCCTCTCTCCTTTGGCTGGTAGCCCTTCCCCAGGAAAACTCCCATCTGGTTCTAACGCGCACCATCTGAAATGATTACACCGTGCCTGAAGAACCCAGTGCTTTATTTCTTCACCCATTCAACACAGACTCTAACAAGACAGACAGATTTGGAACCTCTGAGTTCTCTATTGTCAAATGAAGGCGGTGTTATCCCATGAGGAGCTGCATGTTTTGTAGGCCTTCTGAACATGCAAGGGGTATGGAAATGTATAGCACAGGTGTGTTCCCCAGTCTGAGGGGAGACAGGAAGTCCCCGTGTGGAAGTGATGTTTACTCAAATATCTTGAGGGATGAGGAGGAGTTATCCAGGAGAAGAGCTCGGGGAAGACTGCTCAAGGTAACCCCGAGGCAGGAGAGAAAGATTCTTTATACCCAAGAGCTGAGACAGCTAACACGGCTGGAGAACAGTAAGCCATCGGGCTGCTGAAGGAGGCAGAGGCCCTATTACATAGGACAGCATGACTCGAGGGAAAGCTCTTCAACCTTATCCAAACAACAGAGAGCCTCTAAAGGGCTGGAAGCAGGGAAGGGAGCTGCTTCGATTTGGTTTAGAAGGTTCATCTGGCTGTGGACTGGATAATAGGTTGGGGGTGGTGAGGTGACGAGTTAGGAGGCTGCCGCCGAAATTCAGGCTCCTCCTAATGATGTCGTATTAACTTGAATTCTGACGCTCTTTCCTGAGTGGGAGAGAAAGCGGCGATGCCGGCACATCAGGAGTATGAACAGAAGTGTTCAGCCCACCAGCACATCATCCATCCATGCACTGGGGACCATCATCTGATGCATCAAACGGGTCATCCTGGTTGAAAGTTGCTGAGAGTGGCTGCCATTCTTCACCTCCTCTCTCTGCTCTGCTTCCTCGTCCCACTGCTTGCTGTGTCTCCACTTGGCTCTTACAACACCAGCAGTGGAGGAAACTGGTAGTCCACCAAAATCCGCTCTTCCCTTTTTCCATAGGAGTGGAATCAAAGTCAGGCATGAGGCTGCCCAGTCATGCTACATTTGCCAGCTTAGCTTCCGTTACAGTTAGGTGAGGTCGTGGATGAAGCTTTTACCAGTGGGATGTGTTGTAACCAGGACCACTTGCAGCCTGCAGCTCCAGCAGTGTGCCCTGACCTCCTCCATACTCTCTTCCCACATGTGGCTGTGACTCAGCCTTGGCCATCCAGGCAGTGAATGGCAGAGTGCTGGAGAAGGGCAGAGCCTTGAGATGGAAGCAATCTAGTCCTCTAGCAAGTGGACAATACTGCCCATAGTCCAGGAATGCTTATCTAAGACATGCAAGACAAACTCCTTTCCTCTTTATCCCACCAAATTTGGGGTCTTTTTGTAAGAGCAGCTTAGCTCACACTCATGTGCTGACCTCCCTTCTGTCCAACTCTTCTAACACAGGAACTCACACTTCTGGTCACAACACTTCTTGCTTTTCACAAATTATCACTAAGCAGTTTGGTTTTCTTTTCTCCCCTTTTTAAAAAGAAAGAAAAATAAAAACATTGTAGATACCAGAGGGAAGATACAAAATGCAGACAGGCAAGAAAAATGATGCATAATCTCATGAAAATATGCAATTATTTAATGGCTCATTCTGTGTTATTATATTTGTGACCTCTTTTAATGTAAGAATATAGTAAACATCTTCATGGGTTTTTTCTGAGACTGAGTCTCGCTCTGTTGCCCAGGCTGGTGTGCAGTGGTACGATCTCAGCTCACTGAAACATCCACCTCCCGGGGTCAAGTGATTCTCCTGCCTCAGCCTCCCAAGTAGCTGGGACTACAGGCACGCACCACCACGCCGAGCTAATTTTTGTATTTTTGGTAGAGATGGGGTTTCACCATGTTGGTCAAGATGGTCTCGATCTCTTGACATCATGATCTGCCTGCCTCAGCCTCCCAAAGTGCTGGGATTACAGGCCTGAGCCACCGGGTCTGGCCAGTGAACATTTTTTCATATCAAGAAATATCTTTTTACAATAGAATTTTTCGTTTTTAAATTTTTAAATTTTTTATTTTTAGATGTGACTTTTTAAAATTGAAAACCAAAAATGCCCTCAAATCTTTGAAGTCCTATTGGATTGGGATAAGTAGAGACAATGAACAAATATTTTGAGTAAAACAAACCTGATACAAGTCATGGCAAGTAAGGAATGTCCCAAAGAGGATTTTCCAGAGTTAAAATACATTCCAAGGCCAGCCATCTTGCCCTTCACTTAGACCCATGCTTCATCCTGGCCTTTAATTTGTAAATTTGCTTTGTTTCTGATTTACCATAAACTGGAAAAAAATAGAAATAAGTCTTTTAAATAATCTTTTTGTTATTTTCACTTTATTTTCTCCCTTTATATATATTTTTTTACCTTTTTAAATAATTTCAACTTTTATTTTAGATTCAGGGGACATCTGTGCAGGTTCATTACCTGGATATACTGTGTGATGCTGAGGTTTAGGGTACACATGACCCCATCACCCAGGTACTGAGCATAGCACTCAGTAGTTAGTATTTGAGCCCTCTCCTCAGGCCCCCTCCCTTTTCTAGTGGTCCTCAGTTTCTATTGTTCCCATCTTTATGTCCGTAAGTACCCAGTGTTTAGCTTCCACTTATAAGTGAGGACTTGCAGTATTTGGTTTTCTGTTCCTGAGTTAATTCGCTTAAGATAATGGCCTCCAGCTGTATTCATGTTGCTGCAAAGGATATACTTTCATTTCTTTCTCATGGCTGCATAGTATTACATGGTGTGTATGTACCATGTTTTTTAATCCAGTCCACTGTTGATGGACACCTATGTTGATCCCATGTCTTTTTTTTTTTTTTTTTTTTTTTTTTTTTTATTGGGTTTTTGTTTTTTCCCCGCTGCTGGAGTATAGTGGCACGATCTTGGTTCACTGCAACCTCTACCTCCTGAGTCCAAGCAATTCTCCTGTGTCAGCCTCCTGAGTAGCTGGTATTACAGGTGTGAGCCACTATACCCGACGGATTCCACGTGCCTGCTATTGTGAATAGCACTATGATGAACATACATGTGCATGTGTCTTTTGGTAGAATAATTTATTCTTCTTTGGGTACATATCCAAGAATGACATGACTGGGTCAAATGGTAGCTCTGTTTTAACTTCTTTGAGAAATCTCCAAACTGCTATCCACGGCAGCTGAACTAATTTACTTTCTGGCAACAGTGCATAAGCATTCTCTTTTCTCTGCAGCCTCACCAGCATCTGTTGTTTTTTTTGACTTTTTAGTAATAGCCATTCTGACTGCTGTGAGATGGTATCTGAGTGTGGTTTTCATTTGCATTACTCTGATGATTAGTAATGTGGAGTATTTTTATATGTTTGTTGGCTGCTTGTATTCTTCTTCCGAGAAGTGTCTGTTTATGTCCTTTTTTACAACAGAATTTTTAATGGATGCGTAGTATTCCACTGAGTCTACCACAATTGACTCATTCACTCTCCAACTGTTGGAAATGTATGTCATTTCCAGTTTGTTTGTTTGTTTTATTCTAAACAACTCTAAAATGAAGATCCTTCAATATCCTTTATTATTTCCTTAGCATAAATTGCTGAAAGTAAAATTGCTGTATAACGGAGACACAAAATTCACAGCTTTTGACGTATACTGCCAGCTTGTCCTCGAGAAACAGTAAACCAATTTAAGGCAGGTTGGTTTTCTAATGACTGCTATACTATGTACTGTGTATTTGGGCAAACAGAAAACAAACAAGAAGTCCCTCAAGCCTCACACGCCCCTCCCTTGCACTTGTAACCATACCATCTTCTTGGGCAGGCGCTGAGCCTCCTGCCTCCCAGGTGCCCAGGCAGCAATTCTGCGAATGCAGCTTGCTGTCCCTCATATGGAATAAAGATTGGAGGCCAGGCGTGGTGGCTCACACCTATAATCCCAGCACTTTGGGAGGCCGAGGCGGGTGGATCACGAGGTCAGGAGTTTGACACCAGAGTGGCCAACATGGTGAAATCCCCGTCTCTACTAAAAATACAAAAGTTAACTGCGTATAGTGGCAGGTGCCTGTAATCCCAGCTATTCGGGAGGCTGAGGCAGGAGAATCCTTGAACCTGGGAAGCAAAGGTTGCAGTGAGCCGAGATCGTGCCATTGCACTCCAGCCTGGGTGACAGGGCGAGACTCTGTCTGAAACAAACAAACAAAAAAAGATATGTAAGGCAAGAAAAAAAAACGTAATTTCTGCTATTTTTATTAAGGGCAGCTTCTTGAGGCTCTCCGAACAGGGCTAATTTCCATTTTCTGAGACCTCAATAACCCTCTCTCTCCACAGGAAAAAAAAAAAAAATCAAAATATAAATTCCTTAGTGAACTCCTCTCTGATCTCTGCAAAGATTTAATGGCAGAGTGGAAGCAAAGTCTTAAGGTACTTCAACAGCTTAACCACATAGCATACCTATGCATTTGCCCCACATGAGGCAGGGCTGCAACTGTGTCTGTCCAAGTAAACACAGGGGCGCCCCTTGATAATATCCCTTGTTGGCTTTCCTTTTCTCCAAAGTCACAAAGTTGAATCAAAACAACTCTACCAACGCCTTAAAATCCTAATGGGCTTCTTCATTTAGGATACCTTCGTGAAGATTTTCCGCACTTGCTTTTTCTTTGAGCGATCTAAGCCGCAAGCATTCTGAAGCCCGGAGATCAGGGTTTCGAATGTTAAGTCTATTCTTGACATCTTCTCCTCTTTCTTTTCCTACTCCTCTTTTTAATGATGGACCCACAGATTCTTAACATTTCTTCCAAGTTCCTTAGCCTCCCCAGAAGCCATGCTTAGGATCTTACAGTGGCTGTTATTTGGGAGATGGTCAGAGGAAGGGCTGCAGTACACTGACAGCGTGGTACATATGCTCACCCGGCCAACTTCATTTCCTTGCCTGTACATCGAAGGCATCCAGGCCTCCTTCTGCCCTGTGTGCCCATGGGTATATCACAAAGACAGGCATTGCAGTGAGAGCCATTTCCAGCCGATCTTCACAGCTGCTTCAATAATGTCGAAAGGTGTTTACTTTATTCAGCTGGGGGCACAGCTAAGACTCGATCATCATGGACCGTCATGGACCCTGGAGAACATAGATGCTACACTGGGGGCAGCAGTTCTAATATTTTTAGATTAGAAGGGGAAAAATGGAAGGGAAAATGTGATTCTTATAGTATGAGGCTTTAGGTGAGATGCAATACTGAGCTGTGGCTTCTGTCTACCTCTAGCATGTGCGCGCTGGTGGTTCCTCAAAATCCCAGCTTAGATGTGGCCTGCTGCGGCAACTCTGGTGTCTCCTCAATGCCACAAACTTCTGGCTCTGACAACCACTCCCAGCTCCACTGCTGCGACTCCGTAGTACCTAATTTAAACTCCCTTGAATTTCAATGAGCAGGAGACTCTCACTGACCCAGTTTATTTTTTGCTCTCTTGTGTATCAAGTCAGAGTTTGTCGGCTCAAGGCTGGGCCTCACCGTGGTCTGGTCAGCTGGGGCCATGAAGTATAAGGGAGAAGAGGTTCCTATTAGGCCAACCCTTCCATGTGGCAGGGAGGTGGGAGGGGTCTCCTTACTTAGAAGGTACTTGTGGTGCCAGAAAGGCCTCCATCTATGAATTAATATTCTAGAAGGGAGGAGAGGAAGAGAAATTTGAATAACCCAGACAGCCCATGCTGAAGCCGGATCCACCCCACACGAGTTCTCTTTGTCAGGTGTAGGAGGCACAGGAAAGAAGAGGGGTAGAAGGAGATGCGTTTTAAAGAGACAAGAGCCTTCTCCAAGGGAGAGATTCCTCCCTGAGTCTCAGAAACCTTAACAGCGCCTGGACTATCTACACACTGAAGTGCCTGCTCAACTGAAAATCCAGGAAGCAAACGCAGGCTCCCCACAGGGAATCTCCAGACACAAAGGGATCCCTCCTCTCACCGTCCCTGCATTGTCTTCCAGAACATCCGGAGGTGTGTGCCTGGGAGGAGGGCAGAGCTGAGTATGACTCACCTGAAGAGCTGGGTGGCAAGGCTTCTGTGCAGGCAGCAGTTTTCATTCCCGTGGAGTGCTCACTCTTGAGGAGGCAACTGGGAACCCTCCTCCTCCTCTTCCTCATCCCTTTGGTGCCTTCTTTGCAGAGAAGCAGCTTACAGCTCCCTCTGAATGGTGGGCGCCAAGCTGATTTGCCCTTGTACTTATGGGAGCTCTGGGACAACGAGCTGGCTCCAAAGCTGAAGGAATCATCAGCAATTGAGGCTCAAAATCCTTCCTGAGTAGCCAGACTGTCTGCTAGATGCCTCAGCACACTGGGAGTGACGCTGAGCTGCAGGCAGTTCTGAGGTTTAAGGCCCAGGTGGCTGTCTGGTCCTTGCGGACTCTTCCAGGCCATCCTTTTTTTTCACCAAATAGTACACACTGGGCATGGTCTGTGTCATCATCAAGGGGAGCACACGCTCTCCCCATGGCTAGGAACCCTGCATTTCCATCATTACGCCTCCCAAGGTGAATCAAGGCCTGCAAACGTAGCTCTCAGAGTCCCACAGCTCCATGCCCCAAGCAGAGACCTTCCTCCACTGTGGTCAGCCATCGGCTGCTCCACCGACCACAGAGACCTTCAGCTGAGGCTGTGCCAGGGAAGAGGCTGTGGTGAGGAGGCCAAGTTGTGGACTTAGCCCAGATTCAAATCCTGGCTCTGTGACATGGGGAAGTCACTTACCTCTCAGCCTGTTTCCTTACCTGTAGGATTGGGTAAAACACCATCCCTTCAGAATTAAAGGATTAAATTCTACCTAGATTAAAGGAGATAATGGGTGCAAATGGCTTCACACAGATAGTGCTTGGTGTAGTTAGGCAGAACCAGTAGCTCTCATTTATCATTCATTTATTCACACGCACACATTATCATAGGCACTTTCCATGTGGCAGGCACTGGGCTAGGTGCTAGAACGTGGAGAAATCAGATAAATAAACAGTTACTTTTACTGCAGCACATAGAAGCACTGAGTGTTGTGCAAATATATGGAAAAGAGTTCTAACTCAGGTTGGGGGAGGAAATCAAGGAATACTTCCAAGAGGAGGTGGCAGCAGTGAGCCAGGAAAAGAGGGGTGATGGGAGAAAAGGGTGTTCTTGGCAGAGGCAGCAGCACGTTCCAAAGCCCAGGGGGTTATGAGAGAGTCTCCTGTGCTGGGACGCACAAGGCCACAGTCCTCGCTGCTACCTAACACCACGGGAGTCAGTTGTTTTCTCTGTGAATTTGAAGGCCGACAATGTATCTGTGCATATGATTTCTGATATCAACACACATATAATGCTATTGGGTTCAAATGCTTCCAAGCCAGTGCCTCACAGAGAAAACACTTGCTGATAGTGAACATCTGTGGCCTAGAGGAATCCAGTGCTGGTGATGGGGCTGTGGTTTTAAATTTAATAACATTTTTACTCACTCGAGGATAGTTTCTGTTCAGCCCTGTGGCCCTTAGAGCCAGGCTAATTTGCACACAGCAGAGACACCCAGATTTGTTTTTACCCAGAGCAGGAGATAATAAATACGTGAGGACGAAAATTCTCATTGGATAAAGGTAGTTCGACTGCAGGTGAAAATAAAAGTAAAAATCCTCATGAACTACCCAGTCTCATGTGTTACCAAGTGGTACCTCCAGCTGGGGCATTCCAGTCATTCAGGATAACAGACAGGCTGATGTTTCAATGACTCATCTTTGCAACAGCCGGGTCAAGACCAGAGGTTAAGAGACACGTTTTAATTTAATAAACCATCTGTAGGAAATGCAAGGTTTTCAGTTTACTGTCTTTGGCTTCCCTATCTAAATACATTTACATTAAGGTCCAGCACATCTCTAATTAAAATCTAAATTGTATTCCAGACTCACCTCCAAAGAATGGCCTTGAGTTCTGCGAAGACCTGGCCCACGGACTTGTGAGTTCACATTTGAAAGCTCTTTAACTCTTCCCTCCCCAGTACACCGTTTTCCATTTTTCACCTGGCTGGCAGTAACCTTGCTATGAATATAACTAGGGCTCATTTCTCCTCCCAGCAGATATAACTGTCACTTCATAAAAATAGTCAGAAATCTTCAAATGATTCATCTCATCAGCAGCATAACAATAGCTTAGAAATATACTAGATTTTCAGACATAGCTCTTACATGTCAGAGAATGGGGAGAGAAAAATGCACCGTAAAGCCAATTAAGTCTACTTATAGAATACTAACTCCAGGCTCCACGGTCCACCCAGCAGTTCTCAACCCCAGCTGCACATTAAGATCACCAAGGAAAGATTCAACTATACGAAAGAGATGGAATGACTAAAAACAATGAATTCTCCAGAATGATTTAGAACCATCCACCAAGTACAACTGACACAGTTTGAATAAGGTCTGTAGATGAGTGAACGGTATTGTATCAATGTTAATATCCTGGCTTGGATAGCTGCGCTGTGGTTATGTAAGATGTTAACATTTGGAAAAACTGGGGGAAGGATACACAGGACTGCTTTGTACTATTTCACATCTTTTTTTGGAAGTCTGAAATTATTTCAAATGAAAAGTTAAAAAAAAATTTTAAAGAAAGTAACTGGGAAAAAAAAAATACCCAGGAAGCCTTTAAAACATACCAGTGCCTAGGCCCCATCTCAGACCAATTAAATGGAATCATTGTGTACAGAGCCTGGGTTGCAGTATTTTTAAAACCTCTCCGGTGATTTTAATGTGTAGCTAGAATTGAAAACACGGTTAGGGGTGGGTGAAGTGATTCTGATTCCAGTTTTCCCAGTTGTGTCACACCCTGCTCCATGACTTCAGGCAGGTCATTGAAACTTGCTAAGCCTCAGTGGTCTTATCTGTTAAATGGGGCGACTAAGCTGTAGCGGAGTATATTGACAGTGTGACAGTGGAGGGAAAGTGCAGATAGAAAAGGCTTTATACAGTTTCAAGAACTGTGGAAACGGAGGTGTCGGTGAGTCATTTCCTCTAAAGAGAAGCATCAATACTTAAGAGCCCCAGTACCTTTAGAATGCAATGACATGTGCCAGGTGCGGTGGCTCACGCCTGTAATCACAGCACTTTGGAAGGCCGAGGTGGGTGCATCACGAGGTCAAGAGATTGAGACCATCCTGGCCAACATGGTGAAGCCCCATCTCTACTAAAAATGCAAAATTTAGCCAGGCATGGTGGCGCGTGCCTTAGTCCCAGCTACTCAAGAGGTTGAGGCGGGAGAATCACTTGAACCCGGGAGGCGGAGGTTGCAGTGAGCTGAGATTGTGCCATTGCACTTCAGCCTGGTGACAGAGTGAGACGCCATCTAAAAATAAAAAAAGAATGCAATGACATGCCAGTACATTAATAGGGGTAGCCTAGTGGTCAAAAAGCAGGCATTTCCATTATAACCAGGGCTTCCTTTCCTTTGGTCACCTCAACCCAACCTTGCCTTGCATCTCTTTTTTTTTTTGAGACGGAGTTTCCCTCTTTTGCCCAGGCTGGAGTGCAGTGGCGTGATCTCGGCTCACCACAACCTCCACCTCCTGGGTTCAAGCGATTCTCCTGCCTCAGCCTCCCAAGTAGCATGTGCCACCATGCCTGGCTAATTTTTGTATTTTTAGTAGAGACGGGGTTTCTCTATGTTGGTCAGGCTTGTCTCGAACTCCCGACCTCAGGTGATCCACTCACCACGGCCTCCCAAAATGTTGGGATTACAGGCGTAAGCCACCGTGCCTGGCCCTTGCCTTGCATCTCCACAGTGACGAGGACATTTGTGCTTGGACCACACACCATCAGATTTCACTACCTAGGTTTTTCATTTTCTATGTGGGCTTATGACCTAAAGGATAGGTGATGATCTCTATTTATTAAAAGAACTATCTTCTATTTGTTCTTGTAACCACTCCATCTATAATAATGGTTCTTAAAGGGTAGCATGCACTAGAATCACCTGAAGGGTTGTGAAAATATATATTGCACAGAAATGTTCATAGCAGCAATATTCCTACTATGGTTTGAATGCCCCTCCAAAATTCATGTTGAAACTTAATCCTCAAGGTGGCAGTATTGAGAGGTGGGGCCTTGGAGAGGTGATTGAATCATAAAGGCCCTGCCCTCATGAATGTGTTAATCCATTCATGGATTAATGGTTTGATGAAATAATAGATTATCCAGGGAGGGAGACTGGTGGCTGTACAAGAAGAGGAAGGAAGACCTGAGATAGCAGTTAGCGTGCTCAGCCCCCTTGCCTGCACTATCTCAGGACTCTTCAAACTATCCCTAAGCACAAGAAGGCTCTCACCAGATGCGCCCCCCAACCCCAACCTTAGACTTTTCTGCCTCCATAACTGTAAGAAACAAATTCCTTTTCTTTATAAACTACCCAGTTTCAGGTATTCTGATAAAAGCAACAGAAAATGGACTAAGACAATTCCTAACAGCCAAAAAGTAGAAAAACCCCAAGTGTCCATCAACTCATGAATATATAAACAAAGTGTGGTATATCCAAATAATGGAATATGATTTGGCCATAAAAAGGAATGAAGTACAAATGCCTCCTGTAACATGAATGAGCCTTGAAAACATTATGTTCAGTGAAAGAAGCCACACACAAAAGGTCTATAATATAGTTTTCTTTTCTTCTTCTTTTTTTCTATTTCTTCCTGGTTCAATCTTGGGAGGTTATGTGAAAAGGAAATTTACCTATTTCCTCTAGATTTTCTTATTTATTTATTTTATTTTACTTTAAGTTCTGGGATACATGTGCAGAACATGCAGGTTTGTTACACAGGTATACATGTGCCATGGTTGTTTGCTGCACCTATCAACCTTCATCTAGGTTTTAAGCCCCACATGCATTAGGTATTTGTCCTAATGCTATCCCTCCCCTTGCCCCCCAACCCCCGACAGGCCCCGGTGTGTGATGTTCCCCTCCCTGTGTCCATGTGTTCTTATTGTTCAGCTCCCACTTATGAGTGAGAACATGCAGTGCTTGGTTTTCTGTTCCTGTGTTGGTTTGCTGAGAATGATGGTTTCCAGCTTCATCCATATCCCCACAAAGGACATGAACTCATCCTTTTTTATGGCTGTGTAGTATTCCAGGGTGTATATGTGTCACAGTTTCTTTATCCAATCTACCATTGATGGGCATTCGGGTTGGTTCCATGACTTTGCTATTATAAATACTGCTGCCATAAACATACATGTGCATGTGTCTTTAGTAGAATGATTTATAATCCTTTGGGTATATACCCAGTAATGGAATGGCTGGGTCAAATGGTATTTCTGGTTCTAGATCCTTGAAGAATCGCCACACTGTCTTCTACAATGGTTGAACTAATTTACAGCCCCACTAAAAGTGTAAAAGCGTTCCCATTTCTCCACATCCTCTCCAGCATCTGTTGTTTCCTGACTTTTAAATGATCACCATTCTAACTGGTGTGAGATGGTATCTCATTGTGGTTTTGATTTGCATTTCTCTAATGACCAGTGATGTTGAGCTTTTTTTCACATTTGTTGGCCACATAAATGTCTTCTTTTGAGAAGTATCTGTTCATATCCTTCACCCTCTTTTTGATGGGGTTGGTTTTTTGGTCTAAATTTGTTTAAGTTCCTTGTAGATTCTGGATATTAGACCTTTGTCAGATGGATAGATTGCAAACATTTTCCCCATTCTGTAGGTTGTCTGTTCACTCTGATGATAGATTCTTTTGCTGTGCAGGTATTTTCCTATTTATACAAAATGTCCAGAATAGGTAAATCCACAGAGGCAGAAAGTACATTCGTGACTGCTAGGGCTAGGGAACATGGTGGGAGAGGAGGGGATACATAAAGAGTATAGGGTTTCCTTATGAGGTAATGAAAATGTTTTAAAATGATTGTGTTGATAATTACATGAATCTCTGAATATACTAAAAACCATTAAGCTATACACTTTAAATGAGTTCATTGTATGGTATGTGAATTACATATCAATAAACCTGCCAAAATGTATTAAAAAGTGTATCCGCTTCTCAAAAAGAAACCCCACACATTTCTGGGCCCTAACTCCAGAATTTCTGACACAAGCGTATCTAGGATAGAACCCACGAATTCACATTTCTAACAAGTTTCCAGGTGACACTGACGCTGCTGGTTCTGAGGCCCACACTACAAGAACCACGGATCTACAGTATTCTCAGTCTGATTGTCTAATAAAATGCAGGAGGGCTCTGTGCATGTCTTCTGGGTCTTTGGAGATCTGCATTCCCCTTTTTGTTTTTTTTTCTTTTCTTTCTTATACTGGGATGGTCACAGCATGAGGAAGTGAAGTCTTTTGATTTATCTCTTGTAAGAGCAGTGGACGCCCAATGCAAGACATTCCCCTGAACACAGGTTCTACGCTGGTAAGTGGCTTTCTCAGGGTGTTGAAAATAATTCCTTGTGGCATTTGATGTGACTGGCTTGGATGCAAAAAGTATCCAAGAGTCTTTTCTAAACCTTCATCTTGACTGTAATTTAGAGTTAACTTATTCTTTAACTGAGGGGGCCTCATTAGGTATCTTGCCTCAAAATCTTTAATACTGTTATAATATGCACATTTATTATCCCACAATTTCCCTTCCACAAATGTATTCTGAAGGAAGTAAGAAGGATGTGTGCAAAGATTTAACTGTAAGGACATTCATCATAAATGCATTCAATAGCAAAAATTTAGAAACCACCTAAATGTTCAATCATAAGAGATTAAATAAAATATGATGCATCTGTTACATGTCATTTTCTGAATAAACCTTTTATTTTAGAACCACTTTAGATGCACAGAATCACTGTGAAGCCAGCATAGAGTTTCCATATACCCACACCCAATTCTCCTATTATTAACACCTTACACTAGTATGGTATATTTGGCACAATTAATGAACCAATACTGATTAAATTATGATGAACTAAAATGCATACTTTATTCAGATTTTCTTACTTTTTACCAAATGTCTTATTTGTCCCCTAAACTCCTCTTGACTGCGACCGCTTCTCAGATTTTCCTTGTTTTCAATGATCTTGAGAGTTTGGGAAAGCACCAGTCAGGGATTTTGTAGAATGTCTCTCCACTTGGATTTGTCCGATGTTTTTCTCGTGATTAAACTGGGGTTATGTATTCTGGGAGAAAGACCACAGAGGGAAAGAGTCATTCTTTTCTTCTTTTCTTTTTTTGTTTTTTTGTTTTGTTTTGTATTTTTTGAGACGGAGTCTTGCTCTGTCCCCCAGGCTGTAGTGCAGTGGCGCGATCTCGGCTCACTGCAAGCTCTGCTTCCCGGGTTCACACCATTCTCCTGCCTCAGCCTCCCGAGTAGCTGGGACTGCAGGCGCCCACCACCACGCCCGGCTAATTTTTTGTGGTTTTAGTAGAGACAGGGTTTCACCGTGTTAGCCAGGATGGTCTCGATCTCCTGACCTCATGATCCGCCCGCCTCAGCCTCCCAAAGTGCTGGGATTACAGGCATGAGCCACCGCACCTGGCCTAAAGTGCCATTCTTATCACCTCATATCAAAGATACACACTATCAATATGACTTATCACTGCTAATGTCGACTTTGATCACTTGGCAGAGTTCAGGTGTTTCCACTGTAAAGTTATTCTCTTTTTTGCTCTTTTCCTACTATATTCTTTTCAGGTGTTTCCACTGTAAAGTTATTCTCTTTTTTGCTCTTTTCCTACTATATTCTTTGGAGGAAAGTCACTATGCACAGCCCACACTGTAGGAGTGGGAGTTTATGTTTCATCCCCTTAAGGACAAGACAACTACATGAATTATTGTGAATTCTTCTGCACAAGAGACTTGTCTCTACTCCCACAATTATTTATGTATTCAATCATTTATATCAGCATGGACTCACGAAAACTTATTTTGCATGTTGGGTTATAAGTCAATACTACTTTATTTTGTTGCTCAAATTCTTTCATCTTTGGCCACTAGTTCTTTCACTTGGCTCCTGTACTCTTTGGCATATTCTCACACTGTGAGTTTTGTGTGTGTTTCATACTCTCTTACTTTTGGGCACTAGAAGATGCTCCAGGCTCATCTTATATATTTCTTTTCTTTTCCTTTCTTTTTTTTTTTTTTTTTTTTAGAGAGAGGGTCTTGCTCTGTTGCCCGCGTTGGAGTGCAGCAGTGGCAAGATCATAGCTCACTGTTAACCTTGAACTCCTGGGCTCAAGTGATCCTCCCACCTCCGTTTCCTGAGTAGCTGGGACTACAAGTGTGCACCACCACAGCCGGCAAATTTATAAAAACTTTTTGTAGAGATGAGACTTCATTACGTTGCTCAGGCTGGTCTCTAACTCCTGGCCTCAAACCATCCTCCCACCATAGCCTCCCAAAGTGCTGGGATTACAGGTATGAGCCACCATGCCCAGCCTCATCTTGTATATTTCTTCCCACAGTTATAGAATCAGCCGTTTCTCCAATTTTTTTCCTTTGTTTGGAGAATGGTATCAGATATTGGAAACCAAGATCTGGGCACTAGGTGTGCTCATTGCTTGTATGTCATATTCAGTGAAATTTTAGTATGTCATTGAAAATTGTGTTGTAAAAAGATACTTAATGTCTACCAAATATTTAGAGAAATATGTAATTTATAAAATAGTATAATCTCATAAATTATTTCATATATAGAGAAGAAAATACACGAAAATACTAACAATGGTTATCTGTAGACATTCAATGACAGGTAACTGTATTAGGTTGGTTTTGCATTGCTATAAAGCAATACCTGGCCAGGTGTGGTGGCTCATGGCTGTAATTCCAACACTTTGGGAGGCCAAAGTTGGAGAATCCCTTGAGCCCAGGAGTTTGAGACCAGCCTGGGCAACATGGCAAAACTCTGTCTCTAAATAACAACAACAACAATAATAATAACAGAAATGCCTGATTGGATAATTTATAAGAAAATGGGTTTTATTGGCTTATGGTTCTGCAGGATATACAGGAAGGGTAGCAGCATCTGCTTCTGGGCAGGCCTCAGGAAGCTTCCAATCATGATGGAAGGCAAAGTGGGAGCAGGCACATCGCACAGTGAAAGCACGAGCAAGAGAGAGAGAAAGTGCCACACACTTTGAAACAGCCAGATCTCAAGAGAATTCACTTACTATCGCGAGGACAGCACCAAGAGGTTGGTGCCAAACCATTCATGAGAAACTGCCCCCATGATCTAATCGCCTCCCAACTGGCCCAACCTCCAACATTGGGGATTACATTTCAACATGAGATTTGGGTGGGGACACAGATCCCATCTATATCAGTAACTTATTTTCTTTGTTTTGCATAACTACAATTTTAAAGTTCCTAAAACATACATGTATTCATTAATAATATGAAAAGAAAATGAGCTTAGGAAGCTCCTGTGACCGACCCAAAGTCACAGAGGTTCTACTGGTAGAGCTAGGATCAGAGTCTGAAGTTGGAAGATTCCACTCCAGCCTTGCTCCCACAGCACGAGGCCCATCATGTATCCCAAAGGGTGTCACTGGCACACTGAGGGAGTTGGGTTAAGACCTCTGACATCCCTTACCACTGAGAAGATGATGGTATAATCCCCCCTCCCTAAATAAATAAAAACAGTACTAAATTATAAAACACAAAATGTATATGAATGTCAACATTAAAAGATCTTTCCAAATTTTTTAAATTGCAAAATGCTAGCAACATCTATTGAACCTCAATCTTTCACACTTTTTAAAAGCTGTTGTGGCTTGGTTAGATAAGCATAATGAAGTAATCGTGCTGCCTGGGACACAGCAGTGCAGGGCTGGTCCCCCAGTTCTACCAGCCACGCTCCTGATTTCCACAGATGCCAGGGACCATGCGCAGCACCTCCCACCTACAGAGAAAAGCTAGGCCCTAGGTAGTTAGACCAATATGAGTTGCATTATTTTTGGGAAGGGCTGGAGATAATCCAGTTTCCTGCAGAATTCAGATGGAAGGTCTCTAAAGATGCTTCTCCAAGGTCCATGACTGTAGGGTTCTTGTTAATGCAAAGAATGATAAAACCTTTTCATTAATTTTATAGCTAAAAATCCCACTGGCTATTCCATTGTACCTATTAGACCAGTTAAAATGAATAAAGTAACATACCCCTACACTGGAGGGGAAGTAAGCCTTCTAGCTATTGATTCATTTATTGGCAATGTAGAGTAAGGTATCTTGCAAGAGTTTATGGAGTAGTTAATTTATACACTTGTTTGTTTGTTTACAAATACATACATCCATACAAGAATGTATATGGCAGCTTTATTCGTAATAGCCCCAACCTGGAAACAATGCAAATGCCTGTCAACAGGAAAATGAAAAACAAATTGTGGTAGAATGATTCTCTTTTAGTTATCTATTGCTACATAATAAACTACAACAAAATTTAAAGGCTTACACAATTATTTGTTTTTTCTCACAATTCTGTGGGCTTGGTTGTATTGAGCTGGGCAGTTTTTCTGTTCCACGTGGTGTTGACCATGGTTATGCATATGGCTACATTCAGCCAAGAGTTTGGCTGGGCCATGTCTGGCATCTCAGCTGGGTGACTGGAATGTCTGGTAGCTGGGTGAGCCGCTCCCTCCACATGGTCTCTCGTGGTTCTGTAGTCTAGCTGAATTTCAAGAGCAGCCAATGTCTTATTACCAATAACTTTTTCTTGAGCACTTACTATAACCCAGACACATCATTATATTGTCTTGTTTAATCTTCAAAAAAGTGACTGGAGGTGCACATAATTATTATACTTTACGGTAGACTAATATGAAGCTCAGAAACAACAAATGTCAAATCTAAGTTCAACAGCTAATTAAGTGTCAGGGACCAATTAACCAGGAGTAAGAGATAGAGTTGGAGCTCCAATTCCTATCTGTCCCATTGCAACGAGAGTAACAATACTGCCAATATACAATTGGTCGGTGGCTTAGGGTAGCACTAATTTGATTTCCAAGCAAGACAGTAGCTCCCAAAACAAAGAGACAAATATGTCCTGGGTATCTTCATGCTCAGTAAACTCAACACATCCCCTAGGATTAGTTAGGGTCCTTGCTGCTCTATGGCTGTGCAAAGCCCATCTCAATGGGGCATTTGCCACTTTCTACACTCAGCCAAGGGCTTTACCTTCCAAGCTCAACCTTTTTCTTCCCCTAGCTGAGTATTAGGCAATGGCTGTCTTGGGTAAACTTTAGTGTGAATGACGAAAAGTCTCAGTCCTGCCAGGCTTATATGCTTTTTAAAAGAAAATCTTATGAACCCCAAATGGATGTATAATTAGTCAGATGTATCTGTTCATTCAAACAATGCTTGTTGTGTGTTCACTATGTGCCTTTTACTATTCTAGGAGCTGGGATACAGCCATGAACAAAGATGATACTTTCTGGCCTCAATCAAGGAGCTTACTTTGTTTGGCAGGGGTAGGAGAGGAGAGTAGCATGGAGATGGACAAAAACAATGTCAGGCAGTGGTTAAGTGATAAGTACGTGGTTAGGATGGAGTATGCCTGGGTGGTTTAGAGGGTGCTATTTTCCATGGACTGGTCAGAGAAGGCATCTCATGAGGTGACACTTGAGCCATTCAGGCACCTGAGAGTCAAGAACTTCAGGCAGAAAAAATGCCAGAGTCCGATGGCTGGGTGCAGTGGCTCACACCTGTAATCCCAGCACTTTGGGAGACTGAGGTTCATGGATCACCTGAGGTCAGGAGTTCGAGATCAGCCTGGCCAACATGGTAAAACCCCATCTCTACTAAAAATACAAAAAGCTTATCCATCACGATCAAGTCGGCTTCATCTCTGGGATGCAAGGCTGGTTCAACATATGCAAATCAATAAACATAATCCATCACTTAAACAGAACCAATGACAAAAACCATATGATTGTCTCAATAGATGCAGAAAAGGCCTTCAACAAAATTCAACAGCCTTCATGCTAAAAACTCTCAATAAACTAGGTATTGATGGAACATATCTCAAAATAATAAGAGCTATTTATGACAAACCCACAGCCAATATCATACTGAATGGGCAAAAACTGGAAGCATTCCCTTTGAAAATTGGCACAAGACAAGGATGCCCTCTCTCACCACTCCTATTCAACATAGTACTGGAAGTTCTGGCTAAGGCAATCAGGCAAGAGAAAGAAATAAAGGTATTCACATAGCAAGAGAGGAAGTCAAATTATCTCTGTTTGCAGATGCCATGATTGCATATTTAGAAAACCCCATCGTCTCAGTCCAAAATCTCCTTAAGCTGATAAGCAACTTGAGCAAAGTCTCAGGATACAGAATCAATGTGCAAACATCACAAGCATTCCTTGTGACACCAGTAATACACCAATAATAGACAAACAGCCAAATCATGAGTGAACTCCCATTCACAATTGTTACCAGGAGAATAAAATACCTAGGAATACAACTTACAAAGGATGTGAAGGACCTCTTCAAGGAGAACTACAAACCACTGCTCGAGGAAGTAAGAGAGGACACAAACAAATGGAAAAATACTCCATGCTCATGGATAGGAAGATCAATATCATGAAAATGGCCAGACTCCCCAAAGTAATTTATAGATTCATTGCCATCCCCATGAAGCCACCATTGACTTTCTTCACAGAATTAGAAAAAAAGAACTTTAAATTTCATATGGAACCAAAAAAGAGCCCACATAGCCAAGACAATCCTAAGCAAAAGGAAAAAAGCTGGAGGCATCATGCTACCTGACTTCAATCTATAATGCAAGGCAAATACAAGTAACCAAAACAGCATGGTACTGGTACCAAAACAGAGATATAGACCAATGGAACAGAACAGAGGCCTCAGGAGTAACACCACACATCTACAACCATCTGGTCTTTGACAAACCTGACAAAAACAAGCAATGGGGAAAGGATTCGCTATTTAATAAATGGTGTTGGGAAAACTGGCTAGCCATATGCAGAAAACTGAAACTGGACCCCTTCCTTACACCTTATACAAAAATTAACTCAAGATGGATTAGAGACTTAAGCATAAGACCTAAAACAATAAAAACCCTAGAAGAAAACCTAGGCAATACCATTCAGGACACAGGCATGGGCGAAGACTTCATGACTAAAACATCAAAAGCAATGGCAACAAAAGCCAAAACTGAGACAATTGGGATCTAATTAAACTAAAGAGCTTCTGCACAGCAAAATAAACTATAATCAGAGTGAACAGGCAACCTACAGAATAGGAGATAATTTTTGCAATTTATCCATCTGACAAAGGGCTAATATCCAGAATCTACAAAGAACTTAAACAAATTTACAAGAAAAAAAAAATCTCATCAAAAAGTGGGCAGAGGATATGAACAGACACTTCTCAAAAGAAGACATTTATGTAACCAACAAACATAAGAAAAAAAAAGTTCATCATCACTGGTCATCAGAGAAATGCAAATCAAGACCACAATGAGATACCATCTCACCCCAGTTTGAATGATGATCATTAAAAAGTCAGGAAACAACAGATGCTGGAGAGGATATGGAGAAATAGGAACACTTTTACACTGTTGGTGGGAGTGTAAACTAGTTCAACCATTGTGGAAGACACTGTGGCAATTCCTCAAGATGTAGAAAGTGAAATACCATTTGACCCAGAAATCCCATTACTGGGTATATACCCAAAGGAATGTAAACCATTCTCTGTAAAGACACATGCACATGTATGTTGATTGTGGCACTGTTCACAATAGCAAAGACTTGGAACCAACCCAAGTGCCCATCAGTGATAGACTGGATAAAGAAAATGTGGCACATATACACCATGGAATACTATGCAGCCATATAAAAGCATGCGTTCATGTCTTTGCAGGGACATGGATGAAGCTAGAAACCATCATTCTCAGCAAACTAACACAGGAACAGAAAAGCAAGCACTGCATCTTCTCACTCTTAAGTGGGAGTTGAACAATGAGAACACACGGACACAGGCAGAGGGACCTGGGACCTGTTGTGGGGTGGGGGACTAGGGGAGGGATAGCATTAGGAGAAATACCTAATGTAGATGATGGGTTGATGGGTGCAGCAAACCACCATGGCACGTGTATACCTATGTAACAAACTTGCATGTTCTGCACATGTACGCCAGAACTTAAAATATAATAATAATAATAATAATAAACACAAAAATTAGCTGGGTGTGGGGGTGGGCGCCTGTAATCCCAGCTACTCGGGAGGCTGAGGCAGAAGAATCGCTTGAACCCGGGAGGCAAATGTTGCAGTGAGCTAAGATCGTGCCACTGCACTCCAGCCTGGCCAACAAGAGTGGACTCTGTCTCCAAAAAAAAGAAAAAAAAACAACAAAAAACAAACAACAACAACAACAAAAGCAGAGTCCAGTGTAACTAGAATGGTGTAAAAAAGTAGTAGATGAGGTTAGAGTTAAAACAAAATATATGGCCTTGTAGGTTATGGAAAAGGCACTCGATTTTACAATAGTCCCCACATATCCATAGGTGTATATGTTCCAAGACCCTCAGTGGATGCCTGAAACCACAGATAGTAACAAACCCAATTGCTGTCAATTGGAAGACATGTCTGTTCATGTCCTCCACCCATAAATGTAATGCCTTTCCATCTTAACTAAGCACATATCACACACTGTGGCTGTAACTTGTGCAGTTTGAAATGTAACACCAAAACTAGCACGCATTTGTTTTTCCTTCTTCACAGTTTCACAAATAGAAGAATCACTGTTACTGTCCATCTTAGCCAACTTAGCATACTATTTTTTTCTCCTTCCTTATTAAGCCAAGAGCTTTCACCTTTTCACTTAAAGGTGGCTTCTCTTTGGCACATCTGAATTGGCAGCATCACGACTCTTCTGCTCTGGGGCCATTATACAGTAAAACAAGGTGACTTGAACACAAGCACTGTGATATCTTGACAGTAGATTTGATAACCGAGATGGGTGACTAATGGGTGAAAAGTACAGGAAGTGTGGATCCGCTAGACAAGGAATGATTCACATCACAGACAGAATGGGGCAGGAAGGGGCTAGATTTCATCACACTACTCAAAATGGTACACATTTAAAACTTCTGAATTTCTTACTTCTGAAATTTTCCATTTAATATTTTCAGACCACAGGTAACTGCAGGTAAGCAAAACCTTGGAAAGCAAAACTGCAGATAAAGAGGGACTACTGTATTTGAAGTGAGATAGGAAACCATTAGTTTTTAGCAGAGTCATCATACAATCCAGTTGATGATTTAAAAGGATCATTTTGACTGCTGTGTGAGGGAAAGGGTAGAAACAGGTAGACCAGTTAAGAGGTTATTGCAAAAGTCCAGGGAATCGTGGCGTGGAATAGAGTAGAAACTGCCATGGAAATGGTGTTAAAAAGTTGGCTTTTGAATGTATTTCAAAAGAAGAGCTGGTGGGATTTGCTAATAAATTGGATGGAAGATGGAAGAGACAAGTCAAGAATGTCTCCAAGTTTTTGGCCTGACAAACCAAAACGGTGGAGATGAAATTTACTGAGATGGGAAAGAAAAAGGAGGGGAAGACTGGGGGGTGAAATTAGGAGTTCATTTTGGAACATATTAAGTATGAGATGCCCACTAAACATCCAGGTAGACATGTTGAACATGAGTCTGGAAAGCAAAGATGTTCATCTACAGACAGAAATTTGAGAGTGATCAGTGTATACATGCAATTTTATGCCATGAGACTAGATGAGATCATTCAGGGAGGGAATTTATTAGGTTGGTGCAAAAGGAATTGCGGTTTCTGTACTGTTGGAATTTGCCATTTGATACTGAAATAAATGTGGTTATGTTATACATCATTTTAATGGGCATTTCTTGTTTTTTTTTTTTTTTTTTTTTTTTTGCTAAGGACTTATTTCTTGCTGTTTATGTTTATTTTAGACTTTGGAAATGATGTTAGACAAAAGGCAAATGCAAGTGATTTTCTTATTCAAATTCAAAATGGGTCATAAAGGAGTAGAGACAACTTGCAACATCAACAATGCATTTGGCCCAGGAACTGCTAACAAACATACAGTGCAATGGTGGTTCAATAAGTTTTGCAAAGCAGATGAGAGCCTTGAAATGAGGAGCATAGTGGCCAGCCGTCGGAAGTTAACAATGACTAATTGAGAGCAATCATCAAAGCTGATCCTCTTACATGAGAAGTTGCCAAAGAACTCAACACTGATCATTCTAAATTAAAAGCTCAACATTGACCATTCTAAATTTTTAAAAAAATCGCATCTTCTCTTATTCTACACACCAACAATAAACCATTTCTCAATCAGATTGTGACGTGCGACAAAAAGTGGATTTTATATGCCAACTGGCGACAACCAGCTCAGTGGTTGGATGGAGAAGAAGCTCTAAAGCATTTCCCAAAGCCAAACTTGCACCAAAAAAGGTCTTGGTCACTGTTTGGTGGTCTGCTGCCAGTCTGATCCAATAGAGCTTTCTGAATCCCGGCAAAATCATTACATCTGAGAAGTAAGTATGCTCAACAAATTGATGAGATACACCAAAAACTGCAATGCTTGCAGCTGGCATTGGTCAACAGAAAGGACCCAGTTCTCCACGACAACACTTGCAGCTGGCATTGGTCAACAGAAAGGACCCAGTTCTCCACGACAACACTGGACCGCACATCGCACAACCAATGCTTCAAAAATTGAACGAACTGGGCTATAAAGTTTTGCCTCATCCGCCACATTCACCTGACCTCTCATCAACCAACTACCACTTCTTCAAGCATATCGACAGCTTTTTGCAGAGAAAACCTTTTCACAACCAGCAGGATGCAGACAGTGCAATCAAAGAGTTCATTGAAGCCTTAGTACGGGTTTTACGCTATAGGAAAAAACAAACTTATTTCTCATTGGCAAAAATATGTTGATTGTAATTGTTCCTATTTTGATTAATAAAGATGTGTTTGAGCCTAGTTATAATGATGTAACATTCATGGTCTCAAAGTACAATTACTTCTGCACCAACCTGAAGGCCCCTAATGTTTAGAAGTCAAGAACATGAGGAACAACCAGAAAAGGAGAGTGAAAAGTAGTAGTAAGGACACACACACACACACACACAGAGAGAGAGAGAGAGAGAGAGAGAGATCTGAAAGCTAAGCACAAAAGCATTTCGAGAAGGTAGGAACATCACTTGTACTGGAAGGTTGATTAGGATGAGCCCCAAGAACTGTTTTTGGATATAGCAAGGTGGAAGCTGGTAGTGAGTTGACAAGAGTTGTTTCCGTGGAGTGACAGAAACAAAAATTTAATTAAAACACTTTAAAAGAAATGGGAGAGCTGCCAGCAACCATCTTCCCACTGCAACCTGAAGGTGTGACACTCAGAAATGCTCCAAGGAATCTTCGTGCTGGAGAAAACATCTAACGTCACAGGTGGGCTCTCCAAGGAGGAGCACTGGAAGACTTTCAGCATTCCAGTGATGAAGATCATCAATCACATTGAGGAAGAACAGATTGCTGGTGCTGGCCATGAGGCTTGCTTCAGTGAAAGCCCCATCACAACGACGTGGGGCATGGTTTGGAGACCATAGGAAGTGCTTCCTAGAGAAGTCAGCAGCACAGTATGGTTCACAAACACACCTGCTAAGGTGGCATCATGTCTAGCGGTGGCAGGCTACTCTGTGGGCACCCTGGCTGCATCCTCTATGCAGTGCCTGCCTGGTGCACAGTAGGTGCTGAGGGGATAAAGTCTATGAGGGATCCCACTCCCACAAACGACTTCACCTATTTATGCCCTACATCTCTCCTGTGCCAGTTTCTCCTGTCTTCTCCCACACACACTTTTCTACCTTGCTTTGTGTCCTGGAAGACTACAAATTACATCTACAGGCCACCTGCCCTCTGGTTTTGGGTCAAGTATGACCAATGCGGACCCCAGGCAGAAGTCTAGAAAGAAGGAAAGCGAGGTCAGGGTATGTATTCTGTGGTTTCTTCCCTGTGGTCACCTCAGCCTGACAGCTCATGTCAACTGAAGGTCATGAATCAGGTGTTTATGTTCTCTCTCCATCCGGATTCTGATAGCTAAACACTCTCTCTCATCCCCGCAGGGGCGAGGGATGGTAACACTTCTATTCCTAGCTTCAGGGCAGACAATGCTTTGTGGTTTCCTTACCCTGTCCTTCTTATGCAAATAATTATTTTATTAAACCCCCTTAGAATTATCCTAATTTTTGTGTGCCATCTGTTTCCCGAACTCAGATAGAATCTGTATCTGTGAATAATGACATTAATAACTCTTTGAATTCCACTAGAACCTTGCTACTCAAATATGCCAGCAGCATCACCATCTCCTGGGAGTTTGTTAGAAATGCACAATCTCAGGCCCCACTCCGAAGTACCGAATCAGAGTGTGCATGCACTTTAAAAAGAGCAATGAGGCTGGCTGCGACGGCTCACACCTGTAATCCCAGCACTTTGGGAGGCTGAGGCGGGCAGATTGCCTGAGCTCAGGAGTTCGAGACCAGCCTGGGCAACATGGTGAAACCCCATCTCTACTAAAATACAAAAAAATTAGCTGGGTGTGGTAGCGGGAGCCTGTAGTCCCAGCTACTCAGGAGGCTGAGGCAGGAGAATTGCTTACACCCGGGAGGCGGAGGTTGCAGTGAGCTGAGATCGTGCCACTGTGCTCCAGGCTGGGTGACAGAGCAAGACTCCATCTCATAGATAGATAGATAGATAGATAGATAGATAGATAGATAGATAGATAGATAGATAGACAGACAGACAGACAGACAGACAGGGAGTAATGAGCCTTGCTTCAGTGAAAATCCCATCACAACGATGTGGGGGAATGGCCTGGAGGCCAAAGGAAGTGCTTCCTAGAGAAGTCAGCAACAAAGGATGGTTCACAAACACACCTGCTAAGTTTGGTGATTCCTGTACACGTTAAAATTTAAATAGATCCTGAAAGCTGAAGTTGAAGCACTGAGGTTGACACTCTGGGCTATACAGAGAAAGCAGTGTCAGATGGCGGTTAAGAACACCTTGTAGGCAGACTGCCAAGGTATAAGTCCTAACCTGGCCCTTACTCCAGCCAAATTGCCTTACTTCTCTATGCCTCAGTCTCCTCAATTGTAAAATGAGTGAAATCAGAGTGGCTGGGAGAATTACATTAAATAGTGCAGGTAAAATAATTCAAAGAACAATGCACGCAGTCACGGACTCAATAAAGGTTAACTCTAAAAAAAAAAAAAAAAAATCTAAGAAGCACGGCATTGGAGTATTCTGAGTGTTACTGAAGCTCTTTAGGTACAAAAAACCCAAAGACTCACTAAGCCTAGCTCAGGCAGGACAACGGGGTCTTACGCCTCAGGCAGAGGAGACAGACTTACACAGCAATCCAAGAAGAAGACCCATGAAAAGGTGAAGCCTCATGGAGACAAGAACCAGGGGGTCAGCTTGGATCTGGGAGTCTTCCCCAGACGGCCCTGACCAGGACTCACGACTCTATGCATTGCTTCCGCTCCTATGACCAGTTGGGTCCCTCATCACTTGCTCTTGTCTTTTTGCCAGCTCTTTTTCACCTGTAGTTTTTGTTTTGTTTTTTTTTTTTTTTTTTTTTTTTTTTTTTTGGTTATCGTCGTCTCGCTATTTTGCCCACTCCGGTCTTGAACTCCTGGGCTCAAGCTATCCTCCCACCTCTGCCTCCCTGAGAGCTGGGATTACAGGCATGAGCCACCACGCCTGGCCTCACCTGTAGTTTTAACTAACTTCTAATTTGAGTTCTTTTTGCCTATCACGTGCTCCCTGGTCTGTCTCATAACCTTCCAATTTTGCTCACTACCTAAATTTCAGTTTCTGAGAGTAAAAAAGTCATTCACTCAATTCATCCCTGTTTGGGCAGAGCTTTTGGCACCAGCCTCCCTCACAGGCTAATGGGTTAGAATTTCTGAGTCAGCAGGCACTAGGTAATACAGTATAAAACATTTCTGCCCTGGGCTGTCGGCTCAGCAGGGGCTGTGGAAGAAAATCACACTATGATTACATGTCTAGTTAAAATGGTCTTAAAAGACATGAAACAGGGTTTGAAATCTGGGTTGCAGGCTCTTTCCCCTTCACCTATACCACCATCTCCCATCCTCCCTCCTTCCCCCCACTTCCTACGAGCACCTGCACCCTCTGGCAGTTGAGGTGACTTTTCATGTTCAGCATATTTCAAATGTTGTGTAACAAAATTAATTACATTTAATTAAACTTAACAATTTTTTACAGCCCCAAACAAATCTAAAATGCCATGTTAAGCTTATGAGATGGCAGCCCTCCAAAGGGTTCTGCTGCTGGGAGAATCCATCAGAGGCTTACGTAATTTTAGGGATCATTTTACATGAGTCTGATGAAAGGCCCCTTAGCCTTCATTAAGCATCAAACAAGAATTATTGTCTGGGTCCTAGACCAAGCAACTACCTATGTCCTCCGTCCTTCCTGCATTCCAGCAAGAATTCCCTCACTCAACCACAATCTTCCTCTTTCCGTCTGCTCTTTTCAAGGTGCACTCAAATCATGAGATTGCTTCTCTCTTTCCCCCCACTACACAGCAGCAAGGGAGGGAACTGGATCTCTTACAAGCACAGGGCCTGGTATATGGGAGTTGCTGAATTTATTAACATTTGTCGAATGAATGACTGCTCTTGCTCATTGGTTATGTGTTTCTCCCACCTCATGTATGAGTCACGCTTTACTGTAATAAACCCCCAGGTCTCAGCGGATTTCTTGTTCTGCAGGATTGAGAGGTGGCTGTAGGTCTGCTTCACCTGCCTTCTCACCTTGGGCCCAGACTGAGGAGTGTCTTCTCTCTGGTTCATGCTGATCTGAAGGTGTAAGGCAGGACTGATGGAAACATCAATGCAGCTTCAAAGCTCTGCGTGTGCCCAGCCCACAGTCACTTCTTCTGCGTACTATGGGCTAAAAGCAGGTCACATGACCAAGCCCAATACCGGTGGGCTGTTAAGAATATGTTCCCCAAGGGAGGGAGGGAGCCAGAGTGAGTATCTGCTGCACAAAATACAATCCATCATGCATTGTTGCATGAGTTTTCTACCAGCGCTTCTCTGATGCTTTAACTAGTTTTCGAAATTGGCAAAGTAAAAGCCCCTCTGATCCATTCAGTTCCAGGGACAGAAATACAAGCCAAAATATTTTATGCAAAAGAGAAACGTACTTATTCATGACATAACCGCGAAGTCCACGAAATAGATTCGGGTGAAGCCCAGGGGCTCGATGTCATCAGGGCTTTTTCTTCATCGCATTACTCTGCTCGCCTCAGTGTGTTGGTCTTATTCTCCCCACTCTCTCAGAGGCAGCCCGAGGCCTTATGTCTACATCCTTCCTTCATAGTAACTCCCCATGTGTACAGAATTTCTTCTCACTTGCAGGGAAGGAGTCTAATTGTCCCCACCTGGGTATTACAGCTGCACCAATCTCTGTCTCTAGGAGACGGGTTCTGATGGCTGGCCAGATTTTAACCAGGTACCCACCCCTGATGTCAGAGAAAACAGGGTCTATTACTAAACATTCACACATGGTACAAATGACAGGGAGCCAAAACAGTAGCTAATTTAGCCCACTTACAAACATATTTGTTACCCAAGTTTTCTATTAGCACTGTTCTGATCTTTAGAATTCGTTTTCAAAAATCTGCACACTAAAATCCCCTACGACGTACACATTTGTCAGGATCCATTCAGTTCCAGAGACAGAATACAACTCAAACTAGTCTATGAACCAAAGGCCTTGCAATATGTTTATTCAATGTTTATATATAGGGAGTAAACTGCCTTAATTCCTTACTTGGGTCAGGAAAAACAATCTGAAACCATACAGGGTAAATTCAACAGTAAACCTTCAGTTTACATACTCTTGCACTTTATGTCTTTTGAAAATATTTAAGGCCAAGAGATCCTGTATCAGAAACTTTTTTTTTTGAGACAGGGTCTCACTCTGTCACCCAGGCTGGAGCACAGTGATGCCATCACAGCTCACTGCAGCTTTGACCTCCTGGGCCCAAGCGATCCTCACAGCTCACTACAGCCTCCCAATTAGCTAAGGCCACAGGTATACACCACGACACCCAGCTAATTTGTTAATTATTTGTAGAGACAAGATCTCACAAAGTTGCTCAGGCATGTCTCAAACTCCTGGCCTCAAGCGATCCTCCTGCCTCAGCCTCCCAGAGATGGGATCCCAAAGGCTTGAACCACCATGCCCGGCCAGAAACTAATTTTAAAAATCTACCCAGGTTGTTGTCCACTGAATTCCTTTCCCAACTACTTTCCCCTTTCTTCTCTATACAGCCATTTCATCTAGTTCTCATTTCTATCATTCTATATCCTTCCTATGAGAAGTGATAGGGGAATGTGCTACAAAAGATCTTTAAAAATTGAGCTGATTTTATGTCTCCTCATTAATTCACTAAGCAACCAGAGGGCAGTTGCTGTGTTTGGCTCTGGGGATGAAACATGGCCCTTTTGCTCTTTCAAGAAACTTGTCATTATAAAAGGGGCAACAGACATATAAACAAATGTCTGTAACATCGCACAATAGGCACTGTAATAGAAGGAACAGCTGGAGAGAAGTGTGCCGAGATCCACCTGCTGTGAAGAGAATTCTGAGCACCAGGGGAAGGCTGGGTGGGAGAAATGTGAGAGCAGAGGCAGTGGCCAGGCAGGAGATGTTGCAGGGGTCTCAGCAGCACATGATGGGAGAATGAACTCTGACTGAAGGCAGCAGCTGTGAGAATAGAGAAGAAACAATGGATAAGAAAGTTGTGGCCGGGCATGACGGCTCACGCCTGTAATCCCAGCACTTTGGGAGGCTGAGGCAGGCAGATCACCTGAGGTCAGGAGTTCAAGACCAGCCTGACCAACATGGTGAAACCCTGTCTCTGCTAAAAATACAAAAAATTAGCCAGGCATGGTGGTGGGCGCCTGTAATTCCAGCTACTCAGGAGGCTGAGGCAGGAGAATCGCTTCAACCCAGGAGGTGGAGGCTGCAGTGAGCTGAGATCACGCCATTGTACTCCAGCCTGGGCGACAAGAGCAGAACTCTGTCTCAACAACAAAAAGAAAGTTGTTACAGAAGAGGCATCAAAAGAACTAGTAAAGCAAAGAGTGGGAAGAGGGAGAAGATGAAGTGTCGCCTGATTTCATTTTGATAGTGAAATGATGTTGGTGCTGGCTCACAAGAATACCAAACAAAAAAAGAAAAGAAACTTTTCTGAGACAAACGCGGACTTAGGCTGAGTTGAAAAGGTTTGAGATATCCAGGTGTTAATGCCATCATTTCTCTTCCTTGTAATTTTATTTGCACCTGTTACTGAAAATATTTGTGCACGGAGTGGGAAAATAGGAAAGGGACGGAATCACGAGAAGGTAGCAGATCTATAAGATCAGTTTCATGTCAAGACTCATTTCTTTACCATATTCTTTCCCCTTGAAGAATCTGAGTTATCTGTAACAAAAAAGAGGCTCTGCCTTGTTTTACATCGTACTCATTACCAGGAGCTGGGTCTGGGTGGGGCTCTGTGGTAGTGCTGACTGGAGCACTTGCAGAGGACCTGCAGCTACTACATGCGCAGTAAGAGGCCATGTTTTAGTCAGTCTTCGTATTTAGAACTTCTGTGAATTTTATAAACGATCGCTAGCAAACCTGCAAGTGTTAAGTTAAATGATATCCTTGAGAAGGCTAACTTAAGAACATGACAAATTCACTGTTTCAGGAATTGGCCAAGCACTATAACCTTAAGAACCTTCCTTTGAGAGTTCTCTTACGTTACTGGACATAATGTAAACATTAATACTTTCTTTTATAGGAAACATGTTTATTATTGATTATCTCAATTCAAAAATATTCTTTCTCAGGGCTGGTCCATCATGCTCAGTCTCTTTGCAAATATTAAATACACCGAAATCATGAGCAATTTTAACAGTAACATAGAAACTTCTGTACAGTAAGCAAGACAGGAATTTCCAACAATGACACCAGAGCTCCAGAACTTGCCAGTAAAATAAAGGCAGCATTTCCAATGACAAGGCGTAGGAACCCATGGATAAAAATCTAACGGAACACATGCTGGAAACCGGGGTCAGGAAATGGTATCATCCACCCTCGATCTGAGTATGCTCAGAGATGGCACAAAGCATATCCTGTGAGAGGAACTTGGAGATACGATCGCTTCTATCCAGAAATGTGCCCTTTGGGAATGGGGCATATGGTACACCTAAGTGCCCCCAAATCAACTGTGTTTCAACTTCTTGCCTATACAATCATAACCAAGGTTTCAAGGAGAAGACAGGCGCAGGAAGTATTTAGCTTTGACTTCTTAGCAGATGTAACACCAGCTCTTCATCCTCCGCTAAAGACAGGCCGGTATCCAAAGGCTCTAACGTGTCCCATTTGGCCTTCTTTCGGTTACGACTTGATGGTCCCACGTCTTCCACTTCACTGTTGTTCCTCTTCTTCTTTCCCTGCTGCTTCTTGGTATCACTGGTGAGGAGAAATCCAAAGATTTACTTCAGACTCAGTATGAAAGCAAACATTTAAAATAGGACAAAATTACAGAGAGTTGGTAAAGTGATATTATTCAAGAATGAAGGAAACCATGGCAACATCAAGATATCTGTATAATTAGTAAGTACCTTCCCATCAGTAGATAGGTCCTACCATGCACCAGGCACGTGCAAGGTACTTTGTTCACACTGGGTATTCCAATCTTCACAATCATTCTAGGAAGTTACAGCTGTATCATCAACAATTTGAGGACACGGAGAGGCACCACAGGTATGTCTGGCTCCAGTGTGTGCTTGTCCTGCCATGTCAAACTACCTCTACTGAAAGTCAGGTTATCTTTAGGTAATAGTGTGCAAACTAACAGCTATCTGGACAACAGGTGCTGCTTCTAATATCTGTTGCATTAAGCTGTGATCTAGAGATCATGCATAAAATAGAACCTGAGATGTTAAATTACAGATTACTTAAGACATCAAATAAATTTCCTCCATTTAAAAATCTGTATCAAAGACACACACATAGACTATAAAAACAAAGCTAATTTCTGAAAGTAGAGGAAATCACTTGATATGCTAAAAATAGAAGAAAAAGCAAAACATTCTCCTCCAAGCATTTTGAGATATTAGCTGTTCCAAGATGACCCAATTATTGGATATACGATTAAAACAAAATAAAAAGTCCATCTATTGGCAGTAGCAACCATGAATACAAGGCTTCCTCAGGGTCTGGCACTGCGCTACATACCTTACATAGATTATGTCATTGATATTCATGGTAACCCTCAGTGTGGAGTGCATGAGTCTCATTCTGCAATGAGGTTAAGAGAGGTTAAATGACTGGACCAAGATTACACCCATGGGATTCAAACCCAGGTATGAATGATACTGAACCCAGCCCCAAAGGCAGGCTTTTGAAAGCAATTAGAGTTGACTCAATCAACATTTAAATACCAGGAACTGTGGAAAGAGCGCTGGTTTGGCATCAACACAGTCAGACCTTTAATTAACACTTCTAACCCTCAGTTTTATTTGTAAAGACAGGTATTATGTAATTTATTTAAAATTGTGAGAATTAAATGAACTTATATAAATGAGAACACACAGTAGTGCTCAATACATGTTAACTTTCTGTCTATAAACTACTTCCTTTTAAATTCTCACATTCACTATATCTAATCAGCAAAAAAAAAAAAAAAAAAAAATCACAGAAATATTACATTATATCCCAAGCACATGACGTGTTCTGAAAGAGAACAAACTGCTCCACTTCCAATGGCCTGGATTACTCTTTAAGAAGACAGCCTGGATATCAAAGTGAATGCACCTAATCAGCACATCCATTTATGACCAGCTTGATGCAAACCTGGAAATCATTCCTCCATTTTCCTCCCAGAAGTGTCCAATGCTCTGACTCAGCCATTCTCTTTCACCATTGGAGGAAAGACAAACTAGATGGCACTATGAGGTTATTTAAAGCCACAAATTACTGTATTTTAAAAGAGTGCCTGGAGAGATGAACATGAAAGAGTTCCCTGTGATACAAATTCAGTCAGCAAATAATTAAAATAATTCTTAGTGAAAAGGGGCCTTAAAAAAAAGTATTGAGCCCTAATCTTATGAGTATGGCCAGTCCTGTGACAATCCCACAGGGTTATAGTGCCAGGATTTATCTGGTTCAAGGGAATACTGATTTTTGCTCTACGTATACGTCAAGTGCATCTCAGGTCAGCTCATCAGAAATGGCCTGATTAGTGAGCTGTCTATTGCATCCTCTGTTAATGTGCTCCTGCACATTACATGCGCTGCAGGAAATAGGTGGTTTGGATAATAAAAGGTGGAAAATTATGTAGTCCAAGTATTTTCACAATAGGCAGCTTTGCTGCTTTGTGGATCACTTCAAATTCTAGGAAGGCCCTTTATACTACTTTCTATAGCAAATGAGCAGCAATCTGTATAATAAATTAATTATTAAACAACAGTATAGGTATTCTACAGATAAATTACCAAAAGAGGGATACTGTAATAAACCTAGAAAGTAATTAGGAAGCAGAAAGCAAACTATAGCCACTATCTGGTCTCTTCAGAAAAGGCCTCTTCCAAATGGAGTGGCACTAGAGGACTCCCTTTCATTTACATCCTGATGAATCAGGCAGGCAGTGGGGTTCTGACCCCATCTAGCTAATGTTCACCTGGAGCTCACTGGATCCAATTAGGGACAGGGGCTTCTTTCTGATGGGTTAACAATCTAATATACGTAATAGAGAATTCTAGTTTCTTGATTTTTAAATATTTTCTGCAAGTTCTGGGAGGGGCTCTTGCATCTTTCTATCATGAGTTCTGTTAGGAGCCATGGTGGCAGCACATCATTGGTGCCATGTATCAAACAGATAGTAAAACATTCTGAAGATAACAGGTCCACTGAAATAATGAAAATGCAATAGAGGTTGAAAAAGGAGTGAAATCAGTGTTCTCCACTAAGCCGAGGGAGGTAAGGAGGTCCCTGAGATGACTGACAACGAGGGGGTGGCCTGCAAAACTGGGGCAAGTCCAAGTCTGAGCTCCACATTTTATCTTCATGTCAGCACTTCTGTGGGACTTAGACTCTTGCCACATTCTTTAAATGTTCAAGGCAAGGGTCAAAAGCAAACATATCACTGCTCAGCATTAAGACAGTGCAACATAATGGATAAAGCACATCTTAAAAAGCCAAAGCATGGCTTAACTCAGCACACCAAAAGCCCCACTACTGCTATAAAAATCAAAAGTAGAGTTAAAGAATTCAGAGATGTCAGTCTTTCAATAATCCAAATAACAAAGACTTTATTAGTAATGTCTGGTGTGCCATTTAAAGGACGTATCATACAACAGAGAAAAAAATCATCATATAATATATAATCTGAACAGATGATGACAGGGAAATTCGATTTTGAAATTTTTGTGAAAATGGATACACAAAAGCTTGTCTGGATAACCAAAGTAACCATCTGAGCCAAACAACTCACTCATTGCTAATAATTAAGCAAACAAGATACAACATTGGAATGTGAATTCAATTTTAAAATCTTTATTTGTAATTGAGTTTTAAACGGAATATAACTTTCTGAATTTCTAAATTTTCTGAAACCAAACATCAGAATACTCAGAGAAATTGAACTTATTTTTCAATAGGGCTGATTTCCTGGTTTCAACATTTTAACTTTTTTAGACACTTGTAGGTTACATCATCACCCCGGAATAACAGGGTTAATTTCACAAGAAACAAAAGAGCTGGAAGAAAACCTGAAGTTAGCATGTTCAGGTCAGCCTTCCTCCCAGTCCCTCACTCCTCAGGCACGGCCCTCACTCGCGAGCTCGGCAGACACTTGGGCATTTCCACCAGTGTTTGCTGCAAATGTGGTGCCTCCCTCTTCTGGGTCTTCCTTTGTCCTTCAAGACCCATCTCCAATTCCTTATCTCCCATGAAAGGTACAAATCTGCCTATTAAAAGTGATCTCTTTCTTCTGAATTGGAAAAGCACCAATTAACTATTAGTCATTTTGCATTAGTCATTTTGCACCGAAGATTGCTATTTCCTGATACTAAACTGACTTTCTTTTCCAACTGTATGCATCTTAACTCCCAATTAGAATGTAAACTCGTGAGTGGAAATGTGAATGGGCACAATCTTTCTTGAGGGCAATCTGGCAGTGCCCTTCAAAAGTCTTTAAAATATATATGCCTGGTAATTTTTCTTCTGGGACTTTATCTGAAGGAAATAATTAGAGATCTAGACAAAGATTTAGGCACAAGGATATTCAAGGGATAGCTACTTTTAATTTCAGAAAGTTAGAAATCCCAAAGTCCAAACATAAAGGATTGAATAGGTTATAAAATTAGAAATGAGATACTATGCAGCTATTAAAAATGATGTTTCAGGAATTGCTTTCGACACTGACAACAGTTATAAAACCAACACAAAAAGACAGAGTCCATTTGTATTTTTAAAAGTCTATATGTAAGTTTGCATAGAAAAAGGTTTGGAAGATTTTTTTAGATTTTCTTTTTGCTGTTATATATGTCTTCTCATTTTTCTGTAATGAGCCTGTATTACTTTTTGCAATAAAAAAAAGAAAAAAATTAAATTTGAAATTCTGGGTAGCTAGGTATACGTCTATTATTCTTTTAAATTCCACAAGGGTCAGAAGCATACAGAGTAGGTAAGTCCTACTACTGCTACAAAAATAAAAAGTAGAGCTAAAGAATTCAGAGATATCAGTCTTTCAATAATCCAAATAATAAAGACTTTATGAGTAATGTCTGGTGTGCCATTTAAAGGACGTATCATACAACAGAGAAAAAATCATCATGTAATATGTAGTCTGAACAGATGATGACAGAGTAGGTATGCTACGTAATCTTTGTTCCTGTTGATAACCTGATCTCCAACTTAGGGTCCCTGTGTCTATGGGAAAAGGTGAGACTGCTTAGGTCAAGATATATGAATCATGGGTTATTTTCAATATATATATATATATTTATTTTATTTATTTATTTATTTATTTTGAGACGGAGTCTCGCCCTGTCGCCCCGGCTGGAGTGCAGTGGCACAATCTCGGCTCACTGCTAGCTCCGCTCCGCCTCCCGGGTTCACGCCATTCTCCTGCCTCAGCTTCCCAAGTAGCTGGGACTACAGGCGCCCGCCACCACGCCCGGCTAATTTTTTGTAATTTTAGTAGAGACGGGGTTTCACCGTGTTAGCCAGGATGGTCTCGAACTCCTGACCTCATGATCCACCCGCCTCGGCCTCCCAAAGTGCTGGGATTACAGACGTGAGCCACCGTGCCCGGCCTATATATTTTTAATCTGAAATTGTGTGCCGAAGACTAAGTTGTGGGATTCGTTTGCTTTTGGCTAGAATTATATGAACTGGGCTTTGTAAATGCTCAATACTTCAGATACTTGGATGAACTGGAAATTACATCTTTGTTAATGAAACAAATGCGAAATATTAACTTTCTTGAGAGAGAAAAATCTTTTAACACATGGGACCACTATGGTTGAAAACAAAACAGATGATGACAGGGAAATTCTATTTTGATGATTTTGAAATTTTTGTGAAAATGGTTATACAAAAGCTTGTCTTGTGATGACGAAAAGGTTGGGAGTCATCATTCCAGGATAGAAAATGGTGCTCCACGGATCGTATGGAGAAACCTGTGAGAATTCCTGATAATTTTACTTTTCAGTCTTACATATCAGCCTTCTTAGGAAGCCATTCAATAATGGTTTCCATGACCACTCTCCCCTCAGAACAATACAAAAAAATTAAGAACCAGTCATCTTAAATAAAAGTTCTTGCTGAAATATCATTTATAAAACCTTCATGTATAACATTTCTCTTTTGAGCCCATTGTAAGCACGCTTAGAGAAGTAGTCTCCGTCAAGCACAGCTTGGCTCTTGTCTTTTTCATAAAAATTTCAGTGGTTCTCTAGAAAGATTATTAGTATAATCTTTAAGGAGCCTCATGATCTGGTATATGCCTGCCTCTGTAAGCTGTTCGGCATTAGTCCCCCTTAATATAAAAGAGCCCCTGTTCTTTGGGGCTCCTTTCTATTCCCTGAATATGCCCTAGCTTCTCAGTTTCCTTTATCTCGATATGGAATTTCCTTTTCTGTTTTCTAACTATCTAAACCTCCCTTATCCTTCAAAAGCCAGTTCAAATAATACCTCTTCCTCAAGGATTCCACCTTGTGCATTGTAATTTGGTATAGATTTCTTCTTCTGCCTACTAAATGGGTAGCTTTTTGAGGTCTGGGGCTCCTTGTCTTCATTTCTGAAGATGACTTAAAGAATTCATTCAATAAAGGTCCATTCATCTGAACAGTAAAAATAATGACAGTTAGGGTTGTTCAAAGCCCCAAGGATTACCATCACCGCAACAAAAAAGGCAACATTTCAATGGATTTTGCTTCTAATTCAACTTCCAGCAGAGTTAACAGAGGAGAGTGTCACGTGTGGGAGCACCCCCCAGAACACTCAATCCAGTCTGTGGGTGCACAGGCTCCTGTCTGCTGACTAATCCTCCGTTTTTAATATCACAAGTTCCGGTGTTCTAAATTTTGGCTTTGCATGTTTTAAAAAATTATATAAGTGGCCAAATTATGGCTAAACCCAGTAACTTGTTTTTTCAAACACAACTGCTGCTGAGTTAACGCCCTGTCAATGGACAGTTTAAATTTTACCACTACTGCAACTTCCATGAGATGTAATCAGCAATCATCTAAATTTAAAGTACTTAAAGGTTGACTACAACCTCCCTGATTGTACCTTCCCAGTTTCCTCTTCCTCTATCCATTACGTAAATGTTCATTTCCCCAGGTTCCATCCTTGGGCCTCAACTGTCCTCATCTTACATATTCATTCTGGGTATTCTCATGCAGTTCAGTGTTTCCACAGTCTTCCACAATGCTAATGACTTAAAAATGTGCATCTTTAGCTTAGGATTTTTTCCAGACCACCAGATCAGCATATTCAACCAACTCCTGGATGTTTCTACCTGCACCTCAAACTAAACAAACTTCTATCACATGTTTTCCCCAAATCTGTCCTTCCTGTATTTATTTCCCTTCTAAGTGAAAAGGACTACTCCCCCACTGAAAACCTGGAAGTCATCCTTGAGCTACCTTCTCCTTTATAACTTTAATTTAATTGATCCTCTCTCAAATCCATCTATGTTTTCTAGGGCTTCTGCAACCATCCTCACTCGTTGCCCTCCTTCCAGCTCTGGGAAGCCTTCCCTGACCCACCCCCATGTGAGTTAAGTGCCCTCTTAGGGTTACCCTCATATTGTGCTTACTTCCATCGCACCATCTGAAATGCCTTATGGCAACTGTCTATGTGTTTATCTTCTATTACATTACAAGTTCCCTAAGGACAAAAACTTTGTCTTGTTCTTTGCAGCCACACTGCCTTGGTACCCAAGGGCTTAATACATGTTTCTTGAAGAAACGAATAAACCCCCTGGGCCGAGCTTCTGTACTGCGTAGTATCTGACTGGCCCACTGTATGTCATATAGGGTCAGAAAGAATAATCCCCAACTAAAACCACATTCTTATCTTCTTTGCAGCATACATGATTCATTTTAAGCCAGTATGTAAGTAGACATTTAAATCTGCATTGTATTTTTTCTCTAAACACTGTATCACTAATTCCAAAGAAATTGAAGAGATCAAAGCCACAGTGAAAATTAACACACTAATGGTGGAAGGGAAATTATACTGTAAAAAAGTACCACCCAATAACTTCAGACTCACAATAAGAAATGAGACAATACTTTTAAGATTATAAAAAGATCAAAACTTGGCATGTCACTTCAACAAAAATGAGTAATTTTGATGTTCTTCACAATAAAATCTAACTATTATCCTTTTAAAAATGTGTGATCACATCAAAATCTTAACCCTCAATGAAGTACTGACAAACATACTCTCTTTTGACCAAACTTGAGTCTGGCTCTTCTAAGTCCTCTTTCTGACTGGGCTTTGTCTTTAGTCCAGGTCTGCCAACTTAGTCCAGTTTAACAAGAATCCTGCTGAGTCAGTGTAACAAAAATCTCTCACCCTTAATATCTGGTCAAATTTCCCATCCCCCAGGCTTGCCTTCAGTAACAATCCTGTGGAATCTGTTTAGCCAGAATCCTCCAAACCCTTGATGTTCCTTCTTAATAACTTTCCATTAATGATCCCTCCCTGTAAATCTTTGTAACTCTCACTCGTCCTAGTTGTACTCTCAGTTGAGCTCAGTCTCTCACCCCTACTAAAAAACCCCACTGCAATGGCCCCTACCCCTTGAATAAAGTTTGACTTACTATTCTTTAGTAAGTGTCATGAATTTTTTTCTTTAACAGCATGTAGCACAGTCAACAAATGACTATGACTTCAAGACAAAGGTATCAAGTTCCATAAGACCTGCAATAACAGTGGGATCTCCCCTCACTTTCCTGGATGTTAGACTCAGGGTGGTTTGCCACCAGCAGATACAATATTTCAACAGAGTATAATAAGCAAATACAGCACTTGTCAAAAACATTAAAAGTTAAAATTGAAGTTGCTTTCATTTTTATCACAAGAGTACTACCTAATGTTGATGGGAAACTAGACCAAAAAGCAAATTCTCAACTTATATCTTTTGTTTTCTTCTGAGGAGAAAGACCTTTAGGAAAAAACAAACAAGAAACATTGGTATCCAGGAAAGAAACAAAGTGGATGAAGATTATATGAAGCCACTAGCTACTCTAAATGAAGTACTTCCCTGACTGTTGAGAACTACATACTGGGTTCTTAGAGAATGTGGAAACCATCTTGTTCATTAGGGTCAATGGTGAATGGAAGAGGATCCTCAAAGACTGGAGACTGGCAAAATGGTTGCCATTTTATTATTATTTCTTCTTAGAGATGGGGAGTCTTGCTATGTCGCCCAAGCTAGCGTTGAACTGACACAATCCTCCTGCCTCAACCTCCCTGGGACTAAAGGCGTATCCACCATGCTCAACCTGGTTCCCATTTTCAAAGAGAAGGAGAAGGTAAATTTTGCAAAGTATATAAAGCTTTCAACAGGACTTTAAAGTGGATTACCAACTTTAAAAAGGAAAGGCTGGTCAGCGAACTATACCTGTGGGCCGAATTTCACACAGTGCCTGTTTTATACATCAAGTTTGACTGATGATGCAGCCTCACCCACTTGTTTATGTATTGTCTACAGTTGCTTTACCACTGTACTGGCAGAGGTGAGTATCCCTCAAAGTGTAAAATGATTACTATTTGGCCCTTTACAGAAAAAAGGGTAGATCCCTTTTTTATATTTTACACACTGATGACATATGTGCAAAACAAACAAAACCAAAAACCAGACCCCTGGTTCTAGTAGCTTTTGTTGGCTCACTAAAAACAATTCCTATAAGACTAACCTTACTGCTTTGAGAGGGTTATTTGACTGGTAAAGCAGGAAAATGAATGCTTTTAGGCTTCAGCAAGGCACAGAACACACCATAACCTTGTGGATAACATTGAGACACAGGATCTGAAGACAAAATTAAGAGGAAGCGTAACTAGGTGATTAAGAAGAATCTTTAGTTTCCTAAAAGGTTTATTGTTAAAGGTATTTTATAACATCTAGTTCATGGTGCCTGGATCTTATTGTAACTTTGTTTCTATCAAGTTTAACTCAGTATATTTGGAAGACACTGTGATCATGGAACCTTTTTTCCCCTTAACTTTACAGGTAAGTTCTCTGAAATATACACATGGCATAATGTAAAAAATATCTACTTTTCCCCCTTCCTTGTTTAATGTTGTAACGACTGCTTTTACAAATCAGTTACTTAACAATGATTCAAGTACTGTTATTAAATATGTCATTTCCAAAATTCTGGCACAGAGGAAAAGAAAATGGCTTTGGAGACAGTCTGACCCAATTTAAACCCTAGCAGTTGCCTAAAACTTGGGAAAACTGCTGAACGTCACGCAGTGCCAATTTTTATGTTTGCAAATGTGACTAATATCTACCTCACGGAGAGATTAAATAAGTGATATATGTATAGAGAATGCATTATAAATGTTAACTATGGCTTCTCCAACTCCCCATGGTAGGCATGATCTTACTTTTCTGTTGATGTTAACTGGATTATATTGGTCTTTACCATGTAAGGTGAAAGCCTTTTAACTTGAGATGTCCCCCCACCCCGAGACAGGGTCTTGCTTAGCCCAGGCTGGAGTACAGTGGCACTATCATGGCTCATGAGAGAACTCCTGGGGAGCTGGGACACTCAGGAAGGGATACTGAATGGGGTAGGGGTCTGGGACAAATTCTAGGAGGGAAGAGAGGTCCTGGGTCCCTGTTAGGTTAAGGCCCTCAGCAAGCAACAATAGTCTTTGATGCGTTTATTAAAATTAAGTATATTATTATTAGCCTTATCTCAGGTAAATCTTCACTTTGAGAGGCTGAGAAGACAGTTCCTCAAAGGGCAACCCTGTTCGTAAGGAAGGGCTACGCTAAGCTAGAATTTCATGTTTGGCAGAATAGTACTTAATCCAGCATATAACCAAAATCTGAAAAGACAAAGTCTATTATTATCACAGTCTACTATATTTTAAAAATTAAAAACAGCTTTCTTTAAACTACAGAAATTATTATGAAATGGTTAAATTCCAAAAGACTGACAATACAAGATGCTAGTGGGGCTGTGGAGCAAAAAGAGCTCTCGTTCATTGCTGGTAGGAATGCAAAATGATGCAGCCACTTCGGAAGAGAGTTTAGCAGTTTCTTATAAAACTAAATATACTCCCTACCATGTGATCCAGCTGTCGTGCCCTTTGATATTTACCCAAAGGAGCTGAAAACTTATTACCACACAAAAACCTGCTCATGAATATTTATAGCAGCTTTATTCATAATTGCCAAAATGTGGAAGCAGCCAAGATGTCTTTCAATAGATGAACAAACTGCGATACATCCATACAATGGAATATTATTCAGTGATAAAAAGAAATGAGCTATCAAGCCACAAAAAGATATAGCGGAACCTTAAAAATATATTGCTAAGTGAAAGAAGCCAATCTGAAAAGGCTGCATATACGATTCCACCCATATGGCATTTCAGAAAAGGCAAAACTGTGAATACAATAAAAAGACCAGTGGTTGCAAGGGATTCGGAAAGAGAAGGATAAACAGGTGGAGCACAAGGGATTTTGAGGGCAATGAGCTATTCTGTGTGATACTATAATGATGGACACATGACATTATACATTTGTCAAAACCCATAAAATATACAACACCAAAAGTGAACTCTAATTTGAACTATAGACATTAGTTAATAATAATGTATCACTATTAGTTCATCCATTGTAACAAATACACCACACTAATGCAAGATGTTACTAATCGGGGAAACTGCAGAGGTAGTGAGGGGAAATATGAAAACTATATTTTTTATTCCATGTTTACTGTAAAAACTAAAACTGCTAGGAAGAAAGTCAAGAAAAAAAAGTATAGTTTAAAATAGGTAGTATACCCCCCAATACATTATAACTTAATTAAATTAAGCATAAAAACACATCAGAGTTTTCTCTTTTTATCCCCAAAGAATTACATGTCCCTTATACATCACCTGAGTTACTTTCCCATCCTCATTTAGAGTACTCAGACCATCTCAATTTCACTTTTCTGTTCTTACGAGAATTTCAATGTTGGCTCACTCCTTTCTAATGAGTTGCCACTGTATGGACTAGAATAGCAACTGTTTCTTATACTCATCACCTTCCATGAAGTCAGTACCACAATCAGGATAGACACATGGGTAGAATGATGATGAGGTGAAAAGCAGCCAAGGAATCTCCTAACAGGAATACACAGAATTGTACAGTCATGATGATGCTATTAGGGTAAATATTTAAATAATAACTGTCTACGCAAACCATGATTAGAACACTAGGATAAATATGAATCATTCCTTCTTCCCAGAGGTAGCTTTCAATAATTCGTCAGGTCTCGCCTCAGAGAGGGTTCTTCCTAACCATCTTGGCTAAAGTGAACTCTCCCAATTCCTCCCTCACCGGTTATTGTTTTCAAGGCCCTGTCACCACCTCTTATCTGGTTTTTGCTTACTTCCTTATGGTTCACCTCTCCTGCTGGAGTGTACGCTCTATGAGGGGCTGGGGTCCAGTACCTCTTCTTTATTGCTCTCTGCCAGTCACATGGTAAACTAGCAGTTTATCAAATGCCTAAATCATGGGACTGTCGAAGGAGAACAGACAGGTAAGGACAGTCCTACACTCCAATTTGGTAACACGGACTCTCTATCCACATTTTGAATAGGCTTATGTTACATGACATTATTGTCACTACATCATTAATTTCAACCAGGCTGTAGGATATTTTTGCAAACTGTTTTGAATATAGGGCCTAGTGCTATCTGGGGACTTAATAAACGACTTCAATGAGGAAGACAGTGAAAAGTAGATACCCTAGAGGGCATTAAGTTTTATTCCTATCAATGTATATACTCATGTACTAACTCCTACCAGTTTCGCTTTTAGTAATTAAAATAATTACTACATATTAATGACCCTATTCAATGTCATACTTCGCTTTCTTTTTACCCTTGTTAGATCTTTACAGTAACTTTGCAAGGTAAAAAGTATCTTCCTTTGACTGATGACAAAAGCTGGGTCACACAGGTTAAGTAACTTGTCAAAGGTCCACAACTTGTGAAAGAAAGATTCAAACTCAGGTCTCTCTGATCCCCAAACCCGCAGTTTTCCCCACAAAGCCAAGTAGCCTGCCTTTGTTCTAACAGTCTTAATTTCATAAAACTACTTTCCCTGTCGCAAAGTTGATAATAATACTGCATGTAGATCAATATTCTAAAACTACAAGCAGTGGTGCATGTGGGCAAGGCATTCAGTCTCTCGGTTCACAGAACCTCACGTAATTCATATCTCACACCTGCTAGAGCAACTATTTTTGTAAAACGGATGCTTCTGAGAACACCCTGCCAGGATCAGGCATAGTTTAAATTCCTATGTATTGACAGAGAAAGGCATAAGGAGAGAGACTGACTCACTGATATATTATTCCAAGTAGCAGGAACTCCTAGGGCTTGTTCCACTTGAATTTTAAATTCCCTTTCTGGCTCTTAGGACACTTTAGCTAATAAACTTACAAGTGTGGGAAAAAGTGGGGCAAATGACATATTATCACAAGAAGAGGAAGGTAATCATTGGTACCTGCCATGAATAGGAAGACCACTCACTGGTAAACAGCATACTTTAAATAAATGATGTGTGAATCAAATCCAAAGAAAACAAGTCAGAATGTCCTTTGTAACCCAGAAACCACACTTCCTGGGCTGCGAGGACACAGTAATCAGAACCACTACACCAAACTTCAAGAATGTTCCCGCCAGGTGCGGGGCTCACGCCTGTAATCCCAGCACTTTGGGAGGCCAAGGCAGGCAGATTGCCTGAGGTCAAGAGTTCAATACCGGCCTGGCTAGCATGGTGAAACCCTTTCTCTACTAAAGATACAAAAAAAATTAGACGGGCTTGGTGGTGTGCACCTGTAGTCCCAGCTATCGGGAGGCTGAGGCAGGAGAATTGCTTCAACCCAGGAGACGGAGGTTGCAGTGAGCTGAGACCGTGCCACTGCACTCCAGCCTGGGCGACAGAGTGAGACTCCATCAGAAAAAAAAAAAAAGTTCCAAGTGCTGTCCGATAGGCTATGGCCAAGGCAACATAGAAGAAAAACATCTTCTGGGAAAATCTGTCAACTTCTCTCCTACTGGATGCAATGCCTTATAGAAACCCAACATAGTGGAGTGAGCACTAAACTTCCAAGGATGCTGGGGCAGACAGTTCCAATAATTAAGTTATAAAACGGCAACTGAAATTATGGGGGATTCTGTAAACCTGACTGGAAAAGGGACTGTGCAGCCAGAAAGTGGCATAAGACTCATTTTAGAGCTCATAACTTCTGTGGCAACTGCATTTCTTCATGTACAATTAGGGGTGCGCAAGTTCGTATGTGTTAAATTACAGAATAGGGGATTGACATCACTGTACAGCCTATTCAAAAATTTCACAAAAGCAAGGACAAGGGGCTGCTAGAAGAAAGCACACTCCTTTTATTAGACAGTCTGAGCAGCTTTTCAACTTCTTGCTTTTTCTTCTCTTTCTTTTGGAATGCAAACTTTATCAGGTGAAACCACAGACTGATACAGCTGCAAGGAAGCTGAGGGTGGGTGTCCAGAGGTGGAGAACAGTGAACATGCCCTTACACAGAAACCCTGGGGTGTCCTTTTACAACATGCAGCTAAACTGGCTGTGGAAAGCTACTGGGAGAACCAAGAGTTTAGTGCCCGAGAGCCCAGTTTTGGACATTTAATTGTATAAAACTCTCCTTCTTGCATTCATATCCATAAATGTAGCTTGGATTTTTTTTCCTAAATAATTTAAACCTAATAAATGAGCTTGTGATCATTTGAAACATACTCAGAAACCTTTATACCTATCCTAAAGTATTGGCACTTTGGTATTCAAAAATGTTGTGCCAGAGACTTTTCTCCTTACCATAAATTTTAATTTATGAGTCCATGCAACGGTCCTAATGAAGATTAATTATTGCAGTACATTCCATAAAATGTGCTCAGCTTTCCCCTGTCAGCAAAGGCTACCACATGTAGAATTGGTAGTGAAAATGTATCACATCCTTAATGTCTCTTTTCTAGCTGCTCAGTACTAAAAACAAATTTGTAAAAACAATTTCATCTAAGAAAAGATTGATGGGCTCAGACTTCATTATAAACATAACTGCAAAAGGAGAGGAAAAAACTGGTCCTCTTGGATCAGAATTCTAATACTCAGAAAAGGCTGGGGGTGGTGAGGAAGAACGAGAAGGCAAAAGACTGCACATCACACCACTACTTCACATATGTGTTTCCATCTGTAAAATATCTACGACGCCATTTAGGACCGGCAAAAAGTTTCTGGCCCCACTCTATTTTTCTGGTCATAAATCCATCAGTTAACTGCACAGGAGTATCTATGCTACATGCACGCCCATGCCATCATTTCGCATGCAATCTCAAGATTTCCCTAAAGCTCATCCAAAGTCCAGGTTAAGAATCCCTGCTCCACAGCAGTTTAGAGGGTACAATTATGTCTCTTCTCCCAGATTAAAAAAAAATTAAACATCATACAAGTTGAGTTTATGCTATGCATTTTTCTCATGGCTAATCCGCATGTAGAACATTTTGTGCTCCCCAGAAACACATCTCATCCGCTTCTCTCTCAATCTACTTTCCCTGATTAGTTTTCAATACCCAAGATCATCACCTACCCAAGCATGTCCCTAACGTTCCAGCTATCTGGCAAAACGAAGTTTTACAGTTTAGTCTCACTCTTCATCAGTCCTTCAAGTGACTTCAAAGGAGACAAAACCCAGTCTTCAACAAAGCTGCCCACTAAAACATTACTTATAATTACAAAATAAAATCAAATCACACAAGAACCCAAAACCTAAGCAACCTTTAAAAAATTTACTAACAATTTTAAAAAATTACTTACAATAACAAAAATTAAAACCCATTAAAATTACTTGTAATAACAAAATAAAACCAAACAAGAACCAAAAACCTAAGCATAGGTGAAATAAAATCAAACAAGAACCAAAAACCTAAGCATGGATACAATCTAAAAATTTTAAAAGGGAGGTGGGCAAGGAAATTATGGTGTAACCAAGGGATGGAAAGTTTGCAGTCATTAGGCACGAGTGTATTCTATGTGAATGCAATGTGAAATGACAAAAAGAAACATCCTAAGAAGTCACTCACAAACAGTGAAAACAAAGTTGCAGCACCCCAGAGTTAGGGCACCTGCCAGAGAACCCTACTAGCAAGGGTGGTTCATCTTAGCCTCATGCCATCCTGAGCTATTCGTCCTTCTTAAGAGATCCTGGTGCTTCTGAAAAAACGACAGGCTCCCAACTGTCCTGAGTTATATAATGGTTGATTAAATGGTAGAGTAGAAAGCACAGGGCAAAAACAGTAACAGTAAAAGAGTAGCTTCTTAAACTCCCAATTTCTCACACTATGTCTTCCCCATCTTAACTCAGCCCTCACCCCAGAAAATAACATCCTCCTTGCCCAGTGTGTAGCAACCTTTCTCTAAAAGTCCGAAGACAAATATTGCCTTTCCCACCCCCACCCCAACAATCTGCCTCAGGAGTTTCTCCAAATAGTGTTCCTATTTTCAAATGTTTGACAAGTAAGAAATGATTAAGATTTTCTCTTGAAAGTTGCTTGGCATGTGAGAATGGGGCATATACTCCTGAAGTTGAAAAGAGTAAGAGGAAAGAATGGCAGGCACACAATAAATTCACTACATAATTAAGCTGAGCCAACTTCTTTCTACATCTGCTACACACAATGAGACTCAATCAAGTAGAGGTTCAAGTAATTGGAAACCGTAGTGAATAGTATTTTTTTAAACAATCATCTAGACTAAGAAAAAGCTCTTTTAGCTCCAGCCAAAAACAAGGAAATGAAAATGGCTTCTGAGAACTCTGTTTTCCAAGTGAAAAGCCTCCCACAAATTATGAAGCCGACTGTAAAATCTTAGAATAGGTACTGAGCAAAACTTATTTAAGAGATGTCACAGAACTCAATACTAGGAGAAACCACAGAGGTTAAAGTAGTTCATCTACTTCATGTAAGAGATCATTTTTAAAGACAGGCAAGTTCACTCAAAAGATAGACAAATGAATATGGAACAGATTTTCAGAAACAAAACAAAAACCCAAATAAAAGAACAAACATGCAGACCAAAAACCTTGATTAGTCTTTTGATTCAGAGGTGTGTAAAAATAGGTTAAAAGAACCACCTAATTATATTTAGACGTGGAATCGTTTACTCTGTACAGGAAAAGGTATCAATCCATATAGAAGTTATCATATCTAAATGACGACAATGGCCTCAGGACAAACTACAGATGTAATTGGTCTTATGCTACCTAGAATAATCTACCAAATACCCTACACCATGTAAGAATTCTTGATAAAGCCACCTGCCTTAAAGAATGTAGGCTGCAAAGCAAAGATTGATATAAGGTACCAACAGTCTAGTCACCACCTTTTCTTTTTCCTTTTTTTGTTTGAAAAAGGTTAAGATTATAAATATTAAAACCTTAATTTGACTGGATAATGAATACCTGGAACATCTAGCTGTTTCTTTTTCATTGTATTTAATACTTTGCAAATTTTCACACCATTAACAATTCACACGAAGATGGCCAAAAACCAAACATGATAAATGCTACTAGATATACAAAAATTAATCTTATATGTTCCGAGTCAAGTCTCTCAGCCTGTGAAGCACAGCTGTGAGAAGCAATTTTATTGAAAGAAGAGTTTTAAATGGAATATGATTCAAGACACTCATCTCACTTTAGAGGCCACACTTTTTAGAAGTGCAATTTACCCTCCCCTCTGCTCAGTTAACACTTACACCTAAGTCTGATTCAGTGTAGACATCACTGTCTTCAGGAAGCTCTTTCTGATCCACCAGGCCTAGACTGGACCCATCACTTATGTGGTCTCCATGTTCATTCCCTACCTACTCCATTCCCTCCGCCTCCCCCAGTGCATAAACCACAAACTAATCCATCACACTGCTGTGTAATTGCTTACTTAGCTACCTGTAACCTCCATGGAACAAAAAGCTTTGTGAAAGCAGGAAAGACACTTTTCCTGTTTAATGTTTTATCCTCTGTATCCATGCCTGGCCCATGACAGGCACTAAAACATTTTTAGTTGAAAGAATGGATGGAAGAAATGTTATAATCCAGAGACTAACAGATCAAGTGGGTATTCTTAACTCTTAAGTAAAATATGATTTAAATAATGCAGAAGATTCTTACTCTATTCCTTGGCACCCCATATAGAAGCTTTTAAAAATATTTTTATTTTGAACGTGATGTAACTTTATCGCATGGACAATTTGAAATGAAAAATCATTCACAAGCCCAAAGGCAATTACAGTATCTGAGGTCTTCGTTCCTAAAAAGGTACAAAACTCTTGCAAAACTTACTGGAGGAAAGAACACAGGATTCTGTGCAGTTCCCAGCAGACCAATAAATTCAATGAATGTCACAAAGCCCACTGAAACAGACAGCTGGGTTTCCTACTAAGCTGTTTTGTCTACAACTACAACAACAACAACAACAAATCCTAACATCTATTAATTCTACCTGTGTTAACTCCACATTTTCGAAGAAAGAATGAGAGGTGAAAGCCAGAGTAAAACGCAGCCTAGACCAATGTGTAAGATGGATAAAGATGAGCAAAAAAGCCAGAGAACATCAAAGCAAGCTCTCGCTTCTACACCTGTTGTCAAAAATAGCACATGAAAGCCTAGATCCTTAAATGGAGTTTGGACATCTGGCCCCAACTACTTCTGTACTACGGGTAGATTAGCTGGTCCCCTGTTTCACAGTTCTGTTTTTGAGGATAAATAAACTATTCATGGTAGCATTCTTAAAGCTCATCAAAAGAAACCCAAAGTCATATAATTTTCATTGTCCCTGAAACCATATTATAAGCAAGATCTCTTTTGGTAATGCTAACTAAACTGAGTTGAATCCACATCAGAACTCTTTCGAAATCTCAGTGCTGGAGATAACAATTCTGATAATCCTAGAGGGTCGAAGGTAGTTTAAATTCTATTGCAGCTATGCACTGAACTGAGAAAGAAGGCAGAAGTACAAACTCTTTAAAATCCTGTCAGACCTCCCTGAGGGGGAACTATTGACCCCAGATTCTGTCATTCTCCACTAAATCTGGCTCCCCATTGCCTAGTTCCAACTGACAGTGTCTTTTCCACATGGAGCAACAAAAGTGTTACTCATGCTGAATAGTTATGCGTGTCAATAAAGTGAAGGAAAAAGAAACACCCATAGAAAACTTTCAAAGAAACTAGCTCATGCTACTTAATTTGGGACTAATATCTACTTTCTAATTGGTCTATCTAGTCCCCTAAGAGTGAACTCATCTCTGAAAATGCTAAGCGTATGGCCAGAGAATAACCTACTGAGAGATGTGATGATGTCTAAGAGGTCAGAGTACTAGTCATTGCCTTAATTACTGAGTAGAGGGTTAGAGACTGCATAGCAAGTAAAACCTGTGAACCTATCAGGAGGACCCACTAAAGCTGACATCACAAGATCTTAGCACATAGTCATACAGCTTATGAGAAGCAAAGAAAAAGAAGGTGTAGCCAAACTAGAAGAATACAGAAAAACTGTACTGGTGCTACTATGCAAATAGTAATAGCAACAGCAATTACTACTGTCAAAATTCTAGTATATACAATCTTCCAAATACATTTTCTTTATCCAAAACAATTTTGGTTTTAGTTTCCATACATCTTGATTCACTGCCATTGAGGTAAAGAAACCACAGAAAACGGAGAAAAATGGAAATTAAAGCATAAATAGAAATTACAGACATAGGTTACTACTTACAATTTATTCCAAATCCTGCCTGCTAGTACAGGAATGGCAAATAGGTTTTACCTTCTGTATCAGTTCCAATTGATTGATAGAGACTGTGCTGAGGACTGCTTAGGCCAAATGGAACTGAATAGAGAAATAGCCTACTCTGAATGAAGGACAGGGGAAATTAAGCACCAGTAATATGTATCTGCCATCTGGGGTCTAGTCCAGTTTCTCAACTGTGGGCAATTTTGCTTCCTCAGAGATACCTGACAATGTCTAAAGACATTTTTAGTTGTGCCAAATGGTATTGTTAGAGGCCAGGGATGATGCTAAACAGCTTATACCCTTCCCCAAACAAAAAATTATCTGAGCCGGAATATCAATAATGCTGAGGGTGGGAAACCATGGTTTAGTGAAGTCTATGTTATGGTTAGTCCATGGAACCAGGTCTTTAGTCAAATGACATTATCCTGAGCTACTTCTCTCAACACCAGGATGATTCTATACACCTAACTGAGATTCTAGAACTAGGGAATCAGTTTAATTAACAAAGATCACATTGGTCTGTCCCTAAATTTTATTGTGACCACAGACAAGTTATTTTAGCCCTTAAAGCCTTGGTTTTTTCATCTAAAAGGAGGCTATAAGATTAGACAATGTCTGTGTTCACAGGCCAAAACAAAAAACCTGCTAGGAAGCCCTTATATACACTACAGGAATAAAATCCCTCATCAGTAATCAAGCCCTTGCTGATATCCTCCTCTTCAACAAAAGACAATTTTTTGTCAGCTTAAAACAAGTTAACCAATCCCAGTCTCCACTAATGCAGACTTGTTAGCTGTGCCTGAAATTAAAACTGCTGTAATTTTCATATGATGCTTAAATACTTTCCATCTGAACCCTTGTCTTTAAGTTAAGATGCTTTGTCATCTCTCAAGGTACTCCTACCTTCTTGTTCATCACCAGTACACTATATGAACTCGGCTTCTTCCAACTCTCCATCTATGTTCTGTCATCTCTTGTATCATTCAACCTATTAATATTAGGACCAATGATATAGCCTCTTACAACTACATTTCTTTTTTAACCCTGTAAATCTCTTTCATCAATCAATTAATCAATTCAAATATGTCAAGGCATTCTCTGTGCCATGACATTAATATTAGGGGTGGGAAGTGAGGCTAGAGCAGTTAAGTGTTGGTACAAAAAAAATATGTAAAGACAATTTCTAGGTACAAAACATTTACAGCTAATTAACAGGATGAAATACATAAGCTACTAGAGAACAAGTTATATTAACTAGGTGGTAGCACGGAAATGTCACTGTAAGGGCAAGAAATGACAGAAGAATGAAAATGAAATGCCTGCTGTACACAGATGAAAGATGACCCAGAAACTATCATTAAAAATGTTAGGGAAAAAGTCCACATAAGTCAAATGCAGAAGGATTGCTGACATCCTACCAAAGGTTTCAAAGGTTGACTCTATCTTTTAAAGGCATATTAGACAGATACGCAAAATACGGCTGCAGAACTGTAAGAACCAATTAATGCTCCTTCCAGGGAATCAAGTTACATGGAAACACTTGGAAGATAATGACTAAAAGTCATGTATGTTACATTAAATCACATCTACCAAAATACAGACCCAATAAACCCTTCTAAAAGAGGTACATTTATATAAGAACCCAAGGGGCAGCAAACCTGACCCCACTGGGGTTCATCTAGGTCTCAGACACATACACCAAGGAACTCAGGGTGTACATTTACTCTTAGAGGTCAATTTTCAATGATTAGGAATATGCCCAGAACCTAAATTATTTAATCCTTATGGCACAAACATTTATATATTTTTGTAGATTCTAATCAAATTCTTTTCATCTGTGGTGCCTCTTGTGGTAGTAAAGCAAACATGTCTACTACCTAGAGCCTACACATGCTGTATAAAGCTAATATGTTCAACCACCTAGTTGTCCAACAGCAAATGGAAGTTTCTGGCATCACCTCAGAAGACTGCATTTGGATAAGTTAATTTTCTCTATTAAAAAATAATTCATGTTTAAATATGCATGAGACTCAAATGAAGAGTAACTCTGTCTCCCCACAGCATTTTCACCTAAGAAAATCTTTAAGACTTTTTCATAATGTTCTTGTTTAAAACAAATTATAACTCCCTATGGCCTATTTCTCCAACTCCAAACTCCCTGTGCTAGCACTTCAAGGGTTCCATCAAGCTTCCTCTTTTCTTCCATCATATTAATTCTATCTGTTGTCATTAGTACCTCCCTTCCGTAAAGAAGCTCATTGGTTTAGATCGAGCATGAGGTTTAACATTCTCAACTTTTAAATCAATAGACTCTTAACGTAATCTAATACATAGTACTCTGAAAACAAATGCTAAGCAAGTCAGACTATTATTCAATTCTTCACATTTCATTTGTTTCTGGCAATGGCAGCAAATAAATAATCCATAGATTTTAAAGGAATTTTGAAGGAATTTGTCAAAGGTTGTTTCTGTACAGGTTTTCCATTATTTTATTTATTAAAAACCATTTTTTTTTGGTAGATTCAGGGTCTCACTTTGTTGATTAGGCTGGTCTCAAACTCCTGGCTACAAGCAATCCTCCCACATCAGCCTCCCAAAGTGTTGGGATTACAGGCATAAGCCACGGTGCCCAGCCCCTCCAGTATTTTATTTGTTATTTAATTCCATATAAAAGAATATGGAAGAATGATGTCCCCTTCTTAAAATTCAAGGACAATTTTTAGCAGTATCTTTAATAGCGTTCTTTGACAATGAAAAAAAATAAAACCCTAACGCTGTTTGCAGAGAACATATCTTAGTGCATCAAATACTTAGGCATAAAGGACTCAGAGAAAGATAAGGAAAAAAAAAAAGGAAAAACACAACTCATGTATCACACATATCCATTAATAAGGATTATAAAAATGATCAACAAGGCACTAACATGATCAGAAAAGCGTATTTCTAGAACAATCTGCAACAAAATGAGTAAAAAAATAGCAGCAGGATTTCCAGGAATATAAGTAAAGGTATATTTAAAAAAAAAGAAAAAAGAAAAAAAGCAACAAACATCTCGGAGTAGAACTCTTAGTAACGTCTTTTGGATTCATTAGAAGACTCATGTGAGTATTGAGGATGCATTTCATACCAAAGGTAAAAACATACCTAATTTTATTTTCCATATCTTCACTATCTGAATCTTCAGAGCTTCTGTACTTATCTGGATCTGGGAGCGTGCTTGGATCAAATCCATCATCATCATCATCATCACTCCAATCCAGAAAGGCTTCCTCTTCATCTTTGGCCTAAAAAATAATAACAACGGAAATTGTAGTTGAAGAAGTCAGTTGATAAATAATCAGGTTTTATTTCCAGACCCAAATGGATACCCCTCTAATTGACATCCTCAGATTAGAAGTTTTCTATTCTGGTGAAGGCAAGTGACTTTCAGAACCACAACCATTTGCAAAGAGAATGAAAATCCTTATCATTTCAAAAATAAAATAAAATAAGATTCAGAAAGCAAATCACTACTCAGTTCTTTAAAATACAATACAGGAGAAAATTGTCTATTTTATTATTTCCATGTAATTCAACTCAATTATCAAAGAAATAAAAGCCAAGTGCTGTGGCGTGCTCCTGTCATCCCAGCTACTCAGGAGGATGAGGCAAGGGGCTTGCTTGAGCCCAGGAGTTTGAGGCGGCAGTACACAATGATCACGCCTGTGAATAGTCACTGCACACAAGCCTGGACAACATCTCTAAAATAAAATAAAAATAAACATAAAGAAACAGCATATAAAGTTGTTTTAGTGCTCCTGTCCACACATCTAAGTTTCAAAACTACCAAAAATATTAGGTGAAAATATAAAAGACCAGAAGCAAGAGTACAGTAACATTTGTCTGATTTTACGACCACAAAAGTATAAGTCTTAAAAAACTATCAGATCTATTAACTGGGCAGGGTAGCATGTGTCTGTAGTCCTAGCTACTCCAGGGGCTGAGGCGGGAAGATCTCGTGTGCCAGATGGCTGAGGCTAGAGTGAGCCATGATTGCACCACCGCACGCCAGCTTGGGTGATGAGCGAGATCTCATCTCTTAAAAACAAAACAACAACAATCATCAGATGTGTACAAGTGTATTTATAGTGATGGGTCTTCTAAATTCAAATGCAAGTGCAAAGTCACTAAGAACAATGGGAAAAGGGGAGGAACACCAAGAAATGGGAAAAGCAATAGTGCATGGGAGGGAATGTATGGAAGTTGAGATCTTTTCAGTTTCATGCAAGCAGGTAGGTAAGGGGGCTTTTTTTGTTTTTAATTTTTGGTGGTTATTTTTGTCAAAAAACAAAATAATGCAAAATTAAATGTATTATACATTTATGTTATGAACATCACATAACAAATTTATTTCTGGTAGACTGGTTTTGTCAACTACTAGATAAACCAAAACTAGCAGTGGCACATGCATTTAACAGAAAATTTTAAGTAGGACTAAAAAAATTTCAGGGTTTCTTTCAGTTACCATCTTTACAATACTTCTTCATACCAAATGATACAAACTTCAATGATTCTTTGATTCCTTTGATTTCCAATGATTAATGCTCGTTCCCAGAAATTGAATAACAATTCAGAATAGCATAATAATACTAATTCAAAGTAATAAAAATTTACTTTCAAATGGACACAATGCTATTTTGGATTTTGTTTAATGTGTCTCTTGTAATTGACAACATCTAGGCCTTGCTATTTCCTGACCTACAAAATGATTGCAATGTTGATGCTATACCGTATTGTCTGCGCTGCATTACAGTCAATTCATGACAATGACCAATAAAATGTATAATACCTATATTATGGAAAGCATGATGTGACTAATACCTTTAATTTATTAACAAACAAAACCACTATCATTTACAACACAAGTCACTAAGTTAAAAATATCACCATAATGAAAACATTCTGAAGTACAATGTCTTTTTAGCAAAGCCTAAAAGTATGTACTTTCTAGCCATATACGGTAAGTAAATGGACATTCTTAGCTGCTCTGTCTCTTTGATTTCATGAATCATTTAAGAGATAATTTACAAAAATGGGATTGTGAAAGGGAAACAGGGACGGCAAAGTCACTAAGCAAGAGGGAAGTCAAGCTAGGGACTGTGTCAGGCAAACCTGTCTCCCATTTTATTCCTAAATAAGATAGCTACAAAAGCTACATACCTCCCTTGCCATTTGCCCACAAGGATATTCCTTGTGAACAAAGGACAGACAGAACTCAAAGTCATCCCTCTGCTCATGTGAGACAAATGCTTCTCTGATTGCTTCCTCTGCCCTATTGTTTCACTGAGCCAGACTAAGGCGTGAATGATTCCTCTATAGCTCCGCCTCACATGTGATTTGTGTATTTAGTAAGAGGCTAACCAGAGACTCAAAAGAATGCAACTGTTTATCTCTTAGCTACCTATGACCTGGAAGTTCCTTCCCTGCTTTTCTGGACTGAACCGACGTACATCTTACAGATACTAACTGATGTCTCACGTCTCCCTAAAATGTACAAGCTGTGCCTCTACCACCTTGGCCGCATGTCCTCAGGACCTCCTGAGGCTGTGTCATGGGTGTGTCCTTTAATCTTGGCAAAATAAACTTTCTAAATTGGTTAAGATTTGTCTCAGATATTTTGGACTGACAGAACCATCCTCGTTTTTACCTCCTTTTGACTTATTTTCATGAGTCAGACAAATATTCTCTGACATATCTATTACCTCACAACTGTCCAAAAGAGTGGGACAACTCGAAGCAGGGAGGGGGGTTTCAGGTCATAGGTAGATAAGAGACAAACGATTGCATTCTTTTGAGTCTCTGATTAGCCTTTTACTAAATACACAATTTACATGTGAGGTGGAAGTAGAGGAAAAGTCGCTTGTGCCTTAGTCTGGCTCAGTGAAACAACAGGGCAGAGGAAACACTCAGAGAAGCATTTGTCTCACATGAGCAGAGGGATGACTCTGAGTTCTGTCTGTCCTTTGTCCACAGGAATATCCTGTGGGCAAATTGTGAGGAGGGTATGTAGCTTTTTTAACTTTGTAGCTATCTAATATAGGAATCAAAGAGAAGACAAGTTTGCCTGACACAGTTCCCAGTCATGTCAGTGTGTTAGGACACCATGGCTGGAAACTCACTGCTGTAAGTAAGGGAAAACCATTTAAGTATTTTAGCAGGAAACTAAATTAGTACCTTAGAAATGCAGCAATAGAAAGGGTGGTTGGAAGGTATAACATTTGAAGGAAGGATATAAGTTTTAAAACTGTAATAATTAACGAAGGAAGTAGCAGTGGAGATGAAGGTGGAGGATCGGTATGAGAGATATTAATGAAGGAGAATCAACTAGACTCTGTGGATTACAGGGGTATTACAATGGACAATGTTTGCACCTCTCTTCATTCATATGTCCATACCCTAATCCCAATGCGATGGTCATGAGGGTGCAGCCCTCATGCATGGAATTAGCACCCTCAAAAGAAGGAACTAGAGTGCTAGCTAACTCCCCTTCCACCCATGTGAGGACACAGTGAGAAGCCATCTACAAATCAGTAAACAGGCCCTCATGAGATACTAAATCTACTGGCACCTTGATACTGAACTTTCCAGCCTCTAGAACTCTGAGCAATGTGTGTTGCTTAAATTACTAGTCTATGGAATTTGCTACAGCAGTCCAAAGTGACTGAGACAGGTACATAATATATTTAAGAGAATTAGTATATACAGAAGCATAGTCGTATACATCAGACCTCTGTTAAATACAGAAACAAAGAAGACAGCAGTTTAATAAACACTGAGAGGATACCTTACAAAACATGCTATGGTCTGAAGTTTGTGGCCCCCGCAAAAATTCATGTGTTGAAACCTAACCCCCAAGGCAATAGTATTAACAGGCAAAGCTTTTTGGGAGGCCGGGACAGGTGGATTGCTTGAGCTCAGAAGTTCTAGACCAGCCTGGACAACATGGTGAAACCCCATCTCTACAAAAAAATTAGCCAGGCATGGTGGCACGCTCCTATAGTTACCTGCTACTTGGGAGGCTGAGATGGGAGAACAGCTTGAGCCCAAGAGGCAAAGGCTGCAGTGAGCCAAGATAACGCCACTGCACTCCAGTGGGTGATAGGATGACAGAGCTAGCTAGTCCTGTCTCAGGAGGAAAAAAAAAAAAAAAAAGTTGGAGGGCGGGGGAGCTTAGGTCCTAACAGTAGAGCCTATCTGAATGGGATTAGTGGCCTTAGAAGAGGTCTGAGGAACCTTGCTCAGTCCCGCTATGAAGCAGAGAACAAGCCCTTACCAGACCCTGAATCTGTTGGCACCTTGATCTTTGACTTCCCACCTTCTAGAACTGTGAGCAGCTAATTTCTGTTGTTTATAAATTACCCCCAATCTAAGGTATTTTGTTATAACTGCACAAACGGATTAAGAGGGAGATGTCTTCATTCAACAAATCTTTATTAAGCACCTGTTACCTATAGCAGACACACTTTTAGGTTCTGGAGATGCTGCAGTGAAGAAAATAATGTCCCTGACCTGATAACAAAATGAGCTGTTCTCGAACAGTTACCCACATAAGTATGAAAATGAAAGCCAGGTTCTACTATTTCTGGGGAGCAGTCAATCAAGAGTGAATCAACTCCACAAGCCCTGCTAAATGTCTAACATTTGATACAGACAGAAAGCAGTTTTCACCTTATGGATCCCCTAACATGTGGCTGACTGATTATGCATTCTGGCTGTCAACACGCTTCTTTTTCTTCATATTTCCAGGTTGAAAGTTGCCACCACTACCCCCTCACCGACTAGTTCTCCCATCTTTCTCCACCCTTCCAGCCTGCTCAAAACAAGAACCCCCTATCATCCTCAGACACAGACACACACACACTCCTCAAAGCCCTGGGCAGAGAGAGGGGGAGCATTTCACCCACATGAAGAGATCAGTGTCACCTCTATAACTGGCAGTTTCCGAAACACAGTTTAAGAACCCCTGAGGAAATTATTTCACCTAAAATAGGAATGACTTTTCTTAAAACAGTTAGTTGGAAAACTCATTTACAAGTAGGGCAGGTGAAAACGTCCCAAAACAGAAATGTTACCTGACTGGTTATTTTGGTTTTGGTTCTGATAATGGCAAGAAACACAAACAAGATGTGGCAGTCTCCTACAACAAACGTACAAAGTGCTTTAACATAGATTATCTTACTTGATCTTCAAAGCCTATGAAGTAGGTCAAAAAGATTTATTGTTCCCATTTTTGAAATTACAAAACTGTGCTTCAGATGACTAAATTACTTACTGAGGTCACACAAACCTGGACATACACAAGGAGTTTTCTCCTACATCACCCTGAATCTCAATTCTCATCATTAAAGCTTTGGATGTGCTTGCACAGTGTTTTTTTCAGTATCAAGCGTATTTTATAAGCTTTGTAAAACATGCAGGTGCGGCCAGGCGCGGTGGCTCAAGCCTGTAATCCCAGCACTTTGGGAGGCCGAGACGGGCGGATCACGAGGTCAGGAGATCGAGACCATCCTGGCTAACACGGTGAAACCCCGTCTCTACTAAAAATACAAAAAAACTAGCCGGGCGAGGTGGCGGGCGCCTGTAGTCCCAGCTACTTGGGAGGCTGAGGCAGGAGAATGGCATAAACCTGGGAGACAGAGCTTGCAGTGAGCTGAGATCCGGCCACTGTACTCCAGCCTGGGTGACAGAGCGAGACTCCGTCTCAAAAAAAAAAACAAAAAACAAAAAACAAAAAACATGCAGGTGCTTCCTATGACACCTTACATGTGGTCATCTCCACTTTCCTTATCCTCGGCTCCCAAGCCTCCTTTTGGTTTTTGTTTTCCTAGAATATTGCACCAGCTGCCTAATGGGTCTTCCTGCAAGTATTCTTTCCCCAATTCTGATCACTCCAATTCTGTGTTGTAATTAGAATTTTGAAATAGATTTCAAATCTGACATGTGATAATATAAGACACTGGTTTACAACACATGTACTTTCAGGTCCTGGCACTAGTCAAGCCTCTTTCCACCTCCAGTCTTCGTGCATGCTACTTCTCTCCTGGAACACCCTCTGCTGCTTCTTGCCTGTTGTGGTGCCTTCTAACATCAAATGCATGGTGCCTCTTCACACCAATCCAACAGGTACCAACAGGTGCCCAAAAATACAATGCAATTCTGTCAGTAACCATGCAGTGTCTTAACACAGATCCCACAGGTCAAGGGTTCAGTCACACAAGACTGTCCACACTTTAGACAACAGTGGCCAGTAGACTACAAATTCAGGGGTTCCTACAGGCCCATCTCAGGTTCCACAATTCTCTACAACTTTTCACAGAACTCAGGAAAGTGTTTTACTTAATGATTGCTCATTTATTATGAAGGCCTAAACTCAGAAACAGCCAGAGGAAGAGGCACAGGACAAGGGAAGGGGTAAGAATGAGGCACAGGACAAGGGAAGGGGTGGGAGTGAGGCACAGGACAAGGGAAGGGGTGGGAGTGAGACACAGAACTTCCATGCCCTTCCTGGGTGGGCCACAGTCCCAGCACATGAATGTGTCTGCCCATGCAGAAGCTCTCTGAACTCACTGTTCAAGGGCTTTTATAATTCAATCTCCAGCCACCCTTCCCTTCCGGGGAGGATGGGGGAATAGGGCTAAAAGCCCCAACCTCTAATCAACTGTTTGGTCTCTCTGGTAACCAGCCTGTACCCTGAAGCTATCTAGAGACACCACCCTAAGCCACCTCATTAGTATAAACGCCAAGTGCTGAAAGGACTTCTTAAGAATAACCAGAGACACTCCTGTCACTCAGGAAATCCCAGGGGCTTAAGGGTGTTCTATGCCAGGAACCAGGGACAAAGACCAAACATGCTTCTTTATACTATACCTGATAACATAAGTCATCAAGTACTTCTAAGCATCGCTTCTTCAGTAAAACTTGTAAAAAGCATCTGTTTCATAGGACAACTGTGCAGGTGAAATGAAACAACATAGGTAAAGCACTTAAGAGTACCTGGCACACAGTAAGACCCTAAAATATGCTACATAATAACACACTTTTCATTTCCATTCCCCCAGAACTCAGCAAAGTACGTAGTAATATCTGTCGTCTGACGCCAAATATAAATGGGACATAGGAGTAAAAACATATTTAATGTATTAGAGACCCACTGCCTGATTTTTTAAACAAATTTCCTGATTAATCTGTTGCCCTAGTCATGCTAGGCTGTCAGTGATTATCAGTGAGAAAATGTATTAAAAGCCTAAATACAGAGAATTATCTTTATTACATTCCTACATGCCATACAGCATTTATAAAAACAAAATAACCTTTAAGAAATGAATTTAAATTTTAGTTATTTAATTCCATCTAGGACTTAAAGTCTTCCCATATTGTATGAATTAAAAGCAAAATGTCAACTTTGAAATTTCACAAAGAGGAAAAATTCCAAAATTTATTATAAACTATTTTTTATTCCAACGAGGAATGTAAAGATTAAAAAGAAAATTTTAGAGAAAAGTGAGGCAATCAAAACACACTTTGTTCCACTAAAAAAACTTCAAAACAACTTTCTAAGAATGCATTAACTCTTCACAGTTTTTAAATTTAAGATAAAAAATGATTGCTAGGGATAAATGACCATCCTCAGTAGTTAAAGAGAGACTGATTTTGAGACTTCCCCAAGCTATAAATCCTAGGCACTAAATTATTTACAGAAGAAATTAAAAATTTTTCTGAATTATGAACACAAAAAGGTTAGTGATGTTATTAAATGCATCATTGAAAGTGAGTATGTATTTACTAAGGCAGATGTGCAGAATAGGAAACATAAGAGCAACTGACAGTGCTGAGAAATTATGGTTCCCACACCATAATGTTAAATTTTAACACCCTGGCCCCATTACCTTTTAATAATAATGTTGTAACACTAACAAAAATATTTCACAATAATTTCAGTTTATCTGCCTCCTAGAAATTTACTCTACAATGGTGATTTGGGTTACAGCATAATACTGATTTACATACTTCATCTTTGGTATATGACCAAATGTGTATGTATTGGGTGCACCTCTAATATATACTGGCTTAATTGTACTTTAAAACCCCAACCTTGATCCCCTACAATTATGGGGATCTTGCTCAGAAACATCTCTGCCCTTCCTAACAGCCAGCATTAATGTATACAATTGACACAGCAAATGAGAGGAAGACAACACATTTCAGATCTGGCCGCCTAACCATATAGAAATCTGAGGGGATGAGAGGCAATGGGAATTCGAGACCAGCCTGGCCAACATGGTGAAACCCTGTCTCTACTAAAAATATAAAAATTAGCCAGGCATGGTAGTGGACACCTGTAATCCCACCTATTCGGGAGACTGAGGCAGGAGAATCACTTGATCCTGAGAGGTGGAGGTTGCAGTGAGCTGAGATCGTGCCACTGTACTCCAACCTGGAGGACAGAGCGAGACATCGTCTCAAAAAAGGAAAAACAGGAAAAAAAAAAAAAAAAAAAAAAAGAGGCAATGGAGGATGCTGGGGAATGATAAAAGCCATATTGAGGAACAAGCAGGTAAATTCAGATAAATGCCACCTCAGTACAGAATTGGTCCCTTCAATAAAGTAGCACTTACACAATTTCCTCTCAATACTTTTATTTTTTTTCTCATCATTCTAAAACAATGGGAATATCTGACTGAAGGACTATGAGGAAGTGATATAAATAATGCATGCAGTGAATAAAGTTAAGAATGGCAGGCAAAGGGCTGGCACATGAATATGCAAAGCCCTAAAGAGCATATTCCAAAATTGGACGGTTCTTCGGAACTTGGAATATTCATTTAACAACTGTTTACTGCACACTTCCTGGGTGCTGAGCATTGGTATAAAAGAAGAATGTAATCTGAGACACAGCACGCCAGTAAAGGACTCTGATTCAGCATTTTAACCTTAAGACTTTTAGCAAAATGAGATTTTTTTCTAAGGCTGCTTTGCACAAAATTCATTCTTCTTCCTAAATTGCTTACTCACTTGCTTTCTTAATATACGAATATTCTACTGAGCCCAACAGGATACTGATGATGCTACAATTTCATAATGCCCTATTAAATAATGGTGCATCTTATTGATCATCTTTATTTCTTGTCTTTTCTGAGAAATGTTACACTAAATAAGATATTAAGTAAAAGAAAAATTGCAAGTCCAGTTCACTATTTTTCTTACAATAATAAACACTATAATAGGAGATGAGTCACAAGACACTAATTTGACTTCGGCTCCACTAATGGCTAGTTGTGTGTCCTTAGGCCATTAACTCAGGAAGCTTCTGCTTCCTCATCAGTTTAATCTGAACACTGACATCTACCATTCACGGTTGTTAAGAGCACTGGAAGAGAAATGCATGTGATGATGCCTATACTAACATTTACCATCAACCCACGTGTGCACACTGGGAAAAGACTTTCCAGCAGTTTGGCAGTCATATCCTTAAGGACTCTCCTGCTTTCTCTAAATTCTAAACATAAGCAGAAATGTGAAATATTTACATCATCTAAGGAAGCAGTGTATCATACTAGAAAAACATACAATACTATATACAAAAGAATATAATTGAAACTAAATAAATGATTAAGGCTCAAAGGAGTATCAATGTTAGAATGAACTACAGTTTTGTTGTTGTTGTTGTTGTTGTTTTGAGATGGAGTCTAGTCTCATTCTGTTGCCCAGGCTGGAGTGCAGTGGCAAGATTTCGGCTCACTGCAAGCTCCGCCTCCTGGGTTCACACCATTCTCCTGCATCAGCCTCCTGAGTAGCTGGGACTACAGGCACCTGCCATGATGCTGGGCTAATTTTTTTTTTTTTTGTATTTTTGGTAGAGACGGGGTTTCACTGTGTTAGCCAGGATGGTCTCGATCTCCTGACCTCGTGATCCGCCCGCCTCAGCCTCCCAAAGTGCTGGGATTACAGGCATGAGCCACTGCGTCCGGCCCAGAATGAACTACAGTTCTTGAGGAAGATAAATAAAAGTAATACATGCTAAACCAGGTATTAATAGTAAATAGTTTGATGACTAAAATATTACTCAATTTAAAAAAAGGAATATATACAAAACCATGGATGATATGATTTGGATCTGTGTCCCCACTCAAATCTCATGTTGAATTGTAATCCCTGATGCTGGAGGTGGAGCCTGTGGGAGGTAATTGGATATCACAGGGTAGATTTCTCATGAATGGTTTAGTACCATCCCCTTGGTTCTGTCTTTGCAGTATCTCGTGGTTTAGAAGTTATGTGTCACTCCACCCCCCTTCTCTTACTTCTGCTCCATGCCTTCTGCCATGAGTGGAAGCTTCTTGAGACCTCCCCAGAAGCAGATGCCTCTATGCTTCCTGTATAGCCTGCAGAACCATGGGACAATTACCCAGTCTCAGGTAATTCTTTATAGTAATGCAAGAACAGCCTAATATAGTGGATGAATCTCAAATGCACCTTGCTAAACCCAAAAAAGCCAGACCCCAAAGGCTACATATTAGATGACTCAATTGATAAGAAATTCCAGAAAAGGCACACTTATTGGTACAGAAAACAGATCAGTAGGAGGCAGCAAGAGGGCATTCTTGAGGTGATGAAACTACGTCGCATCTTTGATTATGATGGATACATCACTATGCATTTGTCAAAACCCATAGAAGTGAACCACAGTACGGCCGGGCGCGGTGGCTCAAGCCTGTAATCCCAGCACTTTGGGAGGCCGAGACGGGCGGATCACGAGGTCAGGAGATCGAGACCATCCTGGCTAACCCGGTGAAACTCCGTCTCTACTAAAAAGTACAAAAAACCAGCCGGGCGAGGTGGCGGGCGCCTGTAGTCCCAGCTACTCGGGAGGCTGAGGCAGGAGAATGGCGTAAACCCAGGAGGCGGAGCTTGTAGTGAGCTGAGATCTGGCCACTGCACTCCAGCCTGGGCGACAGAGCGAGACTCCGTCTCAAAACAAAACAAAAAAAACAAAAAAAAAGAAAGTAACCCACAGTAAATGTAATGGAATGGAAATTTAAAAAAAAAAAGGACTCCCCCACAGAATAATATTTTAATGACATTTAAGTGTTCACAGTGGGTTAGAATACAAAGAATGTACTATAAAAAACATATATAGAGGAAACTTCAGGTGGTGGGACTGGGTCACAGGATTTCCCCCCGCCTCCTTTTAAACAATCTAATAGTACCTTACAATAAATAACATTTTTGAAATTAAAGAGATGAAATTGTTTTAAAACTCTAAAAGATCTTGGTATAGAATATATTGTAACAGGTTCAGGAGAGCTTTAGATTAGGAGTTCTTCACCTGGGGTTCCTGGAAGCCACAAAACCACTGAAACAATATGAAAAATATATAGTAAATATACATAACACATTTTGTGGGGAGAGTAGAGCCATAACTTTCAGAGTTCATGGGCAGCCCGCAACTCGCAGTTACTACTGCCCGGGGCTGAACTGATAATAACAACAGAGGTCTCAAATTAGACTATCCTGAACTTTAAAGGTCATTCATCACTGAAAGCCTTGAACATGTTTTAGGTTTCAGCTGCCTGGTGACACATGCCAATCTTAGGCTGCTCAGAAGCAGAAAAACAGAACAAAAGCATAAATGCTACATTTTTTAAAGGCAAGAGTTAATAACATTTCAATAATTCAGAAAATAGCCATGGAGTCAGTGGGCTCGTGTATCTCTCTGGCACATGGCTACATTTTCAATCTTTGGCCAAAACTGTTGTATCTCAGGGGAAAAGAAAAATCCTGACGGAGCTAGTTGAGATCTATTTTCAGATAAAAAAACAGAGGAGATGGATTTTCAGTCAAGTGCATGTTTGGTTTACTACATTCTTCATTGGTTGTTCCATCAATTTATCATCACTTCTCCAAGTCGGAACCTGGTCCATTTCTCTCAGTGAGCTACTGAAAAACTACTCTTTGCAGGTACTAAAACTGACTCATATTTGGTGAAAAACAAATAGCAATTTGAAATCAGAAATGAATTGAATGAATTCAGGTTTTGACAAATGCATATGAATGAATCCAGCAGAATGTGAAAATCCATTAACCATGCGCATTCAAAAAGGCAGAAACACTAAATAGTGGGGAAAACATTTCTACAAATTTAAAAATTACCAACTATGACACACCATCTTGCCAAAAAAGTGTCCCCTTGATACCACTGAATGAAATGTCATGGAATGAACATTTCCAGCCAAAAACCATTGTTTTCCTTTAGCATTTTATAAAGAGGCCTCAGTCACTTCTGCTGAAACCACCCTGCTCTGACACCCTGCTCTAATAGAGTAGGGTCATTTCCAAATCATTGGTTTTAAATAAAATGTCCATTTATAAAAAGAAAAATCAGAGAAAAAATATTTTTTTCTCTCCCAATTTCCAATATTATAACACCAATGACTCAAGGAAAGTGAAATCAAACAAGGAACTTAATTAAAGAGTACTTTGCTTTGGAAAACAGGAAATCTTCAAAAAGTTAATCATAAAGTTATCATACAACACAGCAACTACAATCCTAGGTATATACCCAAGAGAACTTAATACATATCCACAGAAAAACTTGCACATAAATGTTCATAGCAACAACATTTATAACAGTCAGAAAGTGGAAACAATATAAATATCTTATAAATGGTAACTGGATAAATGAAATGTGGACTACCCATATGATGGAATAAAATTGTCTCTTGGTATCTGTGGGGGATTGGTTCCAGGACCCTTTATAGTCATTCCTCAGTATCCATGGTTGGTTAGAATCAAACAAAATCCATGGGTGCTGAAGTCCCTGATATGAAATGGTATCGTATTTGCATATAACCTATGCATATCCTCCCATACACTTTAAATCATCTCTAGATTACTAATACCTAATATAATGTACTATAAGTGCTATGTAAACAGTTTTTTTTTTTACATTTCAAAAAATTTAAATTATTTTTAATTGACAATTATGAGTATTTATAAGGTACAATGTGACATTTTGATATATGCATACACTATGAAATGATTAAATCAAGCTAATTAACATATCAATCACTTCACAGACTCTTTTTTTTTTTTTTGGCCTATTGAATTTGTTTTTTAATTTATTTTTTTTAAATTATACCTTAAGTTCTAGGGTACATGTGCATAATATGCAGGTTTGTTACATATGTATACTTGTGCCATGTTGCTGTGCTGCACCCATCAACTCGTCAGCACCCATCAACTCGTCAGCACCCATCAACTCGTCATTTACATCAGGTATAACTCCCAATGCAATCCCTCCCCCCTCCCCCCTCCCCCCTCCCCATGATAGGCCCCGGTGTGTGATGTCCCCCTTCCCGAGTCCAAGTGATCTCATTGTTCAGTTCCCACCTATGAGTGAGAACATGTGGTGTTTGGTTTTCTGTTCTTGTGATAGTTTGCTAAGAATGATGGTTTCCAGCTGCATCCATGTCCCTACAAAGGACACAAACTCATCCTTTTTTATGGCTGCATAGTATTCCATGGTGTATATGTGCCACATTTTCTTAATCCAGTCTGTCACTGATGGACATTTGGGTTGATTCCAAGTCTTTGCTATTGTGAATAGTGCCGCAATAAACATACGTGTGCATGTGTCTTTATAGCAGCATGATTTATAATCATTTGGGTATATACCTAGTAATGGGATGGCTGGGTCATATGGTACATCTAGTTCTAGATCCTTGAGGAATCGCCATACTGTTTTCCATAATGGTTGAACTAGTTTACAATCCCACCAACAGTGTAAAAGTGTTCCTATTTCTCCACATCCTCTCCAGCACCTGTTGTTTCCTGACTTTTTAATGATCGCCATTCTAACTGGTGTGAGATGGTATCTCATTGTGGTTTTGATTTGCATTTCTCTGATGGCCAGTGATGATGAGCATTTTTTCATATGTCTGTTGGCTGTATGAATGTCTTCTTTTGAGAAATGTCTGTTCATATCCTTTGCCCACTTTTTGATGGGGTTGTTTGTTTTTTTCTTGTAAATTTGTTTGAGTTCTTTGTAGGTTCTGGATATTAGCCCTTTGTCAGATGAGTAGATTGCAAAAATTTTCTCCCATTTTTTAGGTTGCCTGTTCACTCTGATGGTAGTTTCTTTTGCTGTGCAGAAGCTTTTTAGTTTAATGAGATCCCATTTGTCAATTTTGGCTTTTGCTGCCGTTGCTTTTGGTGTTTTAGACATGAAGTCTTTGCCCATGCCTATGTCCTGAATGGTACTACCTAGGTTTTCCTCTAGGATTTTTATGGTATTAGGTCTAACATTTAAGTCTCTAATCCATCTTGAATTAATTTTCGTATAAGGAGTAAGGAAAGGATCCAGTTTCAGCTTTCTACTTATGGCTAGCCAATTTTCCCAGCACCATTTATTAAATAGGGAATCCTTTCCCCATTTCTTGTTTCTCTCAGGTTTGTCAAAGATCAGATGGCTGTAGATGTGTGGTATTATTTCTGAGGACTCTGTTCTGTTCCATTGGTCTATATCTCTGTTTTGGTACCAGTACCATGCTGTTTTGGTTACTGTGGCCTTGTAGTATAGTTTGAAGTCAGGTAGCGTGATGCCTCCAGCTTTGTTCTTTTGACTTAGGATTGTCTTGGAGATGTGGGTTCTTTTTTGGTTCCATATGAACTTTAAAGCAGTTTTTTCCAATTCTGTGAAGAAACTCATTGGTAGCTTGATGGGGATGGCATTGAATCTATAAATAACTTTGGGCAGTATGGCCATTTTCACGATATTGATTCTTCCTATCCATGAGCATGGTATGTTCTTCCATATTGTTTAGGAAATAATGACAAGAAAAAGTCTGTGCATGTTCAGTACAGATGCAATGTTTTTTCAACTATTTTTCATTCATGTTTGTTTGAATCCATGGATGAGGGACTCACAGATATGGAAAGCCAATTGTATTGTCAATGAAAGAAAGGAAGTCCTGGTATATGCTACAACATAGTTGAACCTTGAAATCATTATGATAGGTGAAAGAAGCCCATCGCAAAGGACGACATATTGCATTAATCCACTTATATGGAATGTCCAGAATAGACAGATCATGGAGACAGAAGGTAGTTTAGTAGTTGCCAAGGATGGGGGAAAAGGGAATGAAATGGAGCTAAAGGGTACTAGGTTCCTTTTGGGGGTGTCAAAATGTCTGAAATTAGATAGTGGTGCTGGTGGTTGCACAACATTACGAATATTAAAAGCCACAGTACTGTATTTCTTCAAAAGGGTCTGCAGGGCCAAGTTTTCCTGTGGACATGTATTCAATTCTCTTGGTATACAGCTGGGATTGTAGTTGCTGGGTTGTATGGTAACTACGACTAACTTTTTGAAGACTGCCTGTTTTCCAAAGCAATCTTTAATTTTATAGTACATAAATTATCACTATTTTAAAAATAAAAAAAATTAAAGGTTATTTTGATTTTCAATGTAAAGGTGCAAAACTTTTTTACATTCTACTTAACAAATAGAAATGATTATTTAATAATGTAAAAATTCCCTTTAATTTCTCTAAAATGGTCAATCCAGTTATTCAATTAGAGTAAAATTAGAAAGGAAAGGAAGACGAAGAGATAGCATCTTAACGTCAGCTAAAAAACTCCAGCAGACTCAATACATTCCGAAACACTTCCTGATTTCAAATCCCATCATTGCCAGAGAGGTTTAAACAGATTATACTCACTTAGAGTTCAAAAAGTGAATATTCAATGAGAGAAAAAAAAAATCCTTAACTTTTTAGCTTAAAACAGGGTAAAGGCCACAACCATAGAAAGTGTTAATATTCCCATTACAGAAATTCAGATCTGAAAACTGAGATTTAAAGGGGCCAAATAACTTTCTCAATGACATAGTTTAGATTATAGAGTGGGAAAGAAATTCCAGTACGTTTGACTCCAAAGTCCACCCTCTTCTCATTAGGTCATGAAGAACCAACTTCACTCTTGAGAAATCCAAAGATATGTTAGCCCAGGATTGTGGGTCCAGTTATTGTTATGGCTCGAACATAGCTTGTAGGCATGAAGTTTTGTGCCCTAAGCCTCTCGCCACAAGCATTACTGCACACCTTGAACTCCTGATTTATGTTGCTGTTTAGATAAATTCTGTAGCCTCAAAAGAAATATTTCATGAGTTAGAGCCCTGTGTGCCAATCAACCTCCAGTAAATTCTTTGTTAGAGACTATTCCTGACGCCGGTGGTCTCATGAAAACTGGTCATGTAAGGAACAGAGCTTAAGAGAAGAATTAGGACACACTAAGAAATCTGACACTAAGAAAATCTGATGTTACGTCTGAGTAGCATCTTTCTACACAAAGAACAATACAGTCCTTTCATTATTCTGTCAAATATTAATGAAGTTATCCACAAGTTCTACTGGCTGTTTAAGATTATTATTTCATAAATGCCCACAGACAGTTTTGCTCTAGTTCTTTCAGAATCCAACATTACCTAGTATATTTTAAGACATTTAATACATTTCCATAATGACTTTTTTAATACCCTAGATATCAAAATCCCTGTAGATAAGATAGGTGGTAAAACATTTTGGTTATTCCTAATGAAATATTTGTGCCTTTCAGATATTTGTGCTGGCTGGCCTATCTTTCCTCTTGTTTATAATTCTGATAAGAGCCACGGAGGAAAAATTTCTTATAGACAAGCTGCTTATTAGCAAGTAAAATATTTAAGGCTACAGCATGTTTATGAGCTTGCAGTTTATTTGGAGCAAAGGGATGTTTTCTGAAGTCTTTATTTGTAGGCACATTCCAACATAACCCCAGAATGTTCACAAAACTAAAAATTCTGTACTCTAGGATGCAGGGTAGAACGTCTCAGAAGACATATGTAGGCTCATATATACTGCTTACAGTTTTAGTCCTGGTAATAAATTCTATAATGAAAAGTTAGCTACACATATGGAAGCTGAAGTTTAAATCATGTAAATATCTTTTAACATAAATTTTAACTCAGAAAGAACAATGTGCTTATTGTCTCACTTGGTTCAGAAATCTAGGACTACGATTAGCTTGTGCATTAAATTCATGCAACAAATATTTAGTGAGTGCTTACTATGCATGATGTACACATGGTAAGGGACTTTGGGGAATACAAAGAAAAACCAGATCTGTTCCATGCTCTGAAAGTGCTTCCAGACAAACACAGTCAATAACACAGGGGCATATATTATTCTAAAATGAGGGAGGGAGTGATACACTTATTACAGGAGAAACTACATAATTACAGTGCTAGTAAGGCTAGGCCAACAGAAGGCTAGATCTGGCACTCGGACAAGGTGGTGGTGGTGGCAGATATTAAGGAAGACTTCATGAAGGAGATGCCATTTCAGTTATGCTCAGGATAAACGAGGAAGGGAACATGTAGAGGTGATGAGGAGGGCATTTAGGTGATGGTACAGTATAAACAAAGACACAGGACACGAACTGTGTAGACACATACAAGGTAGATACTAGAAACAATTAGTAGAGGTACCAAGTCCTCCTCCTTTCGAGCAGAGACAGTCCCTTGCCAGAGTACACAACTTGGGAAGCAGGATTTCAACCCCCACAGACTCTCTCAACAAGGTATAATTCCACTGCTAACCTGATGACCATATGGGGCAAACCTGGGCATGTATGGGAAGAACATACAGGGCAGAGATAGTTACTTCTGCTAAATCTTGGGTCTACCACTCCGGTTGTGCAACTTTAAGTAAATCAACCTTACTGTACCAGAGATTCATTATTTGGAATAAAATGGTATTAATAACTAACTAATGACTCTAAAGCCTAATGAGAAAATAAATATAAAGTGTCTTATACTAAGCTTGGCTAATGCAGGCACTCAATCAGTGACAGCAGTAGCCATTGTTTGTGTTAGCAGAAGGAAAGCAGAGGACTTTAAGTATTCTAGAAAGGTGGACTGGACATAGAATTCTGAGCTGACGTATCTTTGGATTTCTTAGTAGTCAAAATATCTGTAGTAGGGAGTCATTATTTTAGCTAGGTGTGTTAGGCCATTATTGTACTGCTATAAAGAAATACCTGAGACTGGGTAATTTATCAGAAAATAGGTTTAATTGGCTCACAGTTCTGCAGGCTATATAGGAAGCATCGCACTGGTATCTACTCAGCTTCTGGTGAGGCCTCAGGAAGCTTATAATCTCAGTGGAAGGTAAAGGGACAGCCAGTATCTCACATGATAAGAACAGGAGCGAGGGGAGGAGGGAAGTACCAAACTTGTTTTTTTGAGATGGAGTTTCGCTCTTGCTGTGCAGGCTGGAGAGCAGTGCCACAACTTCAGCTGACTGCAACCTCTGCCTCCGGGGTTCAAGCGATTCTCTTGTCTCAGCCTCCCAAGCAACTGGGATTACAAGCATGTGTCATCACACCCAGCTAATTTTTTGTATTTAGTAGAGATGAGGTTTCACCATCTCAAGAGTTTCACGTCTCAAACTCCTGACCTCAGGTGATCCACCCACCTCAGCCTCCCAAAGTGCTGGGATTACAGGCATGAGTCACAGCGCCTGTCATGGTACCACACATTTTTAAACAGCCACGTACCATGAGAACTCACTCACTATTGCGAGGACAGCACCAAGCCATGAGGGATCTGCCTCTGCAACCCAAACACCTCCCACCAGCCCCCACCTCCAACATTGGGGATTACAATTCAATATGAGATGTGGTGGGGACAGACATTCAAACTATATCACCAGGTAAAGGGCAAGTTTAGGATGACAACATAATTCTAACATTGTTGTGCATGTCTTTATGTTGATACAAAGGTACCAACATCATAGGAAAGGACTTCCTTGTATTCTATTGTCTTTTTCTATTTTGTTTTCTTTAAAAAAAAAAAAAAAATGGTAGCTGTGCATGCTTTTAAGTGTTCCTAATGTGAAAATATAAACAGGTGGCAACACCACATATCTCTCTCTTTTTCTGTTTATTTTGAAATACAAAAGTATGGGAACCAGCATATTCAACACACTCCTGAGATCTCTGTAATTGGTTTTAAAATCTTCAGGCATCATAAATTTCATCCCAAGATTATAATGTTAAGAAATACCACTTGGAAAAGTCAAAATAATTTATAACTTAACACGGGGTGCAAGGAGGTAAGAAAAAAGAAAAACCCAATAAAGATAGTTCCAGAACTACTGCAGAGAAAAGGGATTGACACAGACCAGTGCATTTGTATGATGAGAAACTAGAGGCAGTTGAAAAGTGAGAAAGAATAAAATAGAGATTGAGAGATACCCAGAGACAGGAAGTTGCAGTTGAAATTCTGAACTTTCTTGTGTTCAATGCGCATTTGAAAATACTAGGATTTCTGGTGGCTTGAAGAGATTAATACACACAGTTCATATTTTGAATGACTCCCATGTAAATGTGTGTACATTAATAAACTGGCATGCCGTTTCTTCTAGTAATCTGCCTTTTGTCAGCTGACTTTCAGCAAACCTTCAGAAGGCAAAGGGGAAGTTCTCTATTTGCCCCTATGCTTTTGGCACCGTGAGCAGGATATCAAAGCCCCTCTGCTCTTCTGGAAGCCACATTCAGGGGAACCTAGAGCCTGACAAGCTAGCAAGAGTGTTAAGTATTCCTTACCAGTTAGGCTCCCAGTCTCTGTATATGGAATCTGGTTGAGTGGATGGGAAAAATCTCACTTGTCTTTTTTTTTCCCCCCCTCTGCAAAATTTTGATTAATGGGGGAAAATTATTGGTATGATTTGACTTAGGTGTAGAAATTATGGTGTATTTTCAATATGAATATTCATATTGTCTGATCCTTTTCCTCCCAGAAATTGCCTTTGTTCTGCTGCCTTTGTCTTTCTGTGTCATTTGTTATAAAGGGTCCCTCTCATCTTATTTTACATCCTTGAGAGCTTGCTTTGGGACCAAACAGGAATACCTGCTCCTGGTTTCCACCATCTAGGGGACATGATTTTTGGGTCATGTCTGGTGGCCAGCCTGAAAAGACTGGGAACCCTGAGACATGTAACATATTAAGCAGCCTAGTCTTTGTTCTGAATGTGCCAAGATCTCAGGGGAGTTTGTCTTAAGTCCCATCCATAGTGGCCTTTTGTCATCTTGATTCTTGATGTCTGGTTAGTCCTGGGAAAGTCCAATCCCAGGAGGGCCTACCCAGTGTCATGGATTAATGGGTCTGTGATGGGCAGCCCCTCACAAATTTGTGGGATACTGGAGGCATTCTATGTACAAATGCCATCCTTGACTTCTGTGGCAACAAGAGTTTTTTTCTTTCTTAACCTATTTCGGGGAGTGAACTTTTTTAAGGATCATGGGAACTATCTCTTCTACACCCTCTCTAGGAACAGTTTTTGCTTATATGGTAAAATTTTATTCTAAACCTAGAAAATTACTTCGTAGGCTTTCCATGAAGACGCTTATTGGATTGAGTTGATACTAGAATAATACACCATCGGAAATCCTAATTGTCAGTGGCTAGAAGATGGTTCCTTTGAATTAGAAAGACTTCTGTATTTGAAAAAGACTTCGGATAACTCAAATTCTAAGCAGTTGCCTTATTTGTATTTATGGGAGGATAAAACTGAAAGACATATATTAGTGTCATGGTTAGCCTTAGATTGTCTCTTAAAAAAAAAGCAGAAATCAGATTTAAAACAAAGTTAAAATCCTTTGTACGTTCAAACTGCCTGCCTCGGGTCCCCTGTGGGATTTGCAAAGAAGGCCCCTCCACCTTGTAGTCTAGTAGTTAGAATTCCACACTCTCCCCTTGGCAGCCTAGAAGTCTGATTGCCTGCCAAGGAACCAGCCCCTTGGAGATGTAAATCCTTTAACACAAAAGGGGAAAGAAAAAATAAACATTTATTTTTAAAATGGGTTTGATATTTGTGTGACTCAACTTTTTGGGTACCCATTTGTTACTGATCCTTTTCCCTTCCGTGGACAGCTTTTGATTTCCTATCTCACTAACTGTCTCCTTTAATCCTCCATCCATGGGGCACACAGTTGTCAGGCCTTTGTGTGTAGACAGTCAGCTGGGAAGCTGAGACCCTGGAGAATACTGCCAAGCAGAAACATGGGCTGTCCCCTGCTTGCAGCTAGTGAAACTTTGCTTTCTTTGAACTGTCTTTGGGGGTGGTCCTGGATCTTGTGAGGCCTGCTTTCCGCCTCTTTGGAGATAATTTGCACTTCCTTGGTTAAGTCATAAAAGGCTTATTGTTTTTGGTCTTCAGTCACTTGGACGGTACCTTCAGTTTAAAGAAGTTAAAAAGCCAGTCATGTTAGCTGTTTCTCTCAGCTAAAGTCTAAAAAGAAATTTTTTTAAAAGTTTTTGAAAGAGCTCTATGGTCAAAAGTCAGCTTAATTAAAAGCTGATATTTGGATTATCATTTTTTCTTCTTTAAAAAAAAAAAGTCTTTCTACTTTTTATCTGTTGGATCCTATTTCTCTACAGGGATTTTTTTTTTCCCCAGTCAACTGAAACACTTAGTTTCTCAGTCTTCTAGTCAAGGTCAGACAATGTCACTATCATGTAAGGATTATACGTGTACCAAGCATTCCGTACAAGGAAGGCACTCAATAAAGATTACCTTTCCTTCCTATCAGAGAAGCAACTACGATATGAGGACAGATGTATGATACCAAACTGGCTTGAATTCCTCTAAATATGTATCAGTTACAGAAGGATTATGATTTCAAACAGAACTCAGTGAATATTCTGGTAAAAACCAGGAATGCTCTTGCTTTAACAATAAAATCTAGATTGTTTTCTACTACAGTACCAATCAGACAATTTCCCACTCTAAAACATGTATGGGTTAGCATCCTGAGCTAAAGGAGACTGGCAACTAAACAGATACCAGTATATGCATTTATTATCATTCATATTAACACACCACAGACAATGTGCCTAAACCAATTCCTTCCACAATAAGCCTAGAGAGTACAGTTAAAACATGCATTGGCAGGAAGAAAAAAAATATGTATGTGAAGGACTACTGCTTAAAAAAAAAAATCACCAGTTCTAAATACCATCAAGGGGCTGCAGAGATCTGTAACGCTGGATTCACAAGCATGCTTGTTCATTTGTTTCGTCTTTTAAATATACCAGTGTCCACTGTCAGGACTCTTTAGAATATATAAATAACTAACAAGAATTGCTCTATAACAATTCATAGTAGCTGTATGTAAGTAACAATTCTTAAGCCTATGATCTCAGATGGATAATATAGTCATGGCAAAGTGGAATATCCTACTAAAGTTACTTTCAATTAATTTGCATCTTAAAGTTCTGAGTCACTTCCTCTGAATGATTAAATTTGGGTGGCATGATGTATGCAAACATTCCAGTCCTGCTCGGTAAATAGCGAATTGCCACAAAGAAGAAGTTGATATAACTTTCTTTTTGGCATAAATGGTTTATTTCAAATCACAAACTATCACCACAAAGGAAGAAAACAATTCAGTATTCTAGGCAGCAGGCTGATAACTTTTCATTAGTCTGAAAACACTTTCCTGAATTTTCTGAAAGCAGGACAATTGGAACAGAAGCCTCATATGCGGTTGGTATCTGGGCATCTATGCTATGAAAATAGAATTTGTGATCTTTCCTCTGCTACTAGCTCTATATTAATCAGAACTACTGAACTTTGGGTTAAAATTCCCCAAATATTTTTGGTGACAATTACTAAAGACTAGTGCTGCAACATTATTATTAAGTAAACTTGTATTATTAGTTACATCTTTCAAAAATCCCAGGAAAGATAGAGAAGGTATTAATTTTATAAGATGTTAAAATCAATATTGATGTATTACTGAAATATAGAAATATAAGTCCTTTATGGTCTGAAAACTAAATTGGGCTCTAGTCATGATATAATATGCCACAAAAGGAAACCTAGTGACTCCTAAATATCTGCTAGGAAGTAACACTCAGATTTTAGGAAAAGATCACTTAATAAGAGACTAATGAGTTTTTTTTTTTTGACTGAGTTTATACCCAAAGAAGACCTGGATGTAATACAAGGGAACTAGTAACTCAGAAAAAACAAATCACACCTTAAGTACAAGCAAAAAAAGAAATCACTTATCCAGTGATGGTATGTAATGCTGTGGCAAAGTTTCCTAAAGAATTTAAGAGAACATTTAAACCTTTTAAAACAGAGCTAATTTTACTGTCCAAGCATTTGTAAGATTGGTCCCAGTATGCGCTTTTGTTAATTACCCAGGTCAAAGCTTGTCTCTATAAATCACTGCAGATATTTCAAACCTGGCTGAACTTAAATTACAAGTTACCTAAAATTCCATCTTTTTATTTTGAAATTGTCCAAAGTAGTTATGATCTAAAATATAGGCCAGAGCAAATGCCAACTACAAATCCAATTTTCTACAAAAGTTTCTACTTAGGTTATGTGAGAAATTTCCATTTTAAAAAAAGGGAAGAAAGCAATCACTTGTAATATTCTTTCCAGCAGTAAAGGAAGCTTTTCCTCTTCAAAAATGAGAACGAATTACAAAATGCCCCTGAGTGCTCTCAAAATTTCATAATAACTATTTTATTGAAAAGTCACATAGTTGTCCTTTACTGAAGGCTTTAATTTTTTATGCCAAAGTATTTTACAAAAGAGCATAAAAGAGTATGCCCATATGAGCAAAATACCATTTTTAAAGAAGTTTTGCATTTTGAATTCTATTGACTTTGTTATTTTCCCATGACACTTTGGCAACAGAAGAATTAAGTTTGTATCTACAAAAATTAAAGAAATGGCTCTAAGATACGCCATGATAATTTTCTTAAATCTGCTCCATTATTCACTTTAGGCTTCTAGTTTCAAATTTAAATCATCCAAATTACACATTAAAATTAGTCGTGATCTGTAGCACATAATAAGCAATGGCTTATAATCAGGAAAAAGACTGATAACTCACTTTAAATTGTATAAATACATCTTTTAATACTCCACTGAAGAATCTCCATCTCAAGTGTATTAGAAAGGATGAACATTTTAGTATCAATTTCCTACATCTTTACCCACCTTCACCTTAAAGACAATGAGAATGCATGAAGATATTTCAATTGCACTATTTCCTAATTCTTAGTCTTCCTGTTATCTGAAAACTAAGTGCCAATCTACCATCTCCACTGCTAAAACATGCCAAGTGTATTATTCTCATGCTCTCGCCTTTTTAAATCAAGAAAAGCAATTAACTAGTTCATAATTAACATCTGATCATTAGGTTTTCATAAAATTCACTTGTGCAGTGAAAACCTTCAAGTGCTGAAATTCTCTATTCCATCTCTTTACAGTTTGCTGCACAGTCATTTATAAGTGGACTTCAATAGGGGAACATTTAATATAATCAATTTTCCATTCAGCAAGACAAAATCAAAGAAAAATATTTTGTTTGCACAGGAGACATATACTTTGGGGAGATGAATAGTTGGGAATCATAGCTAACTTATCCACTGCATACATTTGCATGAAATTTCTATTTTCTATTACTTTCCCTGGGGAAAAAAATACCTAATCTTGCGTATCAATCTCTAATATTCTGTTTAGCAATCAATGCCCCCCTGGTAAGGGACTGACAAAAAGAATTTACATACATCATTGAGGTACTGGACTAAGATTGAATCACCTATCCATATGTAATTATTTAAAGATAAATAGTTGAGACTACAATCTCTGGTGATGACATATTTGAAAGACAGTTTATTTTGTGCATTTTTAAAGGTACTTTTTCCCTCCAAAAAAATAAGGAAAATAAACTGCTAAAAGGAAAAAACAAACATGGTGCAAAATTATGAGAAGGAACAATATCATTATTTATGGGTTAACATTTAAAAGTTAACAATGTCTAGCACATTTTTAATGAATGAAAAAATGAATGAATGAAAATGTGTTAGAATTTCACATTTTACAGATAAGAAAATTATAGGATGAGCAGACAAATATGGTAGTAGAACTAGAACCCAAATCTTTTGGTTTTAATATAAAATTATTTTTTAATAAAATTAATACAAAATTATTTCCACAAAAGATAATTTATCCAAATATCCCTTACCATCCATAATCTGCACTACCAAGTCAATGATGTGAATAATCTTCAAATCAATCCTAAACTATCACTGTATTAAGAAGCTACTATATATGTTAATGAACTCTCATGTGCACTTCATCTTTTCCTTCCTTTCTTCAACAAGTATTTATTGATCATCTGCTATATGACAGTTTAGTAGATGAAAGACTTTCTATAGAGTAAAATACCTGTTAATAGAACTACTATATTAGCATACACATACACACAAAATAAATTAAGAGGGCAGTGAAGATTTCACATATAAGATTTTAAACAGTCTTAAGGATGAGTTGGAACTTATAGGGCAAAGGAAAAGATGGAGAGGCAGGAAGGAACAGGGAGTGCTCAGTACAGTAACACTGAAGGATAGGTGAGAATAGTGGTAAGGGCCAGTTGTATAGGTGCTAAGGAAATTTGCACTAACTTCTGAGTCCAAGGTTATTAACCTTTTAGAAGTAAGAACGTCCTTCATCATTAAAAAAAAGGTATAGATCCCTCAATCCCCATCTCATCCCAAATGATAATTGTACTTCTGTTATCTGAGAACATATACAGTGACAAAAACTATTATGAATTTAGAAACCCCTTTTTAAACTATAGTTTTCACTAGTTCTATTAATAACAGTACTCACATATTTTCAAATTAATAATATATATGTAGGCTAATTATTTGAGGTATGTGTTTAAAAAAGGCTGATTGTATGGACATTACTACAGGATAATGCAAATGAAGAAAAACCAACAAATGAGGTTAAAAATATTAATGGCAAAGAATATGAAATCACATGTCTCAGCCATTTATGATGCTATAAAGGAGTACTTCAGACTGGGTAACTTCTAAAGAAAAATGGTTTATTTGGTTCACAATTCTGTTGGCTGGAAGACTGGGCATCTGGTGAGAGCCTCAGACTGCTTCCAAAGGGGAAGGGGATCAAGCTTGTGCAGAGATCACATGGTAAGAGAAGAGGCAAGAGAAAGAGGGAGGGAGGTGCCAGCTCTTATCACCAGCTCTTATCACCAGCTCTCTTGACAACTAATAGAGCAAGAACTCAGAACTCACTCGTTACCACACCAGGATGGCACCAAGCCTTTCATGAGGGATCCACTTCCAAGACCCAAACACCTCTCATGAGGCCTCACTTCCAACACTGGGGGGATCAAATTTCAACATGAGGTTTGAAGGGTCAAATAGCCAAACTACAGCAACATCTGTTCTGACTACTACAGAAAGCGTAAGACAATGCAGCATATTCCCAGATTCATGGGCAGGCTTCCCAGGTCTCTCAGCCTTCTGGTTGGAGACATTGAGAAGCTATTGATAATACTTGAACAAATTGAGGATAACTGCTGCTAGGTCTGAGAAACTCATCTTTGCTTATTTTAGGGGGATTTTTATACCACCCTGTTAGCTCTTCTCTCTTCTCGGTGCCCTCCCCACCAAGTGTTCTGGAGAATTCTGGCTCCATGCCTGCTGCTCACAAATTCAAGTAGCACAATCCTGACTGTAAATTATGACAACAATGGGTGATCAGACAGCCAATTTTATAGGTGTAGCATACTTTAGAGGACAGGGTTGGTGCTTACCTGAGATTCATTCCTGAACCACAGTATGTAATATAATGTTAACAGTAACGGCATTATGATGGGGACTGATTTACAACTATACTTTGAGGCAAGAAAGTGCAGAATTGCAACACTTTTCTGAGAAGTCTACTTTTTCTTTGGATATTGGTTAAGTTATCCACAGAGTCATATGTAATTTGAGAAGGTCCACGATGGAAAGTTCCAATTATTAAAAGAATGTGTTGTTCATTCATAATGCTTTCTGCACATGCAAGAGTCAACTGGACAGACAGACTTACTTATCTGCCAGCCAATCGTGATTTCATTGGCTAGGTTATAACCTCAGCCCTGCAGAGCGCCTGTGAAGGGCTCAGGACAGTGAAACATGATCTTTCAAGGGCCTGGAAGTAAGTTGGGAGCACAGGCACCATTGCAGGATGATGAGAATGAAGGAAAAACCAACAGATTAGTTTTTAAAAATGTAAAAATTCCTCAAAATGCTTAAAATCTTTTTGAGAATGCTGGCCTAAAACATAATTCCTGACTGTCACCAAAATGCTTAATGAAGACCCCACACTGCTGCACAATCGGTGTAACTGCTATAGGGGTCACAGGAGTTCCACAAGGGCTTCATAAAAGGCAGGACACGGATTTGAGACAAAATTTTAAAACTAAGTGGCAGATGGAAAGACAGTCAGTAGACACACACAGAAATGGCTTCGAACGCAGAGGAGAGCAGGGAGAAAGGCTGCATGCACTAGAGCAAGAGACTCTAGGAGGCAAAGCAGAAAATCAGGTCACATCTAGCAGTTCAGAGCTAAACTTTAACCTCAGCTGCTGCAGGCATGGCATGTACAGGTGGGATTTCCTCCTTAGTCTCAACCTTCAGCTCTTTATTTCAGTATTTCCACGGTTCCTCCCTCATTTCTAAATATATTTACCCATTATTTTATTATAAGTGTTCTCACATGCTCCCCCAATTCTCTGTGGAGTAGAACTCAGTGTAATAAACAGGTAAATTTCTGGCAGGATTGTAGGGTAAGGTCATATTATGTTGAAAAAAGTAGTTTAATGAATCAGGAGCTCTCCATGGGTTTCTGAGCCTACCCATAAACAGGGTAGAGGCTTTTTTTTTTTAAGTGGCATTTGAAAAACTCATTCCAGCAGCAAGCACCATGTTGAAGCAATGGGGGAAAAAGAGGGTGTTGCAGCACTATAGGAACCAGGTGACACTCAGAGGACTTGAGAGCAAAGTAGCAGCTCTAGAATAGCTGAGGGCATCTGCAACATACCATTGATAAATCCTACTACACAGGCACCATTTGTTATTCCCAAGAAGTTACTAGGGGGCAGAAGTCTCTCTCTCAGCTACGATTGGGAGTTATGGTTTATCATAGATGAATTCACAACTAATAGCCTACTTATAGGCTATTACCATCTAGGCACAGAATGTGGGCTCCATATTACATATTTTTTCCTCATTTTTACAATTGATCATGAATATCTAAGACATTTCTATGAAACTACATTTATCCTTATAGGAGACACCGTAAAACTACCAAATACTCAGAATAGTGAAATTCTCAGGGAAAGCCTTTGCCTAAGGCAATCCATGGATCTATACCATAACAAATACCCAAGATCCATTGGTTTATTCTGTATTATCTGGTCATATATCAAGTTCTATATGCTTTTTATCTTTATAAGGATATTCAACATACATTTTTTGAATCTCTGCTACAAAAGAAATGAAATTCCTTAACCTGTTTAAGTACTGAAAACTATTAAAGAATTGGTATGTTATGCGTTGCATTTTCTTTATAATGCTTCAAAGTGCCAGACCAATCATTTATACTTATCATGTGGCTACCCAAGCCAAACTTCAAAGTGAAAACATTTTCTCATTCTCATGCTTGTTTTTCATTCTTGGCTCAGTCTTCTAAAACTGTGAGTTTGCTTTATAATTCTGGTTTACTTGTCTCATAGCAACCATAAAAGCACACAGGTAAATGGCTATTCTATGATTAAATAACCTTTTTAAAGTTTCTCCATATATTGCTGTAATTCAACTTATAATGTGAGCTACAGAATTTGACATTTGTTATGGTCATCCGTACTTTGGCACAAGTTTTTTTCGGTAATATTTTGTTTATTTAATAAAAAGCAATCTGAAGCAAAATAAACTGCTGACTTTTGATATTAGTGGGAACACAGATGATAATTTTATTTTGTACCTTTTCAATTAGTTTTAAAGGTTTTATTTATTTTATTTATTTATTTATTTATTTTGAGATGGCGTTTCACTCTTTTCACCCAGGCTGGAGTGCAATGGCGTGATCTCGGCTCACTGCAACCTATGCCTCCTGGGTTCAAGCGATTCTCGTGCCTCAGCCTCCCAAGTAGCTGGAATTATAGGTGCCCACCACCATGACTGGCTAATTTTTTGTATTTTTAGTACAGACGGGGTTTCACCGTGTTAGCCAGGATGGTCTTGATCTCTTGACCTTGGGATTCGCCCACCTCAGCCTCCCAAAGTGCTGGGATTACAGGTGTGAGTCACGGCACCCAGCCTTTAAAGGTTTTATTATTTAAAATTTCAAAAACCTTAAATATCAACAAAAAAGAATAATGTTTAAAAGAATAATATCTTTCATCCATTGTGAGAATCCCTCACTAAAGTTTTATACAGTGACAGTACTTCTAGCTCATAAATAAAATAAAATTTCCATTATTCAAACACAATGAACTGGAATCTTCAATTAAGTTAAAATTTGGGGACATTAAAATTTTAGATGAAAGAAGCAATATGTGTAATGAATCACTACAGATTTCAGCTTTATTCTCTTCTGATTATGACATCTACAAATTATGTAATAATAAAAGCTGAAAAGGATAACCTGGAAACACTGTAAGATCCTGAAATAAGAATTCTGACACCTGTATAACCAATACAGTTTACAAAGCACTTTAACTAAATTGACTCTTAATTCTCAAACAAACCTATTTGATGGGCCTTTATTTCTATTTTATAGAAAAGGAAACTAGGGCTCAGATATTAAATACCCTGGCCATGCTGTTGGTAAATGGGCAAGGTCTGAACTAGAATCAAGTCTTCTAGCTACAAACTATGTTCTTATCACTAAATCATACCACTTTGTATCGCAGAAAACTAGATTTCAACCATGGAGATGAACACCAGGGTCTATTGGTTAGCTTTCAAAAAAAGTTTTGTTTTTTTTTAAACGATGGAATTTGATAAATCTTGTCAGACACATCAATATGTATATCCCACGTCTAGTCTATTACCAGTGCAGCAGCACATCCACGCAGCATCCTTGGTAAAATGCTTTAGTTTAAGCCAACTTCATCAAATTAGGAGAGGACATAGGAATTCTGCAGCATAATCCCTAGTCAAAAATACAGGTACAACTGTAGTCTTTCAGGGGTCTGTGTGTGCGGGGAAGTTAGGCAGGGAATATACAGAAATAGTCAAGACAAGTAACATTAACAACTATATCTGACTATAGGAAGCAAATGGCATATGACCTTTACAACCAGAAGAGAGTATATTTTGCTTACTTAGATCATCACTGGGCTTCTGTATAGTAAAGAAAGAAGTTTAGAGGACTCTTTGGCCAACATAACTACAATGCTAATAGAAGAAAGGAATATATATTGAGTAAGTATAAGTATTAAGAGAATTGGAGCCACCCATGATATGTGCAGACATGCTACCAATAAATTCATGTTAGAATACTACTGCCACCCCTTATTCAAATTTAGTTTGACATTCAATACAGAGAGGTTTTTTTTTTTTTTTTTAGACGAAGTCTTGCTCTGTGGCCCAGGTTGGAGTGCAGAAGCGTGATCTCAGATCACTGCAACCTCTGCCCCTCCAGGTTTAAGCAATTCTCTGCCTCAGCCTCTGGAGTAGCTGGGATTACAGGCGTGTGCCACCACGCCCAGCTAATTTTTTTGTATTTTTAGTAGAGACGGGGTTTCACCATCTTGACCAAGCTGGTCTACAGAGAGGTTTTTTGGTTTTTGTTTTTTACGGTTTATGGCCTACAGAAAAATAATATAAATGGTTTGATATCTTTATTTTCATCTCAATTATTATTCCTCTCCTAAGAAGACTTGTCTATGAAGTGAATGGCAGGCTATTAAAATCCGTGAGTCATCGAACCTAAAAAATAAGGTTCATAAGCATTAAGAATACTACCTCAGACAAGTAATATCCATTTTCTCTGATTGAAAACACTATAAAAACCAAGGGCAATTTAGTAACTAGAAAGTTAAGGGGGAAAAAAAGCAGCTTGCTTTTTTTTTTTTTTGACATAGAGTCTTGCTCTGTCACCCAGGCTGGAGCGTAGGGGTGTGATCGCGGCTCACCGCAATCTCTACCTCGCACATTAAAGCGATTTTCCTGCCTCAGCCTTCCTGAGGACTAGCTGGGACTACAGGCACCCACTACCACGACCAGCTAATTTTTTGTATTTTTAGTGGAGAGGAAGTTTCACCGTGTTGGCCAGGCTGGTCTGGAACTCCTGTCATCAAGTGAACCACCCACCTCAGCCTCCCAAAGTGCTGGGATTATAGGAATGAGCCACTGCACCTGACCAAAAGCTGTATTTTTAACTAGTGGTTTTTTTTATTTTTATTTATGTTTTATTTTTTAGCAGACTATGAGTTTCAGGTTAGTGCGGGTTTATTCTTACATCAAGAGAATTAACTAGCAATCTGCTCAGAGCATTAACAAACTTGCTGTACCACGGTTGTTTTTTTTTTTTTAAAGGAAAAAAAAAATCAATCACAAAGCTAGAACAAAGGAAAAATAAAAACAACCCTTTCCCAAGCAACTAATTTTCTACATACAGACAAATATAAAAGAAAAATACACCTCTAAGATTTTTTTTAAAAAGAATGCTTACTTTTCTGTTTTGGAAATAAGTACTTATTTCTAGATATCAATTAATTATCTCTATTCTATTATTCATTAATAGCCTTGACTATCACATTGGATAAAGGACAATATTACATGATACCTAAATGGGCTGTGTACAACATGGCAATAAATATTGCCATTCAGAAGACTGAAATTATAGATAAACACCCCAATTTTCCTTTTCTCTATTAAAAATATTCTAATTTGTAGGTATTTCCAAACTCTACAACATGGAAGTAACAAGCTAATTATTCCATTTCTAGTGTTTTCATATAATACGCCATTTTCCAAGAGTTACATATTTAGTTGCAGAAGAATACAGAAGGATGGTGACTAACGCAGCCCAGAAGATAAAATACAGAAATGTTTCATTACAACAAAGCAATGGTCATAAAAGTAACAGATAACCTACAAATGTCCGGAATAGCACATGAATTTTCACCTGATGAAACCAGTTTTGAATGAGATTAGCAATGGGTGAGATCAGTCATGAACGAGATTAGTTTTATATGACTCATGGAATAACGTTTGCTGGAAAACGACACAAGAACACAGATTCAAACTTAACTTGGTGGTTAAATAACTGAAAAATGCTTGTTTATCTTGAAGAAGCATCTTTCTTATCTGCTGCCTAGTGGTTTTGATTTGTTTCATTCCAAATAAATCAAAGCTACTTTGTTTCTGGTATCTCATATCCTGAATTTGACTGATAAGTAAAGCAATGTTATAGACAGCATTCAAATGAGGATGGATTTTCAACGGCAAAATGCAAAAGGACTTTCAGAGGAACTCAGATTTCCAGGGGGTACAGGAGGCTTTTTTACATTCTATTATCCAAAAACCTGGTATAAAGAATGAATTTTCACAGGCCACTGACAATGACCTATGAAAAAAACAATGCATTTTCACATAATTTTTCAGAGGAAGAAGACAGACTGTAGAGCTAAAAGCTCTGAGTTTGAACCTTAGATCTGATACTTCTTTAAGTATTTTACCTAATCTTTCTGAGTCTATCTTCTCATCTACAAACGGGGATTTAACAACCTGCTTTTTAGAGTTTTGAAGCTTAAATATCTTTCACAGGGCCTGGCAAATACAAGAAATTAACAAATGCTACTTCCCACCTACAGAAGCCAACAAGTGATATGCACAGATATCAGAGGAGAATGAATCATATACCCTTCCTCTTATCCCCTCCCCTTCTCAAAATAAAATGCCAAAAACCTGGTATTACACATGGGTAAATCAATTTTTAGTTCACTGAAAGCTATTCCCAGTGCTGTATCTTCACTTGAATTTTGCCTTCTTCCCTTGACATGTCCAAATCCAATTATTCCTTTATGGATCAGCTCAAGTCTCAGTTTCCCAATAAAATCTTTTCCCTTAATTCTCTACATCTCTATGTGTAATAAATACAAGATTTTCTACCTCAAAGTGACTTATCTGAATGTCTGATTATTCATAAATTTTGGCCCCAGAGGTTACCCTTGGGAGCATTACACTTGTTACCATGTACATCCCTAAATTTTTCCATGCTGTTAGTTTTAACTCAATTTAAAAGCATTTTATCTTACTACCTGCAAAGCAGAGTATGGGAAAATGGGGGCAGAGGCAGGGGAAACTTAATGAGCCATTAAAATTGTGAAAATGGGCCGGATGCAGTGGCTCACACCTGTAATCCCACTTTGGGAGGCAGAGGAGGGTGGACCACCCGAGCTCAGGAATTCGAGACCAACCTGGCCAACATGGTGAAATCCTGTCCCTACTAAAAATATAAAAATTAACCAGGCGTGGTGGCGGGCACCTGTAATCCCAGCTACTCGAGAGGCTGAGCAGGAGAATTGCTTGAACCCAGGAGGCGGAGGTTGCAGTGAGTTGAGATCGTGCCACCACCCTCCAGCCTGGATGAGAGCACAAGACTCCATCTCAAAAAAAAAAAAAAAAAAGTGAAAATGGATGAAGATGGTATCACGGAAGGCCGATGATACCACACTGTGAGGTTACATGTATTGTATTTACTGTGCAATGAGGAGCTACTAGAGGTACCAGGAGAATGACAAGATTAAATATGAGTTTGAGAAAAAATTGGTAGTGACACGGGGGCATTAAGATACACTGAAGGCCATTTGGAAGCTTACTGTCATTAGTCACATTAACAAACAAATGAAGAAACCAACAATAACAAAAACAATGTGACAAAGAGTATTAAACTAAAGCAGTGGAAATTAGAATGTCTGTAAATGGAATTTGGACATAAAAAAGGAGGGAGGGGGAAGACTCAAAAAAGCTTGATCCATGTTTTTGGTAATTTCATTAAATTTCACAAAATCATGGGGGAAAGACCACCTGTAAGGGAAAAATGAGTCATATTATAAATATGTTTAATGTGTGAAGCTTATCAAAACATGTTTGTGCAGAAGTTGAGAAAGACACTCAAAAGAAAGGTGGGGCTGCATTCATAAGACTTGGAAGTCAGGTCTGAAGAGATCATAATTGAAGTTAAGGGGGGAAATCTTTTAAAAGTACAATAAGAAGTAAAGAAGTGTGATGGCAAATTTTGTTCAATTCTCAAGCAGCAAAAGAGAAAACAAAACATTACATAACTGAACCAGTAAGATCAATAATTCTGAAATGGGTGGGGATAGAGAGTTAGAGAAACTGAGGAAGAAGAGTTTCATAAAAGAGGAGAATGTAGAGTAGGATAAAAGCTGAGATACGATCCAGTGCTGTGATTTCTGAGTTACAGAAGAGTAGAAAGAGCAGAGACGAATGTAGACAGGGACCTACACCAAGGCTGGAAAAATATTAATTAGAAGGTAATTGGTAGGTAGCCATCAATAGTTATCGGGGGAGGGGAAGAGGTAGAAGGCAAGAAGCGAAGGAGGGACAAGGAGGGAAGTAGACAGAGAGGACGGTCCATATGTAGACTGGGGGAGAACAAGCTTTCTAGAATAGGGATCATCAAGTGTGAAGGCCCAGAGGTAGCCAAGTACCTGGTATGTTAAAGGAAGGTGTGTGCCTAATCAACCTCTGGTGAGAAATGATGGTATATACCATGATGGAGAAGACTTGGAGAGGTACTGATTTAGCAGAAATCAGGATGAAGATATGTAAATAAAAAATTTGTCTAGTTGTGAAAAATTTGAAATGCCTAATAGACACCCAAGTGAAAATATTAAGTAGGCAGTTAAATGCATGAACCAGGGCTTAGGAGAGAGGTCACAGCTAGAGATATAAATTTAGGGTTCATCTACATTGGAAAGGTATTTAAAGGCTAAAAATGGATGAAATCATCCAGGAGCAAGTGAAGACAGAGAGGAAAAGAAGTCCAAGGACTAAACTCAGAAGCATTTCAACAACTGCGAGTCTGGAATTAGAAGAGAAGTTAGGAAACAAGACGGAAAAATAGTTCCCAGGGAGGTAAATGGAAAATCAGGAGAACTTTATATCCTCAAGTTTACTGAAGAAGGGCTTCAAGGAGAGAACGGACAACTGTGTCAAAGGCTGAGAGGTCCAGTAAAATAAAGACAGAATTGATCACTTTATTTGATAAGACAGAAGTTGCTGCTGATTATGAAAAGACAGGTTTTGGTGAAGTGGGGGTATAACATGCTGAGTACGTAGCCTGATGAGAGATGAGGAAGTGGTAATAACAGCATACAGAATTCTGTGGCATTTGACTGTAAAGGTAAATCAATGTGACACAACTGAGGATGAATGCAGACTCTAGAAAGAGACTTCCTCCCCTTATTAGATAACACGTTTGCATACTAATAAGAAGATCTGGTAAAGAGGGAGAAATTGCTAATACAGAAAAGACGTGGTATAATCCTGCAACAAAGTCCCCAAGGAGAAACAAGAGGATGGGATCCAGCAACCAAGTAGAGAGGCTGGCCTTAAATTGGAGTTGGGACGATTCATTCCTGGTAACAGATGGAAAGGCACAGATGCAGGAAAGAATATGATATAACAAAAAATAATATCTTGAATTACTACTGTTTTCTCAGTAGTAATTTCAGAGATTCTGTCAGTGATTGCTTCAAAGCAATCATCACAGGTAATACGGTCTACTGAAAATAGGACGAGCCAGGAAGTGGGTTCTAGATCTGGTTCTGCCAGTTTGCCACCTAGCACTTTGGGAGGCCGAGGCAGGCGGATCATGAGGTCAGGATATCGAGACCATCCTGGCTAACACAGTGAAACACCGTCTCTACTAAAAAATACAAAAAATTAGCCGGGCATGGTGACGGGCTCCTGTAGTCCCAGCTACTCGGGAGGCTGAGGCAGGAGAATGACCTGAAGCCGGGAGGCGGAGGTTGCAGTGAGCCGAGATTGCGCCACTGCACTCCAGCCTGGGTGACAGAGCCAGACTCTGTCTCAAAATAAATAAATAAATAAATACATAAATACATAAATAAATAAATAACACCAGTCAAGTCTCTCAAGTTTTAGTGAAAATTAGTACACAATGTCCTTAAGCAGAGAAAGCATGTCAAGGGAGGGGAGAAAAAACTCATAACATATCCCTTTCCTGTTCCTTTAAAGCCAACACTTAATGATTTTAATGATAATGATTATTTGAAATGGCAGGAGCGAAAAAAGAGGAACGAATGGACAAAGACATTATTGAACAACAGAACTTTGGATACCGAAGCAACATTTTAAGAATAAATGAGGAAATGTTGATGACCCAGAGATTGTAAATGATTTGCTTAAGGTCATATCATTGGCCCAAAAAAAGCAAAAAAGCATAGTATGGTGTATAGTTTATGTCCTTTCTTCAAAGAGCATTTTCTCACATTACTGAAAAGCACTTCTCTGTAATTTCCTAAAGTACTAACAGAAATAGAAACAAAAGTTAACACAGACAAGAAACTTGTTAAGTCTCACTTCCCATCCATCAATGAAAAGAAATAAATTTGACTCTCTATGTACATATAATAACTTAAGAGCATGTTTCAAATTACCTTATTATCTACACAATAGAGGATTAACTGCTTACATTATAGATGTCACCATGAAATTGTTATGGGGTTTTAAAACATGTTTCTTCACAAGGTGGAATTAAACACAAGTCTCCTTTAGTCAGACTGCTGAGCTCATTTCAGCCCAACATTCATTGATGAGGTGCTCAATCTTTTCTAACCACTGCCTCCATTTCTGAGACAGATGAGGAATTAAAGCATGAATAAAGCAGTCTGGGATCATAACATGAATGGAAGGCCCTGGCGTTGAGAGTAATCTTTTCAAATGAGCACAGAAAATGTGAATGCTTCTGCCTATTCCCAGATGTAAAGGAGTGGGGGCATATTTTGAGCAAACACCATTTCATGTAGGTTTTATGGTATAGGAAAGCAAGAAAATGACTTCAGAGAATTCTTAAGTTACTTGGAGTGATTATTTAATCTATTTTATGGAGGATGGGATGCTTTTCTCATTTTCTTTTTTCCCCACAGTTCATAATTACCTCATGGTAAAGCAACTCTGATGCTATTCACTTCTCCAATAGGAAGTAAACAGAGTTTAAAAATACTAAAGTATTTAGACTTGACAATTCAACTATTTGTTAGTGAATCTCCTACTGGTTTGCTCTTGAAGGATATTCTACCATAGGATAAAACAACACTGGTCAGCACCATACAGAGTGGTGGCAAAAAAATTTTTTTTTAATTAAGTAACATTTGGGAACTCTATGTAGACTATTTATCTAAAATATGTCCCTTATTATCAAAAAGGACTACTGTATACAGATACTCCTTGACTTATAAAGGGGTTGCATCCTGATAAACCTATCATAAGTTGAAAATGCATTTAACACACCTAACCTACCAAACATCATACTTAGCCCACCTTACCTTAAACATGTGTAGAATGCTTACATTAGCCTATCATTGAGCAAAATCATCTAACATAAAGCCTATTTTATAATAAAGTGTTGAATAGCTCATGTAATTCATTGAATACTGTACTGAAAGTGAAAAACAGAAGGGTTGTATGGGTACTCAAAGCATGGCTTTTACAGAATGTGGATCACTTTCACACCATCATAAAGTTAGAAAATTCTAAGTCAAACCATCTTTAAGTTGGGAACCATGTATATACTACTGAATTGAAAGGATTAACACTCCCCAAACCATAATCCTGTTATGAAATAGAGAGACCTTGTTTTGTAAGGCTTATTTTTCCAGATTGCTTTACCTCAAATAGCAGGCTTGCCATTATGATCACACTGTGCTTACGCATCTTTAATTTACATCCAGGACTTCCACATCACTAAGTTGATCTATGAGAAAAACTTGCACAAAGGCAATCATCCTATGGAGGGCAGTCATAAAACTTAACAGCCTCCCCATCTTGGGGGGGAAGGGGAATATTACCATTAAGCTACAAGCTTTTGACTATTTACAAAGGTTTCTAGAGGATAAAATACTGAATCCTTTTGATACTGTAAAATGTTGTGCTCACAATGCATGTGAAGCATTGAGAAACGGTTTAAAGAGTATTTTAAAAATGATTAAGTTTTAAACATAATACGTATGGTTTAGTTCAGAGAAAGCAAAAATATGCATAAGAGTCTGTCTATAAATATGTGGTACTCATAAAAATAAGGCTTTTTTCAGGTCAGTCAAAAGGGAGAACGTAAAAATGCCTTAAGCTACAAAATAAAAAATTCAATGTCAATAGCAGAAAGACTTCAAAACAGCACAGAAGAAAGCTTTTCTAGAAATACAGCTTTAAGTACCACTTGGTAATAATAGCTTTGATTACATAGTTAAGGAAATAGAAAATTCCACATCTGTCTAAAGTCTGGGCCAGATGACCCGGATTATGTTATTTTCCTGTTTAAAAGCTCCTTGAGGTTCCCTGTTAACTATAGAGCAACGCTGGGGTATATGATGTTACTTCCTTTTGCCAAAGTGCCTACGTTTTCCTTGTTCACATCAACTCCTACAATTTTTTTCAATACCCAGCTAAAATGAGACTGTCATTTGAATATATCTGCTATCATATTTACGAGATTATACTCTGATAATCTGTTTACAGAGTGGGCTTTAAGCACTAGAAAGTGGGCCCTTCAGAGATTAAGGTGATGTCTAATTGATTTTTACATATTCAACCATAATGCAACGCTGTTATGGATTAAATTTTCAGTACTCCACTCCCACCACCAAATTAACTTATTGAAACCCTAACCCCCAATGTGGCTGTATTTGGAGACAGGGCCTTTAAGGAGATAATAAGGTTATAAGGGTAGGACCCTAATCCGACAGGCTTAGTACACTTAGAAGAAGAGGAAGACACACCAGATCAGTATCATTCTCCCCCGCTCCCGCCCCTCACCCTGCAAGCACAAAGGAAAGGCCATGTCAGGACACAGCAAGAGGGTGACCAGGAAGACAGTCCTCCTCAGAAACCAACCTTGACAGCACCTTGAACTTGGACTTCTGGCTTACAAAACTGTGAGAAAATAAATGTGTTATTTAAGCCATCCAGTCTGAAGTATTTTGTTATGACAACCTGAACTGACCAATACAAATGCTAAGAAAGTATTTTGTCAAGTGGAGTGTTATTCAAAGCTAGTCTTCAAGGATCCAAAAGTTAGGAAATTGCCTTCAGTTACTAGCAAATTTTTTTTAACATCATGTCTTAAAGCTGAAAAAATATGCAATTATATCTATAAAAACCTAGTCTTAGGCCGGGCGCGGTGGCTCAAGCCTGTAATCCCAGCACTTTGGGAGGCCGAGACGGGTGGATCACGAGGTCAGGAGATCGAGACCATCCTGGCTAACACAATGAAACCCCGTCTCTACTAAAAATACAAAAAAATTAGCCGGGCGTGGTGGCAGCGCCTGTAGTCCCAGCTACTTGAGAGGCTGAGGCAGGAGAATGGCGGGAACCCGGGAGGCGGAGCTTGCAGTGAGCCGAGATCGCGCCACTGCACTCCAGCCTGGGCGACAGAGCGAGACTCCGCCTCAAAAAAAAATAAAAATAAAAATAAAAATAAAAACCTAGTCTTGATAGGTGTAAGAAGCAACAGAACATTCTGATATGGCCACCTTGTAAAAAAGGGACATTCTGACAAGGCTCGTTTAAAGAAGCCATGTCACAATAACCCCATTAGAATGTAAAATTCATTTTTTTTTATTAGTAAAATTTTGTGCACAGATAGCACTCTTAATTCTATTTCTAATGTCACCTATCCAGAGCTGGTGAGAGTCATCCAATTAGGGCCAAGGTTACTTACTTTATTGAAGTAACTTGATAACAACTACAGGTGAAATAAAGGACCTTTGTCTTTTTGGGCCTTCAGCATTGCCCCTGTATCAAAATAGCCAAGCCAAATACTATAACCATGTGCTACTAAGTGCTCCCAAATCTGCTACAAATCTTACCCATGATATTTTATTAGTGGGAGCAATGTAGAAATTACCATTTTAGGAAAATTATATTACTACTTATAGTAATTCCACTACAGAAATTTGAAGAAGGACCTAAACTACAGTATATGCTATTTATATAAAAAGGAAGCTACCTGTTTATCTTTGTAAGAATACAACTAATCTTATTCCTACAAATAATGAATCCAAATGTTTAGAAGACAGAAAATTTCGGCTGGACGCGGCAGCTCACGCCTGTAATCTCAGCACGCTGGGAGGCCGAGGTGGGCGGATCACGAGGTCAGAAGATTGAGACCATCCTGGCTAACATGGTGAAAAACCCTGTCTCTACTAACATACAAAAAAAATTAGCCAGGTGTGGTGGCGTGCACCTGTAGTCCCAGCTACCTGGAATGCTGAGGCAGGGGAATCACTTTGATCCCGGGAGGCGAGGGTTGCAGTGAGCTGAGATCGCACCACTGCACTCTAGTCTGGCAACAAAGCAAGACTCCGTCTCCAAAAAAAAAAAAAAAGAGAGAGAGACTTAGAAAATTTCCACAGTAAAAAAAGTGTTCTATCCTCAATTCTAGTGAGTGCCAAACATGGAACACTATGGAAGTTAACAAAAGCAAAAGTATTTCAGTTGCATTTAGCGGCTATTCACTACCATAGGTCACTAAATTACAGTTTAGCAGTTAAATAATTTTTGTAAGTTCACATACATAGTAAGTTTTCAAACTGAGATAAAAAAAAACAAAAAGAAAAACCATGTTCATCTCTAATGCACAAGTTCTTTGCACTAACATATAGCTTTGACAACCAAATGACAAAGGAAAGCAAGTATTTACCACAGCAGTTCATGTTGGAATAAATCTAAGAAGTTTTTAATATAGAGAATCCCATGATAACATGTCAAATAATGACCCTCATCGGAAAGAACCAAGTGAAACATTATAGGAAGTCTTTGTCACAAGACTTGATGGGTTATTGTGGCAGAAACAAGGAGAATTATTTTTAAATAATCATAATTTAATTTCAAAAGGAAAATTAAATTGCCACATTAGGGAAAGAAAACAAGAAAAGAAAACCAATACAAAAACTATAATTCAGTGGAAATAACAGTAGCTGGCCAAAAGAAATGAGTGAAAAAAGACATGAAAACTTTCTGTTGCTGTAGTGATGGTGTGGTATATACATCTATATTCACAAATAAACTTTTGACATGTAATCTCCAGTTCACTGAGGCAACTCGTTCTTCACAAGAGGATGCTTCAGTGCATCTCAGCTGAGTTGCCTTTTCTTCCAGGGAGAAACAGATGAACAAACAAAAATTTTGGTCCAATCTATCTTTTCTTTATAAAAACCTTTCCATATTTGGAAATGGAAAGTCATTACATTGAAACATCTTGTCCTGTATACAAATCCAATATGCCTGTCTTTGTATAACATTCAATGACAATCAAATATGGTATTTTGTCATGGAAAATATTTTCAAATAAGTAGATGAAAAAACAGCTTTCCTTTAAAGCTTCCTTCATCTGAAAGAAAAGGAGGGAGGGAGGGAAAAAGAAATCACTAAGGTACAAACAGAAGCAAGATAAAGAAAAGGAAAAAGACACATTTGCTAGCCCCATCCAGCTGTGCCTTAATAAGCCTTCTTGATGTAAACTTATTTTCCTCAGGCTAGACTGTTTCACTTCAAATGATGAGATAAACTCTGCCAGATTTGGAAAGCTACAACAAATGGCAAAGCAAATGGGAACTGTGCTTTTCTACCTACTCCTTACCAAGACAAAATTCTCCACGCCAGGGAGCTATACAAGTGTCTTCCACAGGATTCCCATAGTGAAGTCTGTATCTACTCAGGTCCACAAGTTTAGACTAGGAAATATATATCTTTTACACATCAAATGTAAACAATGCAAACTTATCTTCAAAAGGCACCCCCCATCCTCACAATAAGTCTCTAACAGAAGCTTGATTTGTACAAATATTTTAGAAATTCAATGAAGATCTTTACAGCAACTATGCTGTAACAATAGGCTTCTAAGTGTGATTGAGATTTGGATATAACACTTCTGGAATCTCATTTGGTCATTAAAATGAAAAAGTAAAAATACTTTTTCTATAACCAAAAGTATTACATAAATTTAAAGAACTATAAATATACACAACTTACTAGACTTTTTACTTTCCCAGAATAATGTCTAGATCATGGAAAATAAAAGACAAACAGTGCTGATAACTTTCAAAGAATCATAAATATGAAGCAACCACAGAAATTTATATTCAAGTTTGCACCAAGATTTAATCTGAAAACATTATTTTGAAAAGTTAAGTATAGTATATAAAAACACCCACAAGACAACCAGGACTTCATCCATTTACGCTTTTCACAATGGGGGCTATATATTCAGAGTTTTGAATTTTCCAGAATATTTTTGATTGTTTATGAAGACAATATGCCAAGCTTTGGCCTTCTGTTCTCAGTGTTTACAGCCATCTCTTCAAAGAACCCAAGAACTAGCAAAGGTTCGGGAGGTCAACTGGACTAACCACTATCAAACCAAGAATTTTCTTTATAAGGGAGGTTTTCGACTTTTATTTGGACACAGCTAGTAGTGATGGCGAGACAACACTGAAATCTCTCTAAAAACTTCAAGGAAAGCTGCCACATTTTAACACCCATATGTTGGTCTTTGATATGACTTCTACAATAATCAAAAAAAGGATGCGATTTCTCTCTTCTAGAAAAGTGGGGTAAGAGAGGGAACTAATTTGTGGACAAGTCTGTAAGTGCCGTGTACTAACAGGTGCTGCACAAGTGTTATCTCACTTATTTTTTTTTTTTTTTTAGCAACTTTAGAGTTTAGGTACTAATATAGCTCGACTTTACAAAGGAAAAAACTTAGGCTCAGAGAGTTTAAGAAACTTGTTCAAGATCACACAGCTAATAAATAAACTGGGTTTTAATCCAGGTCTGTGTGTCTCAAAAGTCAATGTTTTCCCTTCCTAAGTATCTTCTGGGCGAAACTAATTAAATATCCATAGTTCCTCTGTAACTGTGGATATAGTTACATACAGTATGTTCCTCATACCTCATGGCTCCAAAGGCCCCTCGCCATTTTGTCTGCTGATGTGGCATAGAGGGAAAAAAGGTATGAAGTCTGAGGTTTTTCCTGGTACATAACTTATGTACAACTTCAGATGAGTCATTTAACCTGTCTGACCTTCAGGCTCCTCATTTGATGACAGAAAATAACAAATGTCAGATATAACATGGTAACAGGAAGGTACTCCCAATGGACCTAAAAATGAGTGAAAAAAAGACTATTGTGTAAGAGTTAAACCACAAAAATCAACATCAAATCAGAAATACACAAATAATTATTAGATTCAAACTATCATGTGATATTACTGTTTTTATCAAGAGTCAATTATCAGTATTTTTTTTTAAAGATTCAACCTAATATTTTTTAAAGATTCAACCTACTACTTTTCAAAGATTCAACCTAACATTCTCGGAGAATATATAATATTCTCCAAGGTTCTATTTTCTTTACGTGCAAACCTGGAAGAACGTCACATGCTCTAGTGTACATAACAGCCTTAGTCACTCTAAGTTAGGTTCCCATGGTCTTATAAGCTAGGCAACATCTGTATGAAAATAAACAGTAAAACCCACAGATACTTTCCGGAGATTCATTATTTGGCCTTTCCAACCTCACTGACTATCTCCAGTTCCTGCTAATACAACAGTAACCACCTCCTTGCAAACGGCAGCAGTAAGAAGCTAACCAATAGGACCGCAAAACGTGAAAGTGCTTCATGAACTGGGAAGCCAAAGCCGACGTTAGTTATTATATTGGATGATAGTTTTATATTCTTCCTGTGGAAACAAAGATCCTCTCTTTTTCTAACTGCTCTCCTGGACACCTGGTCATTTGTTGTGGATGAATATTAGTACATTACAGGCACTATTCTTCATCCGTGCACTTAACACATCAGCAGCCACAAAAGGCATTCTGATGAGAGCTTAAAAATTGCAACAACAAATCTCTTGCTGAGAGACCCTTCTAAGTTTACAACCCCTGAAACTGTTCTTCTATAATGACAGAAAAAAGGCTACAGGGAGTTCTAAAAATGGGATTAGAAGTACCTGCAATTTTTCACAAGCTTGTGACCCATCAAACCTGGTTTCTACCAGGATCTGCACTTTCAAATCATGACTCATTAAGTTCTCAATGTAGACAAAGGGCTAAGATACAAGAAGTCTAATTTTAAAAATACGTGTATTAGAACTTTGGAAATGTGTGTGTCAGACAACCAGCACAGATTGACTAAACTCAGCCAGTCTCTTTTCCTTTAAATCAGAATTAAAATGTCATACACAGTAATGCAGGCTCCATAGAAACTTTATGGTTCTATGGTTTCTTGGGTTAGGGTTATTTCTTCAAATAGGCAAAACCTCCTCCTGGCTCCATAATCCCATTTTATTGGTTGTTTAACTTTAGTTGTGGTAACTTTACATGCATTACTTCATTTAATTCCCCCAAACAGTGCTATGAAATAGGTACTATTTTTACCTTCATTATATAAATGGGGAAATTGCACAATGGGTTTAAATAACTTGCACAAGAATTCAAACCCAGACATTCTGATTCCAGAGCCTCTTTTTCGCCAATAAAGGAACTCAGCTGAAGTACTACAGCATTTCACTAATTCAAACCCCGTTATTCTGGCATTGACAGTTTAAAAAAAAAACAAGTCTGGCTGAAATGAGCTTTTGAGATGTCAAGTAAGGCTGGATTTGTCAGGAGGTTAGAAAGGTTTTAGAGCTACTGAAGAGATAAAACTATTCTCAAGGACCTTCAAATATCTCAGAGCACCCACTCTAAAAGCAACTGTCACTTGTAATCCCAGCATTTTGGGAGACTGAGGTGGGAGGATGGTTTAAAGCCAAATGTTCAAGAACAGACTGGGCAACAAATCAAGACCCCCCATCTTAAAAAAAAAATAAAATAAAAATGTTTAAAAAGCAACTGTCATGCTAACAGTCTCTGCTAAACAGTATGTTATTTTCTGCTTCTGATTACTTTCCAACGTAGAGTAATCAACAGAATTATGAGTTTCTGAGTGTCTTGAAAGGTCTTGGGATCTGTTTCATCCGAACTTCCACTAAGGGCAGAAATGCCTTGCTTCAATGAAAATGGCATCTAAAGTAGAGACAGTGTGCAGCACACTTCCCTCATGAGGGGGGCTCATTCTGTTTCTCAACAGTTCTAACTATCATGCAGTTTTTCCACTAAGCAACTTTTAAAAAAAAATTTATTTTAAGCAAATTTCAATCTTCATCACATACAGTCTTTTTTTTCCTATAAGTCCAGTCATCTAGGGTGAACCACTGATTTTACTGCATATCTTGAGCTATAAAACACTGTAGAGTTATTGTTTTTCCTGCTTTTATGAAAACATCACACAAAGCAATATACCCTCTGACTCTCAGCAATCTTGCAGATTAAATAGAATGCATCTTCCCTTAGGTCAAGTAGGTAGCTACTTGGTTAGCTACAACATCTAACAGAAATAGATCCTTTGCAATTATTTGAATGAAACAAGTTCATGTACTGTTTGATCCAATTTAGTCCAATACCTACGAGAATGGAAGATTAATAGAGTAATTTACTTGGGATTAGTGATTTACAGTCTGTGCTGTAATAAAACTATAATGATCTATAATCTATACTTTCTCATAAATAGCTTTGTATTGCAAATAAAACATTTGAGGGATGTTCTGGTCCAAGCAAAATGCCTAGACAGTGCACATGTATGTCGGATGGCCTTAAGTCTGAATTCTCCTTCTTGGACAATCAGTCATTCAATCTCTCTGGGAAGAGGTTTTATGAAAGAAATTTGAGATTCTTTACAAGGAAAAAAGAGAAGATGCAGACCACTAAAGAATTTGTCCAAAAGAAGGTGTTCTCAGAAAGATAAAAGGTTTCTTGCTTGGGACAGGCAGGACAATATTATAAGACAAAGATAACCATAGATTATCAGGGGGAAACAATCCTATAATGGCTTACTCCTATAATAAATGGGTTGTTTAGTTTAGTCATTCAAAAACATCTTTCTCTGAACTATCAGGCATAACACATCTGTACATCTAAAGCTGAGAGTGAAAAGGAAAAAAGAAAAATATTATAATTTTTGTTCCCAAGGGGACAGAGGCAACATACTCATTTTTGATAAATATGCTACTCATGGACAACGTGTCAAGTTTTTCTCAAACTTGACCTTCAGACAATTAAGACATCCTTGTCTACCTACTTGGAAAAACAATATATCATGACTCAATTTTTTACTCTAACAAAGGGGTCACTTAGTCCATACTTAAATATCATATTACCCTAACACAAGATGACAATGCAAAATTTGCTGATCTTGCACTGATTCATGTGAGAGTCATAAAGAATTGTGTGAGCACTCAGGATGATTTAAATATGAATTATGCCCATTATGTTTATTCCATAAACACTCACAGATTTTATTCCAGGCCTCCTCCTGAGCAGTGGCTCCTGATCTCAAGTCACAACACAGCCCATATTTAATGAGGGTAATTCCTAGTTTTCAGAAGCCTTTATAATATGAGAGCAGAAGAGGTGGGAGGAGTGGGAAAGTGAGAGAATGGAAGGGAAGGAGAATGACCATAAGAGAAAGGGAAATGGGAGGGGGGGAAATGGAAATTAGCATCCATATTTTTAAGAAAACATATTTGAATCTGCCCCAAAAAATACTGCTATAGAGAAATACTATCAAATATTTTCACAAATTCAAACACACACATCCCACTGGGTGCCACAATTAACTTACAAACTCTTCTAAAACAAACGATACTAGTGCCAGAAATAATAGAAGTCAGTTGAGAAGCTAGTACACTGAACCAAAATGGACTCCTATTTTTGTTGTTAAAACAAGTTTGTTTTGCAAACCAAAGCTGTCTAAATCTGGGGAGAATATTATCTCAAAGTATCCCTGATTTTGTGGAACTTAAAATACTTTTTATAAACTACGCCCGCATCCTTCCATCCCCTACACAAACTTATATAAGTGCTAATTTCAAGGGAATGAGGGCTGTTTTCTTAAGTATTTTATGCTTGTATCAATTTGCTTTTCTCTGAAATAGCCAAACACAGTAGAAAATGCTTGTTTTATAGACACAAAAATAGAACACAATGATCTTAAAGGATATTCAGTGCAAATAACCACTTAATGGAAAATTAATTATGTAAAATTGACTTTGAGTACAGTCAGTCATCAATCTCTTTTATGCATTTGTGATTTATCTTGATATAATATTGTACCAGTGTTTGGTATCCACAGAAACATTTGAGAAGATGAGTTTAAAAACATACAGAACAAAAGTAAGAATCAAGATTACTGCAAGATCGTTAACTCTTAGGGCAAATTCAGAATGTTACAATGAATGTCATTTTAGTAAATTGCTACTAGCAATGCAATCATTTGTTAACTTAAATTTCTTAGTACCTCACTAAAACTCCTTTACACATAAACAAGGGGGAGACATTCACCCTATCAAAGCTTAATTATTATTATTATTTTTTTTTTTTTGAGGTGGCCCAGGCTGGAGTGCAATGGCATGAACTTGGCTCACCACAACCTCCGCCTCCCAGGTTCAAGCGATTCTCCTGCCTCAGTCTCCCAAGTAGCTGGGATTACAGGCATGTGCCACCACGCCTGGCTAGTTTTGTATTTTTAGTAGAGATAGGGTTTGTCCATGTTGGTCAGACTGGTCTCAAACTCCCAACCTCAGGTGATCCACCCGCCTCGGCCTCCCAAAGTGCTGAGATTAGAGGTGTGAGCCACCGCACCCGGCCCAAAGCTCAATTTTTTAAATTAGTGGGACGGTTAAGGAGGAGGATGGAGTTGGGGTGTAGGCAAATGGATGGTACAGAGGAAGCAGAGCTAAAATTTGTTTTTAATTCTAGACCAGTGGAAGGAAAATATTTTTTTTTTTTTCTCAGTGCTAGGGTGACCAGTAGAGTATGCTGGAAAGAAAAGGGGATGAATAAAATGCAATGAGGCATTACATTATAATTCAAATTTTTCTACCAGCAGGAGTTTATGTGTTCTGGAGTTCCAAGCCCCCACCAGAGGGCAGGATGCCCGTTCCCATAGAAGCTGAAGGCATCTTTGAGTTACAATAAAGGTGATCACACCTGGGTTTGCCCAGGACAGTTATTTTGGTAGAATTAGTCACTGCAACCCCTTTCACTCACCAAAGTATCCTGTTGTATGATACTTTATATGGGCATCCTAAGTGATAATGGAAATCAACCACAGTATAGAACATCTTTTCTATGGGGGAAAAAATGTTCCAGTTTACATATGAACTCAGAGACAAAGTGTATAATTAGAGATTGTCCATGTGTGCTAACATCTATCTGGGTCCAGTTAACACTGCTTTCTAGCCCTCCCCCTCTTTATTTTGTTTTACTGTTCTGCCTCTGAAAGGATTCTGAAACATCCCTAGAGTTATTATGCCTTTCAATAAACAGTATGCTATAATTCTTCAATTTTGACACTATTTTGGAAGTGTCACAATGAAAACAAGAAACTGTATTAAAGAGTTACTGCTTCTTTCACTCGATAAATACTCAGTACCTACTGTTTGCTCGTATCAGGCTAGGCACTGGTGATTCAGCAGTGAACAAAACAAAGTCCCTGTCCTGAGTTTCCTATTCTAGTGATGGTAAAAACAAGCAACAACAAACTAGTATGTATTTATATATTGCCTGGTAGAAAGGAGTACCATGGAGAAAAATAAATCAGGGTAGGAGAATACAGGATAAGAGGAGGTTGCTATTTTGCATCAGGAAATCAGTGAATACTTCTCTAGTAAAGTTATGTTTTAGCAGAAATCTGGAGACAGTAAGGAAACAAATAACAAAGCTATCTGGTGACACCAAGAGCAAAGGCCAGAATCTGCTTGGTGCATTTGAGGAGTAATTAGACAGTCTGAAGTTACACAAGTTAGTGACAGAACAATGGGAAATAAGACCAGAGAAGGAGCTGGAAGCTAGATCATATGTGAACTTTGTAGCTTTTGTGACAAATTAGACAGGGAAACTCTTAAAGGATGGGGTTCTGAGCAGAAGAATTATAAAATGCGACTTACTTTTAAAGGCTCATTCTGGCTACTATAATTAAGAATAAACTGGGGATAGGAGAGTGGGAGGATAAGAGAAAGAAGACTAGCAGACTAGTTAGAAGACTGCTACAATTAGTAATTCATGTTACAGATTATGGTGACTTGGACGATAGGCATAGCAGGAGTGTTAAAAAGTGGTTAAACTCTGGATCTATTTTTAATAGTTTTTATTTTTAAATAATTGTAGATTTACAAGAAACTTTCAAAGGTAGTACAGAATTCCCATATACCCCTTATGCAGGTTTCTCCTATTGTAATTTTATAGTCTATTTCTCCCAACCAAGAAACTAACACTGGTATATTACTATTAACTAAACTCTAGATGCTATGTGGACTTCACCAAATTTTCTCATCTACTTTTAAGATACAGTCAAATAGGATTTGCAAATAAATTGTGGTGCAGTATAATAATGAAAGAAGTGAAGGCTATCTCTAGGGTTTCTCCTGAGCAAGTGAAAGAATGAAGTAAGTTCTTCAATTTCAGCCTTCTCCTAATTCATATTCACATTTTACCATAATTTTCTATAATGAAAGTAAAAATCTCCACTGCCAAAATTGCAGTTAAAATCTTAAAAAATGAACACATTGCAGAAAGCAATGAGTCAGTATCGATATACTGACTCATAAAATAAAAGTTTGAACATATCAAACTTTTCTTGTTAAAAAAACAAAAATTCTTTTGGCAAAATTATAGGACATCACAAAAGCACAAAAATAAGATTTTAAAGTTTACTTGTAAACATGAATAATCCACAGTCTGCTCAGACTGAAATTTACAGCAAGACTTACTCATTGAATGAATTTTAGAAGGGTAAGAAATTCCCCAAAAATAAAATGTTAAAGAAAACTTATCAATAAAATGCAGAACAATCTGCATCAAAATGGAAGACTCGGTCACATCTGTAACAATTCACACTTGACAAAAGACCTGCTGACATGTCTTATTCCAAATGATATGCTTCTAAAGTTCAAATATGAGTATTTTTAGATTTCAACGTTAAACAATGAAAAATGCTTTCTCAATTCAGCTTCTTTCAAAGAGAAGATGAGTGATGAAAACGATCATAGGCCATGACAGAGCATAATGGCAATTTTATGCCCTGGTCTTGCCGGGTAAATGGGCTGGAATTTTACAAGATAACTTTAAAAAAAAAAAAAAAATAGTTTAAAAATTAAAGAATCAGAGCTTAGAATGCATGTGCATGGCTTTTAATACACAAGTAAATTCATCAAGCAATTATTTGGGTTTTCCTTTAATTCTTCATCTAACTTCTCCCCCTTCCATGTCCATCCTTATCACTATTTCTTGCCCAGGTTTTTGAAAAGGAGAGTTTACCTTAGCTTTTTCTCCTACTCACTGTCAGGCAGTCACGGGAGAAAAAAAAGGAAAAAAAAAGAGCTTAATTCTTAATTGTGGCTGGGGATTTACCTCTTTGACCCTCAGTTTTTTCATCTGTATAAATGCAATAGATAGTTCCTCTTACCTTCATCTCAAGATTATTATGGGTAATGAATTAAGTAACATATGTGAAAGTTATTCACAAACTGTTAAGGAGCTCTGCTAGGGTATTACTGACATATTACAGTACTGGCACAAAGACATAGTTATGTTAGCAACCTGACACAAATTCTTCAAGGACTTTTGTTGCCTAGATCAGAGAACATTGGCACTGGAGAACATTTGGAATATAACCACAACATACCCCTCTAGCTTTGCCTCTCCATAAAATAATCCACTTTCAACTAATATTAGACCAGCGTCATTAAACTCATTAGAGTATCAACTCAGTGTATCATGAAGCCATCAGCAGATTGTGACCATCATTTTATAAAAAGAAAATAGAATGAAATAGAAAATTTTGAGCACGTGGCACATAGTAAGGGTATGTTATCATTTTGTGAAATTTTTCTTTTAATGTTGTGTGTACATGTTACCAGGAAGTGATGAAAAATGTATTTCTTACTCTAAAGTGTAGCCCCCCCGCCCCCAAAATGTGGAAATCCCTACACTGAACTCCCTACTCTTCCACAGCCATACCTTCACGGTCTTCAATCGTCCAGCCATACTGATAACGTTCCTTGCACCCAGAATGCCCTTCTACCTAAGCTTTCTGGATCTCCTTTCCTTATCTGAAAAATGGAGGTAGCACAAACAGCATTTCACAATGCTGCTATGAAAGTCCTTTGTTATTAGGTATTAAATGACATAAGGCCCCCCCAAATTTTTTTCTGCCCCTTCTTTCCTGACTGCAAACCTCCATGACAAGGTAAAGAAATATAGTCAGTAGTCTTAAGAACTGGAGGCAAAAGAAAAATGAATCTGGTTCAGTATATGCAAAGCTATAATATCTAGAAAACTAGGAGTTTCCTCAAGCTACCATTCAAATGAAAGAGATCTTTAAGTCAGAGATCTTAAGTCAGGAGGGCTGCCTGAAGACAGATCATTAACTTATTATTTCCTTGATGTTGGAGGAAAAGCATTGTAATTATCAGTGTTATAACAAAGTAATGCACTCTAGGTCCAGAGAGATTTCTGGGGACTCTGTGCCCCTACTACTGTGTTGTAAAGTCATGATATCTATTTCGTTAATAATTTTCCTATACATTTTCCTTGCTGCCCGTTACCATGTTTCACTTTCTGATAAGGGACTGGCCTTTAACAGACTACATGTTCTAATTTGCTACTTATCTTCTGCAGTGTTATAACTCACAAAACCATGTATGTTAGGACCGACTAAAATGAAAATTAGTGTGTATGGGTGTGGGCCTTGCCTGGAGGCAGAATGAATGTACTCCATACACACAGATGTCATCACTTCTATGTTGACTGACAGAGGCATTTTGTTCACTTCCAGGTTCTTGACTATGGTAGTTAATTTTCAAAACAGTGTTATATTTTATCATGGATGAGACTAGATCTCAGTTTTAAAAATTATTGGCCTAAATTGAACAACCAAAATTTCCCAAGGTAGAGTGTCAAATAAAGTTCTGGCTTGCTCTTCAAAGTTCAAACTTTCTACTCAAACTAGTGAATAAATGCATATGTGCGTGAACATACATTCCTACTTCTCTCAAGTCTTCAGTGACTACTGCTTACTCCATATACCTCAAACTACTTACTATAACTATAATTCTTAATATTCAAAGCCCTCTATTTTAACTTGTACTGCTCTACTTTAAGAATCTCTACTTTTCAGGTAAAATACTGCTGGTAATAACTTGTGACTTAATATTTCCTTTTGTTTGATGTTAACCTAGCACATTTGATCCCACTTATTGTTAGTATAATATTTCCATGGTTCATTACTATGAAAGAACTTTCACGAACACTCATCTTGATTTATGCTTCAAGGCCTGACTCAAATGCCCTCCCTGGGATGCTTTCTTTTGTGAATCCTACAAGTCAAAATTTATACCAGTCACAAGTGGTGCTTCTATAACGATGTCCATTATTTTATCTTTTACTGACCTGCCTTACAGAACAGAAGCTAAATGTTAAGATTTTGGAGTTGGTCACGTACTAAATGTCAGTCCTTGAGTAAATTTAACTTACTTAAGCCTCAGGTCCCTCATCTGTCAAAATGTGTTGATAATACCTACATGTGAGGACTAAATGACATGCCTTAGCACAGTGTATGGTACGCAATAGTTCAATACTGGCAGCTATTAAAAATTGTCCTCTGTTATAGATCTTAGTTCTTCCTAAAGCATTCAGCACATGGTAAGTGCCAAGTTTTGGAAACCTCATCTCTCCGAATATCTCCATGTTCCAGTCAGTTACTGATATTTTACAGGTATACTTATTGAATAAAATGTCCTTTCCACCTATTCACAGTCCTGCCCAGGACTTAACATCTCAACTACTGAAATGGTCTCCTAACTGACTTTCCCAGCTGCTCCAGCCCTCCCCATCAAATCACACAGTGCAAACAAAATTGATCTTATTAACATAAAAATAATACTCTCATTGCCAAATCCTATGTTTGTTTACAGTTCTCAACCTACTTCATCTCCTTGTGGCACTCCTGTCCAAGTCCTCCTTTAAATTCTCTTTTCATACTTCCCTGAAAAATATACCAGTTTTCCCAGCTGCTTTTCATCTGCCTGTTCCTTAACTGTTGCTATTCTCCAGGATTTGTGACCTGGCTCTTTCTCTCATTCACTCTCCAGAGTCCAACTACCAAACTGGAATTCGGAATCCACTATACACAAGGAGGTATACAACCTTCTATACTAAAATTTCTTCTTCTGTTAAATGGGGATAACATTATTACCTATAACTTCAAGAGCTGAAGTTTGTACACTTAAAATACATTACTTAAACTCCCCCTGGAGTTAGCACTTAGAATACTACCCGACACAGGCCGGGCGTGGTGGCTCACACCTGTAATCCCTGCACTTTAGGAGGCCGACGCGGGTGGATCACAAGGTCAGGAGATCGAGACCATCCTGGCTAACACTGTGAAATCCCGTCTCTACTAAAATATACAAAAAATTAGCCGGGCATGGTGGCGGGCGCCTGTGGTCCCAGCTACTTGGGAGACTGAGGCAGGAGAATGGCATGAACCCGGGAGGCAGAGCTTTCAGTGAACCAAGATCGCACCACTGCACTCCAGCCTGGGTGACAGAGCAAGACTCTGTCTTCCAAAAAAAAAAAAAAGAATGCTACGCAACACATGGAAAATACCAAAGAGATGTTTCATTATTTTTTTTTCCTTTGGATTCAATCATTACATATGTAGACAACTCCCAAAACTTCTCTATCATAGTATTAATTACATTGCTCTACTTACAAATTTCCTCCATTAGACTGTGGGTTCCTTAGAGCAGGCTAATTCTATCGTGGCATTATAAGGGGTAACACATAGTGGGGTACTCAAGAAATGTGTGTATGTGTGTGGAGAAAACAAATGAATCCTTCTAGGGTCATCCTACCACTTATACTGCATTCCCCCACCAAAATCTCAATGCATCCCGCACACTCTCCTGAGTCAGCCCAAATCTTCAACTTGGTGTTCAAGATCCTCTATGATTCACCAATTTCTCCAGCTCCAGCTCCTGTTATTCCTCTTGAGTGCCAGTAAAAAAAAAATGATAAGACCCTCCCCAATCTTACACTTTCCAAAAGCCCCAAGGAGACCAATCAAATCCTTTCTACTGAAATGGTTAGTCTCCTGCTGTATTTCAACCACTGGTAAACATACTATTCAGAATAAGTGACACACCTCGAAAATATGACATGGGAAGGTTAGAAAGGATACAAAAATGATAGATCATCACCTCCTGAAAAACAGAAATCAGAATTGTAGAGTTAAAGGATATATAGTCCTGAACACTTCAAGCAGCATAGTTAAGAGATTTTTCTTAAGGCCACACAGGGATCTACTGCTACCACCAGGATTAGAAATCAGAGACCCAGACTGTTGGACCCTCTGTGTCAGCACTGGTTCCACCTAACGCACCAGGGCCACTCTCTCCCAGTGTGGTCATTCGAAGCATTCTCTCCTTCTTTCAACACTGAGCTAAACACAACAGGATTTACATGTATACCCACCAAGGAGAAACCAAATCCTGCTGCCCCTTGTGTTTTACAAGGCTCTTGGCAATGTATCTCTCATATTCTGATGCCCTTATATCCCAGCATTGGTTTTAGATGGTGTTGAAAAGGGTTCGGGCTAAGAACAACAGGTGCCAGACCGTCTGCAATCAGGCACACTGAAGGACAACTAGAGCCTGGTCATGTTGGGTTTGTAAATAATTTAAGAGACTGGGCTTACATTTACCCTCATATCTTCTAGCAGACATTCTGCCATGGGGGTGTAGCCAAACCAAAAATGGAAAAGGTCTAGCACCTCAGGGTTGTAAGAAGTATACAAGTTGCCAGGCACAGTGGCTCACATCTGTAATCCCAGTACTTTGGAAGGCTGAGGCAAGAGGATCACTTGAGTCCAGTCTGGGCAAAACAGAGAGATCTCATCTCTACAAAAAAATAAACAAAATTAACCAGGTGTGGTGGCATGTATCTGTGGTTCCAGCTACTCAGGAGGCTGAGGTAGGAGAATCACGTGAGCCCAGGAAGTGAACGCTGCAGTGAGCCGAGATCACGCCACTGCACTCCAGCCTGGGCAACAAAGTAAGACCCTGTTACCAAAAAAAAAAGTATAGAAGTTGATTCTATATATGAATATAGACCACTGGTTCTTAATGGGGTGGTAGTAGTATCTTAATTATACATATATACTGCATGAACACACGTAAATAAGTCCCCTACCCCAGTGATTCTGATGGGAGAAGGGTGAGGACAGAGGAAGCTAAATATGTGCATTGTGAGACATCTTTCAGTGATTCCCAGCCCTGATTGAACCACTGGTTCAGATCCTAAGTATCTGAGAACGAATCTGCCTAAAAAGGCAACATATACTAATGCTGATTAATCATGGCTCACATTTTTTAATGTGATTCATAGCTCACAAAGTCCTTACACATGTATTATCTTCACAAGAACCCTGGAAGGTTGGCAATGCAGGTAACACCACTACTGTTATTCTAAAGAGGAAGCTGAGGCTCGGACGGAGCATGACTGCCTTGGATTCCAAAGCTTACTGGCAAGAACTGAATTTGGACCTCCTATGTCTCAAACCTAATGCTCTTTCAGGAGAGCTCTAACCACCTGGCAGTAAATGATAAAGACTGAATGAACTGAAGCCCAAAATCTGATCTAGCATTACTAATGAACTCACAATATGGACTAGAGTCCCATTCATTCTCATTTTTCTCTTCTGCTTAGAGAGGACAACATTTTTTTTTTCCTTCTCTCACTTTCTGTTCTCCTCAAAGCACCAACCACAAAAACATCATGTACTACTAGCTCTACTGAGTGGGGCAAAAATCTTATGGTTGGATGGATGCCAGGAGGCTGGGATCAATAGTAGTCGTGTTTAGAATTCAGACATGTACGACTCATGTTAAAAGCAATTAAATGAGGCTGAAGCCTTCCAATAATATACTTTCCAAAGAAAGCTGTGCTAATATAAATAAAGGGATGAGCTTGAGAATATATATCATTTCCAACTGAAGGAAATGAGATAATTTTATGAAATAAAAATCAAATGTGTCTGTAGTAAAGGGGAAAACTAATGTACACAGCTGAAAATCAAGATAGGTAAAATAAAACAATTGGTCTTAATTCTAGCAGTAATCATCTTATAATCCAAAGACAGATAAGCAATAGAATTCTTGATAAAAGAACTTTTAGATCATGTATATACCATTTCTGCAGCATTTTCCAAGCTTAACATTTTATCTGGAATCTTATAAAAGATTTATTCCCTCAAGTAAAGACAAAAGTGAGGCTACATGAACAAAAAGTGCCTACTTCCCCCTTAATAATATCATAAACTCTTAGTATCGGACCAGACAGAGTCCAGGTACATTACAGATACTAAGTACCTTTACTCTGTAGATGGTGAAAGCAAAGAAATAAATATTTAATTCACATAAGGTGTACATGGAAAAATAAATAAGGTACATTACAGATACTAAGTACCTTTAGCCTGTAGATGGTGAAAGGAAAGAAATAAATATTTAATTCACATAAGATGCACATGGAAAAATAAAAAATAACCAGAATCTATGATAAGAATGAGGTAAGTCAAATGAATATGCCTCCTCATGGGAAAATAGTCACTTCTTTATTAGATGATCTTTCAGGCTTTGTATGTTTCTGAATTTCTATGGTCAGTTACTATTCATCTATTTCAATTTATAAAGTTACAGTAGTCACATATAATGATCTCTCAGACCAATGTCCCTTTCATCACCCTTGTGTTCTTTATTCTAAATAAATGCCAATTCAACAGCTCTTAGTGTCCTATCAGACAGCATGAAGAGTAGAGATCTCCAGAACATTCCAAGGCCACCACATCACCTCATAAGTTTAGAGCAAAAACTAAAACTCACTGGGATGTGGAGGAGGTTAAATGTCTCTGAACAGCATAATGATGACCACACTCCTCCTTATTTAAAAAATAGAATTTTTTCATTTTAATTTACACCAGAGTCAAAATAAAGCTCATTTTCTCATTAGGGGAAATTGTTTTTTAAGTTTTTTAAGTTTTAGGAGGTCAAACATCACACTTCTTGGAACAAGGGGATTTTAAAAGAAATGTGTATTTGAAGAATATGAATTATTAATTGTCTTTCATAGCTTTCATAAAACATGAATGACTCCAGGGACTAACGCTCCTAATGCTTCTAGAATTACAAGAGTTATCCATAATATATTATCTTTCTGAATCTACAGATTAAAATATCTAGGCTGAAAGCATATAAAGAGATCTCATCTTCCCCCACCATTTTTAAAAAGTAATCTTTGGCCGGGCTCAGTGGCTCATGCCTATAATTCCAGCACATTGGGAGGCCAAGGTGGGAGGATCACTTGGTGTCAGGAGTTCATGACCAGCCTAGTCAACAAAGAGATCCTGTTTCTACCAAAAATAAAAATAAAAAATTAGCCAGATTTGGTGGTACATTCTTACAGTCCTCGCTACTCAGGAGGCTAAGGCGGGAGGATTGCTGGAGCCCAGGAGGTCAAGTTTACAGTGAGCTATGATAGTGCCACTACACCACAACCTGGGCGACAGAGTGAGACCTTGTTGATTAGATTGATGAAAGAGAGAGTGAGAGAGAGAGACAGAGAGAGAGAGAGAGAGAGACAGAGAGAGAGAGAGAGAGAGAGAGATGGGGTTTAGTAGAGACGGGGTTTCACCATGTTGCCCAGGCTGGTCTCAAACTCCTGAGCTTTAATTGAAGTATGGCATACCTCCAAAAAAGTGCACAAACCATAGGCTTATAGCTTGATGAATTTTCATAAAGTAAATATACCCCATGTAACTACCACCCAGATTAAGAAATTAGAACACTCTCAAGTTCTCTAGGAGCCCCCCTTCATGCTCCTTCCCAGTAATCACTCCCTCTTTTCCTCAAAGGTAAACTCTAACCCCAAATATTAGTTTTGCTTTTACAAAAAAACCTTTATGTAAATAGAGTATCATAGTATTTACTCTTCTGTCTGGCATCTTTTGCTCAATACCATGTTTCCGAAATTTGTCCGTTATTGGATGTAGCAGTAATTCCTTCATAGCTATATAACAATTCATCATATGACTATCCCACAATTTATCTACCCTACAATTTAGGTTATTTCTAATCTTTGACAGTGATACTTAGTGCTGCTGTGAGAAACACACTCACCCGTCCAAACCCAAAGAATGGACTCAGAGGCACAAAGAATAGCAAAAGTGAGACTTTAATAATGGTCTTACAAGATCAGATGTCTGGTAGGCAGGCACGTCCAGGGCAGTCACAACAGGTAATTTATGTGGGTAGGAAGCATCCAGCAAGGGAGAAAGATGTAGCATGGGAGACTAGGCCAGTCTCTCCTTTACACGTTTTTCTGCCTGCTTTATATTCGCTGGCAGCTGATTAGATTGCGCCCACGAGATTAAGGGTGGATCTGCCTTCCCTAGTCCACTGACTCAAACATTAATCTCTCGGTAACACCCTCACAGACACACCCAGGATCAATACTTTGTATCCTTCAATCCAATCAAGTTGACAAGCAGTATCAACTAGCACAGTAGGAAACTTAGGTCTGTTCTTCTTCTGTGTTCCATCTCTGTTATTTCCTTTTCCTACTGACTTTTTTCTCCTTTAAGATATGCAAGAAATGGGGCCTTCCCTGCCATTTAAGAAATAGTGGTGGCCGGGCACAGTGGATGATGCCTGCAATCCCAGCACTCTGATAGGCCAACGTGGGCAGATCACTTGAGGTCAGGAGTTCAAGACCACCCTGGCCATCACGGCAAAACCCCGTCTGTACTAAAAATAGAAAAAGTAGGTGGGCAAGGTGGCATGTGCCTGTAGTCCCAGCTACTTGGGATAGTAAGGCACAAGAATCACTCCAGCCTGGGAGGCGGAGATGGCAGTAAGCTGAAGTCACGCCACTGCACTCCAACCTGGGTGATGAAGTGAGACTCTGTCTCCCAAAAAAAAGAAAAAAGAGAAAAAAAGTGGCATCCTCCTCCTCCTCCTCCTCCTCTGCCCCATCTTCCCCCTCTTTTCTTCCTCCCTATGACTGACTGTCTTCAATTTTGACTAAGTGTTAAGAGTATGGTTGTTTCTGCTTACATACCATATGGCAGTGCGCTCAATCTTTTTCAGTAGAGGAAGACGTTTAACATCAAACTATTTACAAGATGATAATTCTACAGTGATATATGTCATTTAAGAAAACACAAGACAGAAAATTACTCTGAATTTAGCAAAACAAACAAGTTCATATTTTGTTAATCTTAATATAGCCTTTACATACTTTTAAGGAATGATAATATATATGTATGGTATAGATAACTTATTCACTGTAGAGTCAATGCTGAGATTTTCAGAAATTCCTAGTAATAACATGGAAAACCCACAGAGATTCTTGTACCATAGGCTGAGAATTACTAAAAGCAAGTCTTACAGTAGTTCTCTAGCCCTGCCTTTATTTCTTCACATAAGCAACAGGATTCTGAGTTATGAAGCAAAATATTAGGAAGAAGAAGAAACGAGGAAAGAATCTACATGTTTTTTCCAACTTTGAGACTTTAGTGTACTATATCAGAAATCATGATGATATAATCTTACAACAGCCAGTAATGACTACTAACAGTCAAAAGAATTCCCATCATTTAGACCATTAATGAATGCTAATACATACAAAAATATAGGCAAATGATTGTAAGTATCAGTCTCCACAATCATGATGGTCACATCCACACATACCCACATACACAGTTCTCTACATAGTAGAGCATGTAACCAGTGGAATAACAGACTCAGCCACATAATGAAACTGACCACAATGATTCAAATACAGTTAATTTGTTCTGCTAGATGTGCCTATAAATCCCTAACTCAAGTATATAAATGTCAAATTATCTCTAACTTGACACAAGCTGAATAAACCATGATGAAGTATAAAGGGCATCACCTGGATTGATTTACTGTTTAGGCCGTTTCATTGGAAAGGATCTAAATGACCACCCAACTGAGCAGACTATTAATAATACAACTATTTTCTACAACATAAACAAAGGGATATATACACACATAGCCCTTTTTTTCTAACACCTTACTCAAATTTATTATGAATCTGTTTTCCTCAAGTTTTATCTGGTTAGTACATTTTGCAAGTTTAATAAAAGAAACAGTACTCTGACTCTAACACCAAACATTAGTTCTCTAAGAAGTATTAGAATAAACACATTCTGACAAAGTCATTAAAATTCTGCCTTAAATGAATCTCGTATAATACTCCAAGTGTAACAACAGGTTTGACTTGTTTCCTGAAAAATTTCCTCTTATTCTCAGAATTAATGGCTGCCCTGAACAGGTTTAAGATCATCCTTAACACCCACTGCACAGTCAAGGAGTGCAATCCGACCTGGATCTGAGTGCTAGCTCTCCTACAATCTAACCACATTTGAATAAGGTCACAATTATTCAGGCTACTCACGTTCAACGGCATCAAACGCAACATTCACCATGATACTGTCAACGAAGAAATTTTAGCAGGACCCACTTTTTCGGTCAATCAACAGATATTTATGAGCAAGGAATTGCATTACAGAGTGAAGTCACAACTTCCATGAACATTCAGTTCCAAAGTTGACAGGCAAGGTGAAAATCAACATATCAAATTACCCTAGACTATCCCTTTTACCACCCAGAGTACATATGTATTGCATATGGAATATACTCAGTTTTCCATATGCAACTTGAGGAGTTCGAAGTTAGATAAAAGGAAGGAAGAAAGACAAAATCAATATGCACGTCTTAGGACAACTCATCCTTTAAGAATTCATTAAATTCTTCGCAAATAGGACATGTGTAAAGTCTTCTAATGGAATTCTGATTGCCTATGGAGTTTACTACATTGTTTTAATATTAAGAATCTATCACCTTAATACAAATTCATGGATTTGTTTAACACAAGATGGGGTAGAAGGGAAGTAGCAACTTGGAAAGGGCTGAGTGTGTTAGATACATCCAGTCTGCAGAATGGGAATTTACTGTATAGCATTAACATGTAAAATGTTAACTTTAAGAATGAATATAGTTGCATTTCACTGCTTCAGATATCTACAGAGCATTTATTATGTGCCAACCATGAAAAAAATTCAGCTGCTGCTCTCAAGGAGTTTATAGTCTAGTGATGAGAGACAATCACCAAGTAACACAGCAGAATGATGTACACGAAGTCCGGTGGTCCAGAAAGGAAGAATTTCCCGAGTCGGCCTGAAGGAGGCAGAAAAGGCTTCAAAACGGAAACAGTTCAGAAGAAAAAGCAATGAAGGAGAAGATATCCTAGGCAGAGGGAAAATGTGTATACAATTTAAAAATCAAGAAGATACGAGAATATGGTATGTTTAACTGGTCTTCATGGGCTGGAAGTAATGGTAAATGTTTCCTAATATTTCATCCGTAAGAAAAAAATTAAGCTGCTGGGATTCCAGTGAGATTTTATAGTAACTAATAGGAGATGCACAATAATCTGTATCTGCCTACGGTTCTGTTCTATTTCTTAATGTTCTGTTTCCTAATGTAGCCACTTGTAAAAGAGAACTAATTGTGGATAAGGAGAGCAATTTCAGGAGAAGAAATATTTACTTGCAACTTCTGCTTCAGCTTTTAAGACTCTCGAATGCGAATATTCTTGACTACCTCGGAAATGACCTATGGCCCTAATGCTTCAGAGTCAAGGCTTCAGAGTCATATAAAGCAGATTTGCATCCCGGCTCTGCCATTTCCTAGCTGGATATTCTTGGGAAAGTTACTTCAACTTCCTAAGCTTCAATTTCCTCATCTACAAAATAAAAGGTAAAACATGAGTGACCTCAGCCCTGTTTACAAGGAGATGGCCAACTATGAGCCAGAAAGCCTGCCCTCAGCCGACAAGCACTGTGATGAGCGATAGGAATACAAAGGAAAATAAGAGCCAGAGCCAGAGCCAAAGACAGAGAGAAGTGCAACCACATCAGCGCTGTAATTATTGGAGGTGCTCTACACAGGGGACCACGGGAGTAGTTCCAAAAGCAGGAGCCCGTATGATGTGAGAGAGTCAGAAAAACCTTCATGAAAGGGGTAACCTTTTACACATGCTGACAAGAGGCCCAGAAAGATAAATGCCATGTCCCCAGCCACCCAGAAACTGTAAGACATAGCCTGCTTTTTAGACCTCAGCCCAGAGTTCTTTCCTTACTAAAGGTATTTGCTATTAGTAATTTTCTACGACTAGTTGTTAGATCATGGATCATGGATGACATTTGTTTTTGCATAGAAAAAGAAAAAAAAAGCAACATACAGAAAGAGCATAGGACAATAAACAACAACAGGGAATGAAGATTCAGGAGACCTGAGGGCATATACCAGTTCTGCCACCAAAGAAGCTGTGACATCAGGCAAGTCATTCACTTGCTTTCAGCTCTTATTTGGGTACTTTAAAAGTATTAGCTATGTATGTATACATTTAAGGAAAACAGTATTTCAAACAAAATCTTCCCTGGAAGCTCAAAATGTAAAGAGGAAAATAAAGTTGAGCTGGTCTGGATGAGGACTAAATGGAACCCTAGAGCCCTGCCCGAATAACTCTCTCACGCCGGGGTGGTGGGGGGTGGAGAGGAGAGTCCATAGGTCTCTCAATATAATACTGAAAACCACTGGAGTAGATCAGTGGCTGCCACACTCGCTCTTCAATTTCATGGATCAGAAAAAGCTCAAAAAAGATTTTAAAGAGGTGAAATGGGTTTTTACTTTGCCAAATAATAAGACTTTTTAAAAATTATCAGTATTATTTCATAAATGAAAGGATATTTTAACACCAAAAAAGTAGGAAGAACAAAATATCAAACGAATAAAGTTAGCTTTGCTTTATGAAACTACTGTTCGGTCAGAGAAAAAGTCATTGAAGACCAGTAGATTAGAGAGTCAATCCAGGGCATCTCTCAAGTCTATTTGAGTTTTTCAAGTTTTGCTTTTGGTTTTTTTTTTGGTGGTTTTTTTTTTTTTTTTTTTTTTTTTGGTCTGTTTGTTTGTTTTGTTTTGTTTGAGACAGAGTCTCACTCTGTCACCCAGGCTGGACTGCAGTGGCATGATCTCGGCTCACTGCAGCCTCCACCTCCCAGGTTAAAGTGATTCTCCCACCTCAGCCTCCCAAGTATGCTGGGATTACAGACGCATACCACCACGCCCGGCTAATCTCTGTATTTTTAGTAGAGATAGGGTTTTGCCATGATGGCCAGGCTGGTCTTGAACCCCTCACCTCAGGTGATCCACCCGTCTCGGCCTCCCAAAGTGCTGGGATTACAGGCATGAGCCACCACGCCCAGCCTAGAGTTTTAAAATTAAATAACTACTACTTCTTCAGACCTCCTATTCTGAGAGCTCTAACTTCAACACTACTTTTCTGTTAGTACAGAGATTACTTTAGGTATTCAAGAAACTGTTACCTAAAACCACTATTTGTTAAGTATAAATAAAAACACAATACAAACCAGAAAATAAAAACAAGTAAAAATGTACAACGTCTATAAAACTTCAACCTCGAAATGTATGGCATCATATTAATTTTCCCCACACCTAAAAACTACGAACTATAATCATCATTTTTAATACAGTCAAAGCAACTTTTAACTATTTTAAGTATCTGAGCTCTTTCCTACTCTTTGCTCCTTCACAGTCAGTGTTCAATTTCATCAAGCTCAGATTTTTGTTTAATAAATCACACTTTTGGCCAGGTGGGGTGGCTCATGTCTGTAATCCCAGCACTTTGGGAGGCCAAGGCGGGTGGATCACGGGGTCAGGTGATCAAGACCATCCTGGCTAACACGGTGAAATTCTGTCTCTACTAAAAATACAAAAAATTAGCTGGGCGTGGTGGCGGGCGCCTGTAGTCCCAGCTACTCGGGAGGCTGAGGCACGAGAATCGCTTGAACCTGGGAGGCGGAGGTTGCAGTGAGCCAAGATCGCACCACTGCACTCCAGCCTGGGTGACAGAGCAAGACTCCATCTTAATAAATAAATAAATAAACAAACAAACAAATAAAAATCACACTTTCTTTTCAAAAGTAGCACAGTACTGAGATATTTCTGAGGATCTATTTCCCCAAGTTTTGGCACTGTTGTTCCTTTTCCTTACATTTCTACAAAATCATTCCAGCGACCAAGGACTCCTACTGGCACTTGCGACCCTCAAAGCAAAAGGAAATTTAGCTAGATAATGAGGTAAAGCTGTATTCCAGGATTATGTAACCTCCCTGAACCCAAAAAGCAATGTGGTCTATTGATCACTGCTACAAGTATTTTTCTGGATCTTAGTTTAAAATCTCTAGGTCATAAGAATATATGACATCTTGTTAGCTAAAGTAAAAACAATTCTATTGTGCAGTTCAAAGATTTCTCTGCTAAAGAAAGTTTTGATACCCAAAAGACCTATATTTCCCAAACCACTATTAGGTACCCAGCAAACCTTTGTAACAGTTTCAGCTCCGTATTTATCTTCCATTTCCAATTCTGCACATAACATAATCTAGGCAGAACTTAGATCTATCTTTTAACAAAAAGTCGTATCAGATTCCTGAGAGGTCCATTCCAACTTTAGTTTATCCTACTCACACTTTAAAGCAATTTTTCTTAGAAATACTTTCAATATGCCAGAGAAGAGATTACCAGTAATCATCATTTCTAAAATTGAAAATTCACATTATCATTAAGTTTTCTCTTTTCTGGGAAATAAAGATAATTCCATTAAACTTCACTCAAACACTCGCCCCCACCACACACACACACACACAAATACTGTGTCCTTTATATCCTTCCTTGTATAATAAAATGATGTTTGCTGCACAAAACACAAAACAAGGTAGAAAGACAGCTATGTGAGTCCTCCCTTTCTTACACTTTCAGTTTCTACACAGTGATTGCTTAAAATAGCTATAAACAGCTATGACTACATTTCCTGGTAAATTAAGTCTGCAAGTACCACCTTCTTTGACCATTAAAATACCTTCTGGATATCTTGTAGGTTCAGGGATCAAACGGATGCTCTAGCTGGAATCTGACTGAAGTGATTCAGAAGGCAACATCCTAAGTAACACAACGATTAGGTTTACATAAGAGGATCAACGAGAAGACAAAGTTTACTCAAAAACTAAGTCACATCTGTCATTTGAAGCACACACACTGAGAGAAACCTGGTAATTTACATCATATTTCTCCTTACCTATCACAGAAATTTGTGCCATCGTCCCTTTACCAAATGTTTCCAAATAATATCTTCTGGGTCTGCTTCCAAAAGGCACCTCAAAAGCCATGAGAGCCTTCATCCCCTGTCACTTTCATCTGAAAGGAAGCTAGGTGCAAAAGGTTGGTTTGAGCTCATTCCTTGGGCTCTGTCAGTCAGCCTGAACCTGTCATTGCTGGCAGTCCTCAGTGTCTTAAGGAATGTTTGAGTCCTGGCTGCAAACCAGCCACTGATCCCTCTGGTAATATCACTCTTACAAAAGGGCTGCCATCTCTGAGCACTCAGACAAGGGCTGCGAAATGGAGGTAGCTAAACTATTCAGAGCAATAATAAAACACAGCCTCTGTCTATTTAAAGCTCCTGGCTGAGCTGCAAAGCCATGTCAGCTCTTCTTTCTGTTCTTAGTCCGATCCTTAGTGGTTATACAGAAATGAGACCTTCTCTTGACAAGAAAAATCTTCTTCCTTTTTTAGATGTCAGGAAATAAACACCCAGGACAAACACAGAAGGGGAGTGGGAAATGGAAGGGAGAGTCTGGCGTAAGGAGTTCACTTCAGAGATCAGTCCCCAATGAAAATGCCTGATTCTCACGACTTTACCATTTTTTCATTTCCCCAGCAGACACAGTATTAAAACCAAATATACACATCAATTTACGGGGGAATAAAAGAAGAGGTTTCCAGAAGGATAGCTCAAGGGTGAGAGCAATTTCTTACAGCTTAAACCACCATGGAAAAAAAAAAAATTGAGCATACAGCATCAGTAAGTATAAAAAATAAACTATATTTAGTGATATATACAAACATGCATGAATAAAAACAAAGGAAATACAGTAACAGGGCTTTCTTTAGCTCTAGATTATATCTTTCATCGTACATTTATACATGCAGAAATGAGAGCTTCTTAGTGAAATAAAATAGGTTTATTTTTATGCTGAACATGCAATATTCATAGATATCAAATGCTTTTATTAGATTTAAGATTTTCTTCTTAAATTTCAATCCTTCCCACTACAGCCTCTGAGATCTAGTGTCCCTGCCATGGTGGTTCATGCCTGCACTTTAAAGCATATGCAGAAGCCACCACCTTATTTAGCAGTCAGGCTGCACACACTGGAGCTCTCGTTTTCGGGCACCTTTGAAGACAGAGTGATATTTAATACTGAATATAAGCAGTCTTTTCATCTTACACTGTAGAATAATTGCTTCCCACTTCAGAACTATAGCATGAGTTATCATCTCTGACTTGCTCTCTAAGTGCTATGGCCAGCATGGAAAAAAAAAATGACAAAGAATATTAAGGGCCTCCTCAAGGGAGTTGGAGCTTTGCTAACTGCCAAGAGGAAATCATGGCTAGTCAGAAACTGCACAATGAGATACAGCATGAGAAATGACATACGTTTTTGGGCCCTAGTTCTAGGAAATCATTTCTACTAAATGTCCTCAGAATGCAGAAGCTGAACACTTCTCAGTGACAAACACATTATATAAAAATCATAGCTGCATGTGGACGGTGTTTATAATTATACATACATACTTGAGGAACACTGTACATATGTATTTGCTGAAAAGTATCAGCTACAGACTATAGTAAAAGTGGGAGATACAGAATGCTTTTCTCCTAGATTCTAAGAGCTGAACTGATGCTTTCAGAGTTACCTGTTATCAGGTTGGGTTCACATGGGCTGTCTACCTGAACATGATACAGATGAAAATTCTATCAGGCCTGGCCCACAGAGTCAACTGCCTTTTGTATTTAATAGACACAAAATATAATGGGAAAAAGTGGTGGAGTAAACGAGGCAAACTCAGTAACAACTTATCTTAGGTATTTTTCAGCCTGCACCAGAGAGGAAACAGATGAATACAAGAAAGTGAATAGAAGGCTGCATGGGCTTGACTACAACCAGAATATCATGATATAAAAATGATATATAAAATCCATATTGAAAAGAAGAGGATTTAAATTCCATTTTAACATTACAAGCATTGTTCTTGCCAAAATATAAAATGCTTTTATCAATTCTACCTTAATAGAGCTTGGAAAAGCAAATGTATACAAACCCTTACCTTTGCTTGCCTCTTGTTGGCTTCTCTTCTGGCTTCCCTTTCTTTCAGTCTTTTCTCCTGGAGACAAGGAAGAGGAGAAAAATTAGCAGCATATAACTGGGTATAAAACAGAGTACATATTCATTACAGTTTTATTCCCTAAAGCTAACTAATATGTGACATTCATTTTTCAACAAATATTTACTGACTATGGGATTGGCACAGGTATTCATGTATCATTAAGAATGTGTCAGACAGATCCAAAATCAAATCCCAGTTCTATCACTTACTCTGGCTATGCAATGGTTAGTACTGACTTTCAAATAAAACACACACTAACAGGACAGGTAAAACATAATGTACGATTATACAAGAGACACATCCTAGTGATTACTTGGAGGTTCTAGAAACCAAGTTCAGTGGAAGGAAATGCAAAGGAGAAAAAATAAAAACTCAGAAAGCTTTTGGCTTGCTTATTATCAAAGAGCTTCTTTAGACAATGACCGATCTCAAACCTGGGTCTTCATGTGCCAAATCTAGTGCTTTTTTGCGATACATTCTAATAAAAATAAAAATGTTAATATTTGGGGGTTAAACATTAACAGATGTGACTTTAAAAAGAGAAGAAAATAATAACTAGTATTATTTTAGCAAGCAGCCAATTAATGCAATAGTGATTATCAAACTTTATCCCTGAATTCGTTCTCTAATGAGATTATAAGAGATGTTCTGCCACTAAATTAGAATAATCTCAATGCTTCCCCCAAGTTGTGGGGAAAAATGATGGCAGTTTCTAAACAATTTGTTCCTAAATTAAGTTGGCACCAATCACAGGCTTTCTTTGAGCATTAGTAGACTACAAAATACATGAAAGAAGCAAAACAAGATTAAAGAAAAAATGTGATATAACTGATCATAATTAACACTTCATTTGAGCTGGCTTTAGCTTGTGGATACACGTATTTGTAACTTTATCTCCCTTCTCTTCCCACCCCACCCTCCATGCAGAGTTTTCCTGTGTTAGACATTCATGTTATTCTACAAAGACTGCACAGTGACTTGAGTGTTTTGCTGCTTACACTAATGTTAAGACTATAGCTATATAAAATATCAAGTAACTGCAGAGAGGAATAAAATTGTACTTTCATAAAAATTTATTTGTCCATTAGCACATTACTATGCTATTTTCTTACCAACAGAAATAGCTCAGAATTATTAAGTATCAACAATGTGCTAGGCATTTCATACAACAATTTGGTTTTTTTATCTTTTTAAACCTATGTAACAGAACTTATAAGGTATTACTATTCCCATTCTGTAGATGAAAAATGGAAGATCAAAGTAACTAAGTAACTTGACTGATGTCACACATAGTAAGTGATGGACTTGGGATTAAACTGGGCCTGCGGAGCCGAAGTTCTCACTCCCTCAAATCTAGCACATCACTACACTTCATACTCCTCCACTGGAATACTGACTTCACTTTGTAGGTTCGTACGTAGTATTTGTATCCGTATCAGTATGTTTTAGACAAATGTTGCCACTTCCTTTATCATTATAAATAGTCCGCTACCATACAGGTCTTTTCATCCTGACAGCATTTTTTATTTTCCTGACAGCATTTTATAGACATTAATTAATTTTTGTCAGTCTTCTGTGCAGAAGAAACAGGTAACTGATCACATTTAAAAGCCATACAAATTTTTGTTATAATTATTCAACAACTAGTCTTCTTTCAACACATCAGTGTCTGAAAATGGCACTTCAAAGTTGCAAAGAATAAATTCGATATATTCACATCAGAAAAATCCTTTCTACTCAAGCAAACATAACCATGCTGAGGTTTTCCATTTAGTCATTTTAATCATAGCAGAAAAAAATGGACAATTTTCTACTTTTACTGAATTCCAGTATTAATTCATTATAGTCACTAAAAGATATTTTAAATTTCAGCTTTAAATTGGCTATCAGAATTTATATGTGCATGCAAATAAGATAATTTTCCCTTTTAAATTTTCTACCAAAATTTTCAGACAGACAAGAGATATCCAAAGACTTTTACAACATGAAGCAAGTGTTACCAAGATATGAAACAAATGCACTAATGACAAATTTTTAATACTGAGTAAAACTAAAAGAAAATAATTTGAAGTGAATCATTAGAAAATGTTTATTTCTTATCTGAAAAAGCTTTATTAGTACCCTGTCTGAAAAGAGCCAAGAGTAAACATCGAGAGAGAAGCAAAAGAACTAAAAGTAGATATATCATAATTCAAAACTTAGAAAATGAATATATTCTTTGTGGGGGTAAGAAAAAAATATTTTAAAGACGGTTTATGACATATGACAAAACATAAAGATAAAAGGCTGGAATACAGTCACTTCAAGAGAAAAGTATAAGTGAATTTCATTAGATTCGGTAACTGAAGTCCTCCTCCCCTTTTCATTAGGTGTGGCTCAAATGCTTTAAATCCTTTATTTTTCCTATTTTGTTTCTGAGGACATCCTGGTACCAAAAACTATTTTATGCTACAAAAAAGAAGGCAAAATGTTATCTTTAGTTCTGCCATGCTACAAATGATTAAGTATAAGGGGAGCATGAAATTCAATAATGAAAATCAAATTCACAAGGGACAGAAAAACAGAAAATCAAATTTCAAGGTATAAAATACTCCCTTTATAGATATTATATTTCTTTTGGATTCTCACACACTATAGGTCCTTAGCTTCCAGAAAAGAAAGTACCATGAAATATGAATTTCATGAGCAGTCAGGACTACGAATTTAAACTTTTTCATTCTAGGGTGATACTTGAAAATTTGTAATTTGAAAGTAAGACTCATTTTTGGAGGTTATGGAAGTATAATCCATTTGCATGACTCTCGGGCAACTGTGTCAGTTTGGTAAGGAACTGAGTCCCCAGCTACCACATAAGGAAGAAGGGGACATGTATCTTTACTTCAGTATTATAATAACCTATTTTTCAAAAAAGAAAACTGGCTTAACAAAAGTGAACAAAAGAAAGATCATGAGAATTGTTAAGTCCCAAAGATATCCCCTGCCTCTAAGAACAAAATTCCAGTAAACCTAAATCGTTGCCAGGAACTTAACACAACAAGGTTCTCTGATCTGTTACCTATTTTACAGAGTTTTGCTTGAACGATATTAAAAAGTGGACTTCTACGAACAAATCTGTAACAACTATAACAAGGATGTGAAGACAGAATGAGAAAAACAAATTGATGTGGAAACACTGAATTCACTAGTTAAATCCTTTGAATATTTACCCAACCACATGGTAGGCTCTGGATACATATAATGGGCAAAACAGATACAGACCATTGCCCTTTGCAGTTTATAACTTAATCCTATCAGACTCCCTGATTCCACTGGCAGCAAACTGCTCCCTGCTCCTCAACCCCAATCTCTAACTACTCACCATCAACCTAATACCCAACCCACCTCTCCAACACCATATGGTTAAAAAAAAAAAAAAAAGAAAGAAAGCATGAAAATAGATCAGATTTATCTAATTCTGAATATTTGTCTCATTTTTGATGCTGGATATAGAGCCCAAACACCAAGATATTGAGCTAAATGTCACTAGATGGTATAAGCTTCTGAGAGTAAGAACAGAAACCTCCCCAGGCAGACATCTCCAAATGGTAGGCAAAGATTCTGTAGTAACAGGTTGGCTTCCATTTTAATAATAAACCTGGTTGTGACAGTAGAAGGGCTGAAACTAGAAGAAAAAAGGGTTGTAATGAAAAGGATCTTGTATTCTCTTCTATAAATAAGCTTCATTCACAACATCCATTTTAGAATGAGGCACCAGATGCTGAGTCCCTTGTCCTCAAGATGACACTTCTGATCTTAGTAAAATTTCGTAAGGACCATGTGAGCCAGACCAGTCTCTGGTTCTCTTTCTTTAGACTCTTAAATGGCCATAGCTATGGAAAAATGGATTCGGGCACTAGTGTATGTACACATACAGCTATACAATGAACATTCAGGAAAAAGTGGTATTAGTATAGAGTCTTAAACTATACTACTAACCACAACATTAATTTATTCTTTTTTTTTTTTTTTTTTTTTTTTGAGACGGAGTCTCACTCTGTTTCCCAGGTTGGAGTGCAGTGGCAGGATCTCGACTCACTGCAAGCTCTGCCTCCTGGGTTTATGCCATTCTCCTGCCTCAGCCTCCTGAGTAGCTAGGATTACAGGTGCCCGCCACCATGCCCAGCTAATTTTTGTGTTTTTAGTAGAGACAGGGTTTCACCTTGTTAGCCAGGATGGTCCCAATCTCCTGACCTCGTGATCCACCCGCCTCGGCCTCCCAAAGTGCTGGGATTACAGGCGTGAGCCACCACGCTCGGCCTTAATTTATTTTTAATTTATTAGAGATCAATGACCTTGTTCTGGAAACATGAAAAATTTCCATTATTTGTCATTTCTTCTTCAATACCCTCTACTCTTATGATCATCCTCCACCTTTTACCTCATTGCTTCAGAGTTACTCTGCTATAAAAGAATGTCTGATGGCTTGACATAGGTAGCAACACAGCTGAATAGTTAAAAAGCATAAAGTCTGAACAGTAACAAAGACTTTGGTAAGAGTCCCAGGACTGCTGTTTGCAAGCTGCAGGGTTCTGGACACATTACCTGACCCTTCTAAGTCTTAGTTTTATAATCTGTAAAATGCTAGCTCACTGATTTCAGAAGTTAATTATTAGCATATAATATGATGGTACATGTAAACTTACTGCAGGGTCCAGTTAAGTAAGTGTTACTTGTTACTGTTAATATTCTTGTGGCTACTATTCCTCAGATGCCTGATTACAGTTTCCCTCTTTCTTGACTATCACACAAATTTATGGTTAAGTCAACTGGATTCCATGCCAACTTAATTATGTGTCAACAACAATAAAACAAGATAGATTTTCTAAAGTCTTCCTTTAATACTTTCCTAACTTTCTAACATTCAAGCTGGTAGTAAATGGAACATAGAGTAATGCTGTACCATCTCGGGAAGCAGTCCAGAGCCACATCTTGACATGTTTATGTTATCTAAATTCATAATCCGATATAGATAAAGCACTAGAATTTCAAGGGAATGAAAGAGCTTCATAATGAATTGTTTTTCTCTATTCTCAGCTGTGATAGCAAATATTATCACCTTAACTACAAGTCATCTTTCAGAACTAAGAATGATGACACAACACAGAGCAGGTTTTCACTCCATTAAGGTAAAAATCATTCAAAAATAGGATCCATGGCCTATCTTTCAACAGTTCAGACTCAATTATTAAAAAACACATTGGCCGGGCAAGGTGGCTCACGCCTGTAATCCCAGCACTTTGAAAGGCTGAGTTGGGCGGATCACGAGGTCAGGAAATCGAGACCAGCCTGACTAACACAGTAAAACCCCGTCTCTACTAAAACTACAAAAAATTAGCCGGGCATGGTGGTGGGTGCCTGTAGTCCCAGCTACTCGGGAGGCTAAGGCAGGAGAATGGCATGAACCCAGGAGGCTGAACTTGCAGTGAGCCAAGATCGTGCCACTGCACTCCTGCCTGGGTGACAGAGCTAGACTCTGTCTCAAAAATAAAAAAGAAAAAGAAAAAAAAAAAAACACATTGCTTTCATGTGAGAGTAGCATTTTGTCTTTACAGTTTACTAGTTTACTAATGGTTTCATATGTAAAAGTTACAGCTTTTGCTATTTTTATTTCCAATGATTGGTTTCAAGAGGTTCTAAAGAGAAAATAAAAATAACAGACATATTTAAGCACAGCTACCTATAAGTGCCAGACAAAGCTGAATGGCGGGGTGGTCTCAGAAGAAAGCAGTGCTTAAAGGCTAAAATGACAACTCATGAAGAGCAACTAAAGCTGCTAAATGACCCAAGGCAGTTACAGAAGTGTCCCTGAAGTCCAGAGTAGCCGCTGTGCATTTTGGCAAGCAGGCAGCTTGAATTCTACTCCCAGTGATGCCATGAAACTATATAGTTTGGTTTGATTTGTTTTGTACTTTAAACCAGTTAGGATCTTTAGACCTCTTATATACAAGGGAATTGAAATTCGTATGTCAAATAGATGTCTACACTCTCACGTTTATTGCAACATTATTCACAATAGTCAAGGTATGGAAAAACTGAAGTGGCCATCAACAAACAATGGATTAAGTAAATGTGCTGTACAGATGTACAATGGAATACTATTCAGCCTTAAGGAAAACACAGAATTCTGTCATTTGCAACAAGAAGACGTTTAGAAAAGGGAAATAAGCCAGGCAGAGAGGTAAATACCACACCATCTCACTTATCTGTGGAATCTAATTCATAGAAGTAGACTTCATAAGAGCTCACAGAAGTAGAGCGTAGAGTGGTGGTTACCAAAGGACTGGGTGGAAGGGGTGCAGGGGAGATGAGTAAAGGGAAGATGTTGGTTATAGTGTACAAAGTTTCCATCCAACAGGAGGAATAAGTTCTGGTGATCTATTGCACAGCTTAGTGACCAAGTTAATAATAATGTATTGTGTATTTCAAAATAGCTAAAATAGTGGATTTTAAATGTTGTCACCACAAAGTAATGATAAATATTTGAAGTGATGGTTATGTTAATTAGCCTAATTTGATTATTGCACAATATATACCTGTAAGGAAACATCTCATTGTACCCCATACATACAATTATGTGTCAATTAAAAATAACATAAAACTTTAAAATAAAAAATAGATGTAAAAAATCTTTATAACTCAGTTTTCTAAATCTTTAAAACAAAGATTTACTTGAATCACATTAGAAATTATATAGCTTTCAGAATCTGGTAGATGAAAATATGATTCAAAGACAGGTGTAATAGTATGAGGGAAAAACATGTAGGACAAAATGAGTAGCTGAGTCCTACTATACTAACACTGAGTGCATATGCAAAGCTATGATTCAAGGCTGTTAACTTTTAAATGCAAGAGCAAACAACTACTTCCAAACAGAATCATTAAGACTAAATTCACTTACATATTAAATATCCTATACTTTAAACCAAAAATATAACATTTTGAACACACTGAAAAAAAATGCCAAGGCTTACAAAATCTTCTACAACTGATACACATTAAAAGAAATGTATTAAATACAGAAGCATGTGATAGGTTTTGTGAAGTTTTTTTCACATGCAAAATTCATTCAGGTACAACCCTTATTCGTAACTTTGGGTCAAAAGTTTCTTCACCTTCTTCTATCTTCCTGAAGTAAAGCTTCCCCTAGACCCTGTTGTTAGTATTTTCAATATTCTTTAGGGACATATAGTTCTTCTCAATATACTTTCATAAAAGTAAAAATTATGAGTGACAGCCTCAAAGGGAAATAGAATTATATTTGCCCAAGGCAAAATTCTACACTAAAAGAACTAAGAAGCATTATTATAGTAGTAGTATACTCAGGAAAAAAATGTGACTTCAAAAACCAACAATGTGTTCAAGTAAAGCAATTAATTAAAGCACAGTAATTTGTGCAGGATTAATAATATATTTAGTTTTTAAAGTTTTAATGGTTACTGGAAATATGTAAAGAAGAAAGTCTTTTTTTTTTTTTTTTGAGATGGAGTCTCGTTCTGTCACCCAGGCAGGAGTGCAGTGGCGCGATCTTGGCTCACTGCGAGCTCGACCTACCAGGTTCACGCCATTCTCCTGCCTCAGCCTCCCGACTAGCTGGGACTACAGGTGCCCGCCACCACGCCTGGCTTTTTTTTTTTTTTTTCTGTATTTTTTAGTAGAGATGGTGTTTCACCGTGTTAGCCAGGATGGTCTAGATTCCTGACTTCATGATCCACCCGCCTCAGCCTCCCAAAACACTGGGATTACAGGCATGAGCCACCACGTCCGGCAAGAAGAAAGTCTTTTCATAAAGTAAAGCAAGCAACCTGACTTGTCAGGGAGAAAAAAATTACAAATTAAAATTCTATTTTCCAAACAGTAAAGGATGATTTTATTCCCACGTCTTAACTAGATCTACGGAGCCAGAGATCTCACTGACATCTGGCATTAAGTCCCACTCCTACTCCCTGATTTTTCAGATTAGGAAAGCAAAGTCCCAATCAGTGACTAGTAATCCAAGCTGGACTGGGTATAAACTGTAATTACTGCACCAACGTAGTCATTCCACACTCAAGTACAGGTTATTCCGCAATACAGCACAGTATTCTTCCCAAACATCACTGCTTCACTATCCCAAATGTGAAGATGTGCCACTTAAGAAAACATTCCGTATTTCCCGGGTAGAAATCTACTCCATAACAGCTGGGTGCATAAATGATGGGAGTACCTATACTGTGCCTTATGTATGCTATTGCAGTAAACATGCTAATGCTACAGTACTCACAAATGCAAAGTTTTCTCTACTTTAATACACACAAATACATGTGTGTGTTTGCCAATGAAAATACTACAAAATCAATCATGTGATCATCAGGTAACATTTATATTAAAGTTGAAGAGAGAGAACTATTCTAGTTATTTCTTTGTGCTTTTTTTTCCAGGTAAGATTTTCAAAATCCTATTTGGAAGGCATGTCTTGTACAGAATACACATATTTTACATAAAATAGAACATTGTCACTTTTTAAAAAAAATACTGTGACTCTTGTAGTCACAGAAGTATTGACTTCAAAACCAGCTGTATGTAAAGTTCAGGTGATTTCTCTCACAACTTTGTCAGCTCAAAACTGTTCTGTTCAGCCTTGCTATGAGATAGTCATGGAGACAGTCTAAAAAATCACATGCTATGTTCTAATAATGATGCAAAGACAATGATTTACAAGCTCAAAACTAATTGAAAATGGAAAAGTGTATGATACACCTTTCACATAAGAAAAGAAGAAAAAAATACGTATTCCTACTTATTTCTATTTGCATAAGGAAAGTGAAAGGACAAGTTTAAAATTAAAAGTAGTTAGCTATAAGGGTGTAGGTATGAATAAGATACACAGACATAGGCAGAAGCATGAATTCTCAATATGTGTGTGTGTGTGTGTGTGTGTGTGTGTGTGTGTATATATATATATATTTTTTTTTTTTTTAATTTTTTTTTTTTTGGAGATGAGTCTCACTCCTGTTGCCCAGGCTGAAATGCAGTGGCATGACCTTGGCTCACTGCAACCTCCACCTCCCAGGTTCAAGCGATTCTCCTGCCTCAGCCTCCTGAGTAGCTGGGATTACAGGTGTGTGCCACCATGCCCAGCTAATTTTTGTATTTTTAGTAGACGGGGTTTCATTATCTTGGTCAGGCTGGTCTTGAACTCCCGACCTCATGATCCACCCACCTTGGCCTCCCAAAGTGCTGGGATTACAGGCGTGAGCCACCATGCCCAGCAATGTGCAATTTTTTATCTTGATTTTTGAGTCATGTGATTATTCATGCCAAAACATTTTATGTTAAAAAAAAAAAAAAAAAAAAAAAAAAGGATGTGCAAGCAGCTTTTGTGAAGTAACAGCATGTCCACAGTTAACTAAGACTTAATTATAATCTTCCTGAAGATGGAGGGACCCATGTACATATGTTAGTTTTTTCTTGTTTTTCTTTTTTAAAGAGACAGAGTCTTGCTATATTGCCTTTTATTAATGAGTGGCTATTCACAGGTGCGGTTATAGCACACAGCCTCAGGTTCCTGGGCTCAAGTTATCCTTCTGCCTCAGCCTCTTAAGTAGCCAGAACTACAGGTGTGAACCGCTGCACCCACTCAGCAGCACCCGGATATTTTAAATATTCTATGTTCACAGCCAATGGCAGAGCCTAGCAAACAAACACTGTATAAAACAAGTACAATCTGCCAATTTGAAATTAACTTTCTAAAGGTTTCCAGAACAATATTCAGTGATCTGGTATAGTAATAACTTGCACATGGGAGAAAAGAGATGGCAAGGAAGGGGAAGGGGGTGAACTTTATTTTATGTAAATCCTTCATATTTCTTTTACTGCTGGCTACAACTTAGAAATACAGTACATTCTTGCTCAGTTGTCCCCTGGATAAATAAGTAGACTGCAAGCTGAAACATGACAAGCTCCTGATACTCTTAATAGTAAAGATTTTAACAAATTGCTAATAATGTCAAATTTCAATTTAAGTACTGCACTAAGAGTAGCAATGCAAGAAATGTTTAGTTCTCTCATTAACATAAATATCCAACAATTGTAACCAGTATATTTCAGGTTCATTTGTTCTCCATATTTTTGGAACGTTTTTCTCAACATTCATTTTCCATCCCTAAAGCTATCTCCAATATCTACTTTTTCATCAAATGCTACTCTGAAGCTACATCAAATATTAAAATAAAGAAATGAGAACTGCTGTTCTATTTTTATAAAAAAGTGTGTACTGGTCCATGAAAGGTCAAATAGGAGTGAAAAGCTCTAAGAATCCTTCTCAGAATGTACTTAACAATGTCCACATCCAAAGGTATTTTGTTCTTAATACAAAATTTAATATTACAGCAGTGCTTCTCGGGTGTTTCTCACTGCATTACCTTGAAATCACTGCGTCAAAAGGGTGCTAAAGAAAGTTCTTTAAAAATGTAAATCTACTTTATTTCGTTAATTCATTTTTTATCTAGTGAAATGTTCGCTTCCAGGGAATGAAGTAGTATAACGGCATAACAATATCATGTGTGACCACTACATCAAGGATGACAGAAAACTGCCAAGTTCAAGGCCACAAGGGCACATGCTAATTTTTATAGAAGTGTTACAAAGTCTCCAGTTTTAATACAATAAATTTAACATATTATCAAGTAATTGATATGGAAAGAAATTTATCAAGTTGAATCTGGAAACACCATCAGTCTTTTCCAATGGTTGAATGGTGAAACAAACCTCAGTACATCCATACCATGGGACACTAATTAGTAATAAAAGGAAGAAAGCATTGATGCACACAACTTGGCTGTATCTCCACAGAATAATGCTGAGTGAAAAAAGCCAATTCCAAAAAGCTACATACTGCATAGTTTTATATAAAATATTCTGGTAATGACAAAATTATTGAAATGGAGAGCTTGGGATATCTCTATCAACTACAAGTGAAACTACAATTATCTCAAAATAAAAACTGTATGGCCGGGCGCGGTGGCTCAAGCTTGTAATCCCAGCACTTTGGGAGGCCGAGACGGGCGGATCACGAGGTCGGGAGATCGAGACCATCCTGGCTAACACGGTGAAACCCCGTCTCTACTAAAAAATACAAAAAAAAACTAGCCGGGCGAGGTGGCGGGCGCCTGTAGTCCCAGCTACTCCGGAGGCTGAGGCAGGAGAATGGCGTGAACCCAGGAGGCGGAGCTTGCAGTGAGCTGAGATCCGGCCACAGCACTCCAGCCTGGGCGACAGAGCGAGACTCCGTCTCAAAAAAAAAAAAACAAAAAACCAAATAAAAACTGTAATAACAACAACAAATCCACTAATACTATTTAGATCACCTCAGACCAAAGACAGATTTAAACGGCATTCTCAGAAACCAGTCAATATACAGATTCCCCCAGCAGAGGAACAAATGAACAGAAAAAAGAAGAGAGCAGCCACAGAAAAAGAAGTGTCAGAGAAAACAATGAAGAAAATAATATACTTATTAATGAATAGCTAATGAATATTTAGATATACTTAGGGACATTAAATTTCACTCAGTATGAATTCAAGATGGAAAGCTTACCCGATGCTTTGCCTTAATCTTCTTTCTATATTCTTCTTTGTCAAATTTGTCCTCTTCCTGAAGTCTTTCCTTTGCTTTATCTAAGTTGATACCACCGGTGTCATCATCTTCCTCAGCATCCTTGATGGCAGATTTCTGCATCTGTGGCCACTGCTGAACCAACTACAGGCAGAAAAAAGGTCAGTGTCAGCAAGAAGTAAGGAACACCCCAGAAAAGCACTTCATTTTGTCTGATGATTCCGAAAAGGTGCAGATACCCACTTTCTGCCTTACAATCTGTATTCTTAAATCTTTTAACCAACTTCAAGCCACGGAAGAGACCACCCTAGTCAGAGTAAAGTAACACTGCCAAACCCAATGAGAACAGGATTAAAAGAAAATTTCACCAAATAATTTGGAGAAGACAGTCACAGAATAGTGATGCTCCAGCATCTTCCCAAACAGCATTCTTAGTATCCTATTCTCCACACAACTCAGCTCAAAATTATCTGCACACAGCAGGAGTCGGGCTGAGTAGGACTCAGGCTGTACCTCCTTTGGGCTTCCATGGCACCCAGTGTGTTACTCTCACACAAAGTTCATTGCACCGCATTGTTTTACGATCCTGTTTCTCTCACTAGCATTAATCTCCTTGAGGGCAGTTGTATGTGTTGTTTATTTATCCTTGGAGCCCAACATAGTATCTGGCACGTATTAAACAGGTGCTCAAAATGGATCAATGAATCACATATCAACTGACAATACATATAATGACTGAAATAACTAACTGAAAAGGAGAAAAACAGTTTGGGTTTCACAGGCTTGCTCAAATCCACATGATTTTACACATACAGTTTAGGGTAAGGAACAAGGTGACCTAGAAGGGGCACTGATCTGGGAATGAGGGGACCTGGCTAAATGTCCTAGCTTTTTCATTACTACATAATGCTAAATAAATTAATCTCCAGATATCTATGTCCCTTCCGGAAAAATAGAGGTTTATTTAACTCAGTAATTTCTAAGTCTAACACCACAAAACTCTATAGACAATTCAGACAAAAATAACTCTTATTTTATCTAATAATTAGTTGCCCGAAAGATTTAAATAACCGCCATTGTTTTGAAAGACTGCTAATTAACCTGCCAACAAATGGAAACTGCAAGCACACACATCGCAGGTTTTATTGTCTCCTCTCTCCTCTGTGGCCACCATAACCATTCTTCAAGATGAGATTCCTATGGAGTCTCAACCTTTAGCAACCAATGGGATTGATAAATATCACTGAGCAGCCATGCTAGCAGTCACTGACCCTAAAGAGGCAATGTGAGGGATCAGTTGTAATAGTATGAATATCATGATACTTGGCTCCTCATCCCCACTGCAATCAGAGGGCAAAAAGTTTATCCTTCTATGAGCTAGAAAAAAAAAAAAACAGTGGCATTTCTTTCAGAGCATTAAGTCAGAAGTTTCAGTATGGCTCACATCCACAAACATCTCCTATTAGCACTAAGCACACACTGAAACATTTTATAGTTGAGGATTCACATTCGTTTTGGAGCTAAGTGGCATAATTTGTGCAGTTAAACTTAGTAGCATACTAAGGAACCTCATTACGCCAACAGCACTCATCTCATTTTACAGTGAACATCAGATGTCATATGACTATTCTAGTTTAGTCTGTTTCTCAGGTGCTGACCTCTTTTTCGTAATTTCATAAAGACTCATTATCTGTCATTTAGATAAGCTTCCTCTTCAACTTCCACCACCTTTGAATGACACACTATTTTGTTACTTTTCATGTGATTTATATGCCCCAAAATAACATCCAAAACTTTAACTTCAAAATTAAAAGGAAACATACTCCATTGGGGAGAGGCTGCTTAAGCAGTCTTTATGTTAGTGACGATGAATATATAATGTGCTATATTAGTTAATATGAAAAGCTGTTCTTTTATTGAAATAGATGTTTCATTCAATCAATAAATTTTTCTGAGGGTTTATTACATTAGGTATCTTTCTAGGTGCTGGGCATAGACTAGTGAACAAAATCAACAAAATACCTTCCTCGCAAGAAGAAATGGAGTGGAAACTGACAACAGTCAAATATAGATTGAAGTCATAAAGTAAGTGCTGTGAAGAAAAGTGAGGCAAGGTGAGAGAAATGAGGTTATGATGGAGGTAGGGTGCTCTGTGCTACATGAGGATAGTCAGGAAAACCTGGGCTGGTGAGAATGAGGCCATGAGATGATATTCAAAAGACCCTACCTACTATAACCACTCCTCAGGTAAGTCACTTGACATACTGGCTCTATTTCATCATTTTAAAATGAAGACAACAGTTATGTAATAGCATGAACTTTCATGAGTAATCTGTGAGTGGTAGCCCCTTCCCTATACTATGGGTATGTATTTACAATATGGCTTAGGGAAAGTTGAGATTAAACAAGGCACCTCTGTGTCTTAGGTTACTTTATAAAGCAGAGAATTCCCTCCCATAGCCAGCCCAGCAAGATATATACAAGTACAGCATTTAAAATTGAGGACGTGCAAAGCAGAGGCCTGAGTGAAGCAAAAGAAGCTGTGGTAAGTAGCTGTATTAGTATTCTCATGTCTGTTCCATAGAACATAATGTTCAATACCATGAAGAGAAAACCTTATCTTTAATAAAAACATAATTTAGAAAGTTCAAAATCAACTCTGTGTCAGTATTACCAAGAAGTATCTTGGTTCATTGCCAGTAAGGCATCCTTGTTCACAGCAGTAGAGCTGATGTACAGCCTACAGTAACAGTGAAAGGAACGGCCCAGCATGCTGTAGAGAAACATTTACTCTATCATTAATGAGTGGTAAGTAAGCAAGAGAGCCAATCTCTCCTAATACTCCAAATGTACCTCAGAAACGAAATACTTCTAAAATCTTACCTCCCCTTCATCAGTAAATGTTATCTTCTTATTCACTTTAAAATTTCTCTTCATTACTTTTTTTGCTTCTGCAACTTTGGTCACTTTTTTCTTGATGCTGGATTTAGAAGGTTCTTTCTTCTGTGTAAGAACATACAAAAAACACAGATGATTAGGGAAATGGTTGCTTTACATTAACAATCCAACTCTGGCAATATACTTTTCAAAACTGGGTGCATTTATTACTCATTGGCTAATGAGAAGCGTTAAAAACACTGTCCAGGAATAACATTATTTGGCTTATTAACTAAGAACTCCCCCTAAAACCTAAAAGTTTAAACACGAGTAGGAGGGCTAGTAGACGAATAACATTTACATTTTCTCTATTACTAGAACTGTGCTATTTGATAATATTTAAGGACTAAAAATTACATAAAGTAATACATGAGCATAAGATAAATAAAGCTATCTTCCAGTCAAAATTTCATACATATCTTAAAACGTGAAGTTGCAAACTTAAGTTCTTAGAGTAGGAAAATGTATACTTGGAAAGCAAAATGATTGCAATACATTGTTTGCAACCAACATTCCTCTTCCAATTATAGTAATTTACCATAGGAACACAGTAAAATATCTGATGACAATTAAACTGTGTCCAGGCCGAGCATGGTGGCTCATGCCTGTAATCCCAGCACTTTGGGAGGTCGAGGCGAGTGGATCACCTGAGGTCATGAGTTCAAGACCAGCCTGGCCAACATGGTGAAACCCCACCTCTACTAAAAATACAAAAATTAGCTGGGCATAGTGGCGGGCACCTGTAATCCCAGCTACTCAGGAGGCTGAGGCAGGGGAATCACTTGAACCCAGGAGGCAGAGGCTGCAGTGAGCTAAGATCACACCATTGCATTCCAGCCTGGGGACAGAGCGAGACTTTGTCTCAAAGGAAAAAAAAAAAAAAAAAAAGCTGTGTCCAAAGGTGAGATGGAGGAAACACTTAACAGGATGTACTGATTAGGACCTAGCTTACAACCTAAAACCACTATAGCAAGATACTAAAAATTCAAAGCCACTGCTTACTTATGCTAAGTGAATGGTGAGCGGACCCTCTGAGATAGGGGTTGGAGAGGTCATAGCATAACCTGCTTTGATGAGAAAGTGACAAGACACAACCCGTGTCTAAGGATTTGGATTATCCTCCTCAAATTGGAGCTAGTATTACTATTGGTGGTACTTAACCCAATGCAGCTTCCATTAGACAGAATAAGAAGTCTTTGGTGCAGTAGTTAAGAACGAAAATGTATTTGAGCTCAAGATCTATCACTGATACGCTATATGAGAGTAAGTTACCATTACCCAACCTCTGGGTTTAGATGTAAGTTGAAGACAACAATAGCATCTATCTCACACGGTTATTGGGAGGATTGAAAAGTAAATGTAAAACATATGAAAAAGTATTCAATAAATCTCAAATACCACTTTTACATGTTGATTTTGTGCTACACAGAGAGATCACGCCAAGTGCATAAAGGCTTACTTTGCAAAATACCAGACTTGCAGTCTCCCTAGTTGATTGATTTTTAACTCTGTACTATAGGGAACCACACAAGGAAAAAAGAGGAGGGACCAATCTAGAACATTATCTATAATTACCAGAAGTTTTGGGAAGCAGTGCATTGGTTACAACTGCTACATTATGGTAATAAGTACACACAAAAAAGGCAAATCTTTTAGTAGGAGATACTAACAATGATGAATACATAAATGCTTAAAAATAAACCACCAAGGCCGGGTGCAGTGAATCACACCTATAATCCCAGCACTTTGGCAGGCAGAGGTGGACAGATCACTTGAGGTCAGGAGTTCAAGACCAGCCCAGCCAACATAGCAAAACCCCGAGTCTACTAAAAATACAAAAAAATTAGCTGGGCATGGTGGCACACCCCTGAAATCCCAGCTACTCAGGAGGCCGAAGCATGAGAATCACTTAAACCTGAGAGGTGGAGGTTGAAGCGAGCGGAGATCGTGCCAGTGCACTCCAGCCTAGGCAACAGAACAAGACTCTGTCTCAATAAATAAATAAGCAAAAAAAAAAAAAAAAAAAAACCGCCATGCAATTAAAAATAACAAATCTACTAAAATAAAGACCTGTGCCAAGTTATCAACGTATTATATTTTTAGATAATGGTCATAGTTATGAAAATCTGCTAGTGCATCTGCAAAAATATTATGATTTAACTACAAGAAAGTTGTTTTGACAATGATGGTTCTACTATGTGGGTATTACTAAAACACTGACTTTGTATTTCCGGTTCAAAATGAAACTCATAGTATCTAGTTACATTTATTTCTCAGACTACAAATTACATCATTTTATAAGTTACCACCATCTTCAACCCATATAAAGCTAATGAAAAGATCAATTGCCTCTGAGGTAGCTTTTATTATATCAGAGACACTTCGTATGCTATAATTGAGGCAGGAGAATAGGGTCTGGAGGCAGGAAACTTAAGGCTAATTCCTGCTGAATCAAGAAAAACACCAAGGTCTGGAGGCAGGGAACCTGAGGCCGGTTCTCCTACTTCCCATAGCTGGATCAAAAGGAAAACACCTGGGTCTGGGGGCAGGGACTGTAAGGCCAATTAACACAAACTTCCTAAAGCTAAACCAAAAGGAAAACCCCCATCTCCCAACATGGAGTAACAAAGGATCAAAGGCTACGCTCCCTACAATCCCCCCACCCCCATCACACCTCAGATGGAAAGGAAAATACCCTGGATCGGCCAAGCAGGGACCATCCCTTCACCTGCACATGGTGCCAATTCACCTCAGCCTTTAATTAGGCTTGGACCAAATCCTTCATCCAGATAAGGGGTAACTGATAGGAACCTCAAAAGAAGTACTTAAAACTCAGAAAACTTTATAACAGGACTTTGAGCCACTTGCTCAGGCCCACTTCCACCCCGTAGAGCGCTTTCTCGCCTTAATAAATTCCTGCTTTTGCTGCTTCTTTCCTGTGTTTCACTCCTTTGTTATTTTGTGCATTTTGTCCAATTTGTTCAAAATGCCAAGAACCTGGACAACTTACTCAAGGCCCTCCTTCCGGTAATATAATCACTATATACACATCACAAGACTTCTATGAAAACAGATTAAGTTTTAGATTTCTTCTTCCCACTGGACATTCTCCACTTCCTCCACCTCCCAGGGGTCCGTGACTCCACAAATATCACCAACTGGTGACAAAAGGCTCTAAATTGCTGTGCCTACCCTCTCTCCACCACTATGCTTATTCTAAGATGTGTGACTATTGTTCTTCCTCAGTTAATATAATCCTCATTTCCTTATCTCACTTCAGAGAGTAACTGAGTACGTTGTGCGGTAGTAAAACATCTAATAAGCTTGTTCACCTAAAAAATAACCTGTAGGACCCCTGTGAACACAAGGGATTAATAAGACCCCCACTTCTGTCAGCCTAGTCAGTATTCCTACACCTCCTTCTCCTCACAAAGGCTTAGAGACCACCATCAACACAACCGCCAGGGCTGGTGACTTTGTTACTGACTCCTACTGCATCTTCTTTGTTTTAGGGCTGGGACAATTCTTAAGGACCTTGGATCTCTCATCAGACCTCATCTAAAGACAGAGGCAATGCTGATCAAACAGTATAAACTTAAGGGATCATTGTAATATAAACATAACATAGTAAATTATAATCACATAAACCAGTAAACAAAAAGTACTAGGAAAGAACCTGAGTAAACTTTCTGGGGTGATGGCAATGGTCTAGATCTTGGTAAGTTTGAGTTACACAGGTGTATATATTTGTCAAAATTCATCAAATGTTACATGTAAGATTTGTGTATTTTATTGTATATACATTTCTATCTCAAAAAAGAGTCCTGTAAACAATATTGAACTGTAGTTAATGCCATACAAGCTGAAGTATATGGAGGAAAGTGTAATGATGTTGGCAACTTACTCAAATGCACTAAATAAAAAAGGATGGATAGATAGATGGATAGTTATGTGATAAAGAAAATATGGTAGATAGGTGCCTAATGCCTGTAACCAGCATTTGGGGAGGCCAAGGCAGGAGAATCTCTTGAGCCCAGGAGTTCAGGACCAGTCTGGGCAACTTGGTGGCACTCTGTCTTTACTAAAAATTAAAAAAAAAAAAAAAAAAAAATTAGCCAGGGTTGGTGGCACAGGTCTGTAGTCTTAGCTACTCAAGAGGCTGAGGTAGGAGGATCACTTGAGCCCAGGAGGTCAAGACTACAGTGAGCTGTGATCACCCCACTGCAATCTAGCTTGGATCAAAGAGCAAGGTACTGTTTCAAAAAAGCAAAGAAAGAGAGAAGTATGGTAAAAGGCTAACTGTAGAATATGAATGGTGGAATGCTGGGCGTTTGGATGTCCAAAAGTATTACTTCTTACAACTTTTCTGTACGTTTGAAAATGTTCATAAAACACAATAGCCCAGTCTAGAAACAACGGGGGAAAAATCGGAAAAATGTTACCAAAAATTGTCAATGGAATAAGCGTCAGAAAAAACAATCCTGCAGAGTGGATCCTTAAGTGAGGTGGGTCAAGTTGAAGAGCTTTAGGGAATCCATGAAACCACTAAAATTACATGACAAAATGTAGAAGCATTTGCATCTCTGCCTTCTATGGTTTACATTGGTTTCTGAAAGAGTTCTGTGTCCTGCCCCCCTGAAAAAGTAAAACTTTTAATTTGTTTTAGGGAAGTCACTGGAAGAAGGAACAGAAATGCCCACGTGGGTGAGAAGAGGCTTGTTTATCATATTTTCCTGTTAGGCTCTGGCTTTGCTCTGATACTCTAGAATTATTCTTCACCCATTCAAAGATGCTGTGAATGTCAATACCATCCAAGGCATCATAGTACATAGTGAGGATGCAGCAGTGCAAGAGGGGTGGACTCCCAGCCTTCACAGAGCCCAACTCTCTCTACGGAAAAAGATACTAAACAACTAGAACAAAACATTAATTACAAATATAAGATCTTAGAAAAAATATATGGAATAAATCAATATGACCACCCTAGGTAGTCACGGGTGACGAAAGCAGGTCAAGGAACTTCCTTTCAAGGAAGAGATGTTTGAATTGAGTGGCAAATACTAACACACTGTGGCACTGCCAGCACATCAGTGATGTGCTAAACACCTGTGCTGTCCACTGATGGTGTATTTTACACATGGCTGACAAGACAGTCTTAGTTCCACAGCATTCTTTTTAATATTAACTTTAGCAGGTAATACATGCACATGTATTCTGTAAATTGTACTTAAGTTAAAAGGTTGTTTTTCAAGTCCTCTTCAGCAACCTCAGTTTCTCTCCTAAGGATCAAGTGCTGTTAGCAGCTTCTGTATCCTTCCAGAGAGACTCCACTCACATTCAAGTACAAAGGAAAAACATGAAGTTACTAAAAGAATTACCTCCCGCAATTAAAAGCCTTGATTTTATCTATTCTTACACGTGCTTTTATATATCCAGATTAAGTTTCTAAAAGTGAAAGTGCTCAAAGAGTATGTACAGTTAAATTCTGAAATACATTTCCAAATAACCCTACAAACTTACAATCCCACCAAAAATTTATAAGGAATTGATTTACCGCATCTGCAGCTAAGTATATTATTACGCTTTATGTTGCCAGTCAACTAGGTGAAACAGAGTACCTCGGGGAAGTTTTAAGTTGCAGTTGTATTATTTTACGTATGACAGAACATCTTTTCAAAGGCATTATTTTTCTGTGCACCATTTGTATTATCTGCCAGTATTTCTAATGAATTCCTGGCATTTAATTTATCAAGTTGTGAAATCTCTTCATTCGTTAACAATGCTTCAGTAGTTTTCCACATCTCATCATTTATATTTAGACTTTTGCCATACAAGGTAATCTTGTTATTTTACTATGATTTGGTTTTTGTGAAGGTGAAGTGTTTAATTTTTTACATAATCAATTTTAGTAAATGTTTTCTGGGTGTGTACTAAACTTTATAGTTTTCCAACTAGAAGAATTTTTAAAAATAAATTTAACTTCTTAAAATGCAGATTTTACTTTTTTAGAATTTAAAAAAATGGCTCTTGGACAAGAAATAAAGTGTTAATACTTTTTATACTTCTATTCATTAAGAAAAATATAAAATATATCTACTGTTAGGTAGGAGTTATATTTTTTGACAAGATTTTGTATTATCGGTACAAGAACAAAATTTATAGCAGCCCTAAGAAATACAGTGAAACATTAGCTGACAATATGTAAAACATCAAAATATGACTTTCATTTATATTTGCACCTCTTCTACAACATGTATGCTAGACTTTAAACAGCTAAAAGGAAAGTATCATAAAATACAAAATTGATAGTTACTCTCAATGTCCTGTGATAGGTGTAGAAAGTTACTAGAAATAATCTGGAAGATAAAAGAACTACTGCCACCACCACCAGTCACAAAACCAATAATGGTTCTTATCACAAAGACCATGTTAGCTAACACTGGCTACAAGAAAATTCAAAATATAATCAACGAAAAAAAAGCTACTTTAATACAAGCATTACTACTACATATCCTACAAAAGAAAATAAAACTATTGTTAAAAAATGGTATTTTAAATGAAAAGCAAAAATCACAGGAAAATAAAAGTTAGAATTAAAGACAGTCCAAAGAAATGCAATTTTTATGTTTTCTTAAAGTTGCTCCCATTTGGGCCAACTAATAATTTATAATGAAAACCATTATATCTAAAAGTGAAGTAAACCAACAAAATAAAAAACAGTCAACACTGGAGGAGACCTTTAAGATTACCTATTATAGCTGAAGCCACTCCTATGAAAGATAAGAGCATTTTTTTTTTTTTTTCTTTTTCTTTTTCTTTTTTGAGACAGAGTCTCACTCTGACGCCAGGCTGGGGTGCAGTGGGGTGATCTCAGCTCACTGCAACCCCCACTTCCCGGGTTCAAGCGATTCTCCTGCCTCAGCCTCACGAGTAGCTGGGACTACAGGCGCATGCCACCACGCCCGGCTAATTTTTTATTTTTTGTAGAGATCAGATTTCACCATGTTGGCCAGGATGGTCTCAATCTCTTGACCTCGTGATCCGCCCACCTCGGCATCCCAAAGTGCTGGGATTACAGGCCTGAGCCACCACGCCCGGCCCAATAAGAGCATTTCTTAAGATTGATAAACACTGTTTCCCAAAAGTCCAAACATATTTAAGTATACACATTTCTATTGGCTAAATAACCAAACTCTAATAGAACTTGTTTATGATTTAAAAAAGAAAAAGCAAGCCCACCTGCTATCAAAGCATAATGCCTCAGTCATCCTAAATCAAATGAATTATAGTAATTCAAATATTCTCTAACTTTATGGTATAAATTAAGAACATACTATTTGATATTTTGTTTTAAAGCCATCTACAAAATCTTTTCTTAATAAACTATAAACAGAACCAAAAACAAAAATCACATGATTATCTCAATAGATGCAGAAAAAGCATTTGACAAAATCCATCATCCCTTTATGATTAAAACCCTCAGCAAAGCCAGCATAGAAGGGACATACCTTAACATAATAAAAGCCGTCTACAACAAATCCACAGCCAACATTATACTAAACAGAGAAAGTTGAAAGCATTCCCCCTGAGAACTGGAACAAGACAAGGATGACCACTTTCACCACTTCTATTCAACATAGTACTGGAAGTCTTAGCCAGAGCAATGAGACGAGAGAAAGAAATAAAGGGCATCCAGATCAGTAAAGAGTAAATCAAACTGTCGCTCCTTTGCTAGACACAAGGAGGATTAAAGGCTCACAACAGAAATCAACTAAAATTATATGAAACAAGAATAAATTATGAATTGTGGAAATAATTTATAATGGTTTAAGAAATCTCATAGGATTTTTCTTCTAAAAAAAATCCATATTTACCAATCTTATGTTTTCAGATTTAATAGAAGGCACACTATAGTAAACCTTGACTATATGCATAAGTTTGAGAATGTGGAAATTAAGAGAAAAATGAAAATCAGATCTGCCTCCACCACCCAACTGTTACTGTAATTTCTTGAGTGAACGGCTACTGCATTAGCCTGTCACACAGACTCTCTGCGTTCACTCTCACCCCCATTATAGTAAGCCCTGTGGTAATCACTTGTTTACTTCTGTGCTTTTTCCTAACAGATTGTAATTCCCAAGAGGGTTAAGACCAGTTTTATTCTATTTGTATCCCCAATGTATCACAGATAGGCCAGCATATAGGAAATATTCAATAACGATTGAAATAAGAATTAGTGAATAAACTACATATGGACTACTTCATTTACCGTTCAGAACAACTGTGAGTCACATCTTGTTCCTACAAATTTTTAATTAGAAAACTAAAGCTTAATTCAGCAATTTGTTCAAGGTTATATAACTTCAAAGTATTTGACTCTGTTCATATTCTACAATGCATAGTTTCATTTCTGTTCAAACTGCCTTAGAAGACTGTAGCATCATAATTTGACTCAATATTTGCCTTTCAAATTTCTATCAATTTAAGAATGTTTGAGAATTGCTAATTTGAGAAACTCCCATAGCTTTTTTCAACTTTAAATCCATGACCCACTATGAAAGATTTTCAGAGAGCAGAGCATGGCAGCTGAAAGCCAATGAGTTAGAACTTGAGTGTTCCGGATCAAGGGCCTCTCAATGACGTTAGACCCGGAGGACACAAAATGGAAGATGCGTGTGGATGTGATCTCCTCCTTACAGAGCTTCCTCATCTATGCGGCCCTGCTGCAAGTCACCGCTTTTATCTTAAAGAAATTGGGCAGCATACGAAAATTGGGCATCACATGTGACTGCCAGATATGAAGAACTTGGTTAGAGTTTCTACTCCCACCTGCAAATAAAGAGGCCCAGAAAGGTGTAAGAGACTCTTCGATTCAATGGACATAAAAATTCTTACTTGTTAAGAACAAGTTTGGCTCTGGTAACTGAGGTCCATAGCTAAAATATAAAACTATTTGGGAAGTACGAAAAGATGTCTCATGGTCATAGTGTGCCCTTAGGCCTGTGATATTCAGCCTTTTTTGAATGTTAGAATAATAGTAAACAATGTCAAGCTCCATTTTCTGGCAAGTATTAATTATAAGGGAATTATGTCCCTATGACAGCTATGTCTGTTTACACTTATACTTCCATCTACAGTGTATTTGTGAACAGTCCCTTAGTTACACTGTATGAAAGTTAGCACACAATCACAATGACATTTAAGCACAGGACCATTCATCTATGTTTTTAATAAATGTACCAATTAAAAAAAAGATTTTCAGACTTTATACATAGCTTGATTAGTTTTAAAAATAATTGTTTTCACATCCAAAAACCTTTTTAAATACTAAATATACTATTTCAAACTATAAGACCCCAATCCTAATTCTCTTCTGATAAGAATCACAGCTATTATGAAATTAATTTATATGAAACACTTGACTCTTTATCTTGACACTTCATGAATTATATCTAGAAAATCATTTAGAAACGCTTCCAAATGTGTATATCCTATAGATAATTCATATTTACTCCAAACAAAGTCCTACAGATGACTGCCTATATTTCCTATCAAAGTTACTCATTTGTCAAGGCTTGATTGGTCCTGATTATATTAAGACAAACTACCAATAAATGTTAATCTTTTTTCTGCATGATTAATAAGGCCATGCACTACTATTTTCCTTGTGGTTTATAAATTGCAATTCTAATCTACAATGTGATGAAAGAATACAATGATATATTGAGCAACAATGACAACTATTTACTACTAAATATCCATGATTCATTTTTAAGTGATCTTAACAGGTGAACATGAATGAGAACAGATGATTATGTCTTGCTTGTTTCCTCCCCACCCCAGACCAATACTACATAGATATGCAGTGATCTCGGTTTTGTTCAAACTTCCTTCTGGTTAAGGAGGACCATAAGGCAAAACCTCTAATGATACTGCCAATATGAACATTCTATACAATGTTTTTTGATTGCTACATTCCTCCTTCAGGATTTCTGGTGCCTCCTTCAGGTTTAACTTGGAATACTTTTCCAGAAACTGCTTTTTAACCTAACAAACTCTTCCCGAGCATGTGTACCTGTCACCTTAACTAATATCTTAAGGAAAAAAACTTTCAAATATATCCCCTATACAGTTTCTTTTCCCCTCCACTGTTTCTCTCATTTTCCAGATATACATTCCCCAAAACCCTCATTCCAATGCCTACAACATACCTGTCTTCCTTTCCTCAATTTCTTGTTAGAATTAACATAAGTTTCTTAATTTTAAAACACCTCTTTATAGCATTTTGGCCTAATAATTATTTAAATTTTTCACTGTGCCTGCAATTAGTCTAAATAACATGTAAATTTCTGTTCTTGACCCAAGCCCTATCTGACTTCCTTTCATGCCATTTGCCTTACTTAAGCCTCATTCCCAACTAAGTCTCATTCCCAGTCAAGTTTTATGATCATGTTCATTTATTTACTGTCTTAAATGATTCCTTCTACCTCTTTGAACATTTACAGTGTTACAATATTTAAGGGAAAATCCCATAATTTCCTATTTACTACCTTAGGACATTTTCTTTGGTTTGTTTAAATTGTTCAGGCCATTTACTGTTCTGTTTTGCTGGCTGGGAAATATGTATTTGCTCTACACCATGACCCTTGAAAAAAAACAAAGCCACTATAGTGACAAAAAATCTCAGATATTTCCTGCTGTTTAACAAAATTATGAAACCACTCATATTTTGCTGTAGGAATCCAATTTTTAACCTGCCACTTTTAATAAATATTTCCATATTAGGAAGCAAGCAGCTGGAAGCAATTTAGAGAAACGGTGCCTGATACATTTTTCCCCTCTCCTTTTAGATTTCATGAACGACAGTATTGATTTCATTTTTAACTTGTGTCCAAATTGGCTATATAAATTTCTCATCTCTCACAGCTTTTGGAATTCTTCTAGAACTCAGAAATTTTATAAGCCACATAGCAAAAAATAAAAATAAAAAATAAAAAGCAGTAACATTAAAAGGAAAGGTAACTTGTGTCACATGGTCATTTAGCTAACAGGGTTAAGGGAAACTGACCACATAGGGGAGGCAACAAGGCGATAATGAACTAAGTTAAAAGTCCCAGGACAGGACAGGTGCGGTGGCTCATGCCTGTAATCCCAGCACTTTGCAAGGCCAAGGCGGGTGGATCACTTGAGGTCAGGAGTTCGAAACCAGCCTGGCCAACATAGTGAAACCTCATCTCTACTAAAAACACAAAAATTAGCCATGCATGGTGGTGAGCACCTGCAATCCCAGCTACTGGGAAGGCTGAGGCAGGAGAATCACTTGAACCTGGCAGGCAGAGGTTGCACTGAACCAAGTTGCACCATTGCACTCCAGCCTGGGACACTGAGTAAGACCCTGTTTCAAAAAAGAGTCCTGGGACAGAAATCATGAAACTATTTCAAACAATATGACACTATGATATACTTCTCTTACGGGAGTGTCTCAGCTATCTACACTTCTACCACCTTCCTTCCAAGTGATACCAGAGACTCAGCAAGAATGTGCCAGTAGCTAATTTAATCAGAATTTGTTTGAACAAAATGGGAGAGCATCAAAACAACATTCAAGATGTTTCACTCTACATTTGACTGAGAATTCCACAATTGGCTCCAACACCTATAAGAAAAGCATATTATTTGACAGTCTGGCTAGTGTGGCTTAAAGCAGAGTTTCTGCAAATTCATTCATCACTAAAGTCTAAACAAACAAATGCCATATAACATTAGCTATTCAGTGAATCACCAATTTTTACAAGTATACAAAAACACACACATGCATGTGCATCTGTACTATCTAAAACCCTATTAGCCAAATCATAGAGAATCTCTCTATGATTTAAAGCCTTCACAAAGAACTACATAATGGAAGAAAGATATATGCTAAATCCAAACTGGGTTTGGTACCTGGTTGCCATTTGTTGGTACCATTTTTAACACAGTATTTTAAGACATTTAAGAGATGTTAAAGCTGTCCTCTTGGCCGCCCAAAAGGAGATCATCATTGTTACGTCTGACATTTTTCTATAACGACTTACGTTATTAAATCCCAATACACACATGGGCTGTATGTTAACAGAAAGTGAAACAAGCATCACTGCCACAGCCAAGCTATGTTCACAACTACCATGTGCAGTAAAGTTTCCAAGTTCTACCTTGTATTGTATACAAATATTAGCTAAGCAGAAAGTACCAAGTGAAAAGTCAAAGGCTAGCCTATGTGTACTATGTTTCAACAAAAAAGTGCCCGGATGATGTCCAATATTATTCAAAATTGGATATTCTTACACATACCGTTTGTAAAACTGTGGTGTGCAAAGCCACATAGTGGTGATTATAAAAATAAAATACTGGAATCATTACAGAACTTGGAAGGATAAAAGGACCCTCCAGGATCACCTAGAGAAACACCACCTACCCACTCCCAATCCCTGGAAAGTCAAGAGAGAATTTCAAAATCACATAGACAGTATCAGCAAAGTCAGGGCTAGAACCCCAAACCCTCCAAAAACCTAGTCTGTGCTTCTACCCTGACACTGTATGTAAGAGTATCTTATATTTCATCTTAGTCAAATGGCCGAGAAGCAATATATAACAGTATCTCCAACGGAAACACCTTAGAGCTAGACCTTCCTCTGTGAATCACAGTTTTCCTAAGCAATACTGAGAGACCTCATAAAAGAAGAAGAGTAGATTGACAGCAAATGTTCTCTTTAAAATGAAAAGAATCCTTGAAGGAATTCATTTTTAAAAGTGTAATTTTCAAGACAGCAGGACATTCCGCTTCACAGAGGGAACCTTCATAGTGCTAGTGATGGAAGAGAATTAAATACGGGTGATGTTGAGAAAGGCAAGAAGATTTTTGTTCAGAAGTGTGCCCAGGGCCACACGGTGGAAAAGAGAGGCCAGCACAAAACTGGGCCTAATCTCCATAGTCTCTTCGGGTGGAAGACAGGTGAAGCTGTTAGATTCTCTTACACAGACACCAATAAGAACAAAGGCATCACCTGGGGAAAGGATACACTGATGCACTATTTGGAGACTCCCAAGAACAACATCCCGGGAACAAAAATTATCTTTGCCGGCATTAAGAAGAAGGCAGAAAGGGGAGACTTGATAACTAATCTCAAAAACGCTACTAATAAGTAATAATTGGCCACTGCCTTATTTATTACAAAACAGAAATGTCTCATGACTTTTTTATGTGTACCATAATTTAATAGATCTCACATACCAGAATTCAGATAATCATTGACAGAATATTTTGTTCGGCAGTCCTGATTTAAAACTAAGACTGGCTTGTGGTTAAATGAATATGTCTGGTTTTTTGAATTTTAATAGTAATTCCAATTCAGTAAGTGCTAACACTATTTACCCGTTCTAAAGATATGACTCGATTTCGTTAGTAATGTTCAACTTTTCACAAAGATGAATGCCATCTTAAAACTTAATAGAGATTGGTTTTATATTTAGATTTATATAATGGTTATGTGAATATATTGAAATACTGGGGAAATTCCTTCACACTGTCTCAGAACCAAGCAAGATTCATCTGTGTTTCATGTTCATTTGCCTCTTAAAGGCAAGAGTTGAAGATAAGGTAGCAATGTCTACTTTATATTTTTGGCCTTAACTATGCCAATCTAAATTAGATTCCTTGTATCTAAAATGATTCTTTTTACTTATTGAAAGGCATTTTAGTGTGGTTTATGTGTAATATCAAATAAAGATAAGATAACACTTCTCACATTTTTTAAAAAGCGTTTTCTTTTGTTCATAAAAGGACCATAGAAATGACTAAACCTGACCTCTAATTTCTTCTCTCTCAAAAGTGGAGCATATGACAGAAAGAAAAAATACTCTATCCCTCAATGCTCTGCACTACTTTACAATTTCCATCTGTCCCCATTAGCAATTAATCATTAAAAAAAGTTTGACAGCCATTTAAGTTGTTAGCAGATTTTTGCTTATTAGTTTTTTTCTATCTCCTACCTTAGAATGAGTCCCCGCTTGTTCGTTAGTAAATCATCACACTAAAATGCAGTATTTTCAGAAATACAACCTCCAATAAAAACAAGTGTAAATCAATTCGCAAATAATAATTTTAATAAAATTTTTACTAGTCCCCAAACTCCATGCTGCATAATCAGCGTTTTAAAAATCATTCTCCTTCCTACCATCCCAGAGAGACCATCCCAGAGAGACTAGAAAATTTAAGACCTATCGGCCAGGCACGGTGGCTCACGCCTGTAATCCCAGCACTCTGGGAGGCCGAGGCGAGCGGATCACGAATTCAAGAGATCATGACCATCTTGGCTAATACGGTGAAACCCCGTCTCTACTAAAAATACAAAAAATTAGCCGGGCGTGGTGGCGGGCGCCTGTAATCCCAGCTACGCAGGAGGCTGAGGCAGGAGAATGGCGTGAACCCGGGAGGAGGAGCTTGCAGTGAGCCGAGATGGCGCCCCTGCACTCCAGCCTGGGCGACAGAGCGAAATTCTGTCTCAGAAAAAAAAAAAAGGAAAGAAAGAAAAATAAAGAAAAGAAAAGAAAATTTAAGACCTATCAATATGCTTGAAATTCTTCCCCTAACAGCAAATTTATGTGAAGATTCACCACTGAATATCTTGAGATATTTGAGACTTCTTATCACCTTCTATCCTCAGCCCTTTGTTGATGTTTCTCATGATATTTCTTACACTCTACTTGTGTTTTTAAAAGCTTCTTTTACTTCATCCCTCTGAAACACCCAACTCCCTGAGGGAATGAGCTTTGTCATACTCATCTTGTAATGCCTTGAGCAAGCACACACACCACGCTTAAACAAATCAATAATTATTTCTGGAACTGAGTTGAGCTTGGGCTAATCAAGATCAATTTTCTTTGAGAATAACACTCAAAGACTCTGAAATGCATTCTACCGTTACCTACTCTGATACCAGTTTGCTTAAATAGCATAGAAATAAGCATATTTCACATTTAACTTGACATTTATTTGTTGAGAAAACAGATTCACAGGCTCTAGGCAATCAAGTCTGATGTGAGAAGCAGACCTGTCTGAAAACACCGGGAGTCACTGTGGGCAGCCTAGACCATGAGCTGGAATCACTCCATCCTCCTCTTTCCCAGCAAGAGAGGCTGCAACCACGCTCGACTTCTGACAGGACCATGGCTTCCTCCCTCAGCAAGGCAGACCCAACTTCCCATGAACCTCAAAGTCTCCACAAGCCTGACAGCTTAATTTCTCAGATGACTGCAGTCATCCACAACTATAGTGTCTGGTTTGTAGGATTACACACTGATACGTTTGATCGGCCACTTATTCTAAAAGAAGGGAGAACAATAAGGGAAGGGATATCTCAAGTGGAACGAAAATCTATGCTGTGTCTAGCAGATTGGCAAAACTCTGGGAACCTGCTATGTGGAATAAGAGGGAAACAGGGAAACCACCTCCTTGCCCTACTTCATCCTGGCTTTGTAAACATTCCCTTTTCCCAACAAAGTGTATTCCTTAATCCATGCCATATGCCATTGTGGAATTTCTCCGGATCTCTGATGACAAGTGCCAATCCAGATGGACCTACCTGACAAATCTAAACCTTTCAGAGTTTAGTGAACAGTAGTTAATAATAGATGCCACGTGCCAAACACCATGCTAGAAGTTTCATATTTCATTTACTCAGCACAACCACCCTTTTGAGGAACTGCCTGCATTTTACAGATGATGAAATTATTATTCAGCTAAAAAGACAGAAGCATGCTCTAAACTCAGGTTTATCAAACTTCAAAATTTATCTTCTTGAGCTTTGAAGCTGTACTCTTCTCAGGCCTCCACAATACCACTGATGGAAATAAACTTTAGGAACACTGCTTGTAGGAAGATTAAGTCTACTCCCTAAATGTTGAACTCTATAATCTCCCTCAGAAATAGGCATACAGTTTCTACTTGAACAAACCCTTTGACAGAAAATTCACTAAATAAAACATGTTGTACTGGGACACCAATTCCTATTCTTCTTGTATATTTTTTAAAATAATTGTATCAACGGAAAACTACTGTTTTTACTTTTTTGAAAAAATGTGTCATTTCCAAATGAAACAGGCAATTTATATTGGTCAAAATGCCAATCTAAATGTTTTCTTCAAGTTCTAATATTACCCTCAAGAGGGCTATGCTGGTACTGAAAGCAAAGACTAATTGCATTTTCTTCTGTTACTCTAGGAATAAGACAATAGTAATTACAGGTAGAGGTAAAATAAAGCTGGGGGAAAAAAACAGGAAAGGTAATACGAGTTCTGTGACAAGCTTCAGTGATAACTGTGGGCCAAAAGATAGCATGTATAGAACAAAACAGATATGGAAAAGGACAGCTGTACAGAGCTAAGACAGTTATAGTGATTAAAAAGAGACAATGTGAAAACAAAGTCACAAGAAAGGAAGGAACAAGGAAGAGCCAAAACTCTATGAAAACAATCTCCTCTCATGTGTTGCAAAAACATCGCACCATACTGCCAAGTCACTCTCCCCACCAACAGAACCCCAAACCATCAACTTTAAATTGGGAAAATAGAATAATTACACCAACAATGGTAAACTTTGAGAATTTCTTAAACAGATACTAACAAGATGCAAAATAATTGCCATCCATCTCCCAAATATATTCTCTTGTACACCAAAAGAATGTCTGAGATACAAAACTACAAGTGATAAGTCCCCCAAAAAGGGGCATACTGGAACATAAAATCAATCTTTGGCATTCACTGTGGTCCTTTCCAAGTTAGTATGTTATTCCTAACCAGTACCATTCACAGCATATTCTACACTGTTTCTTCTCCAAGCACTTTGGTTATTTGCACCATACAATAATTTAAAGGATTCAGTTGACTCACTAATAAATGAAACATTAAATAACTTAATGATGATCCTAATAAACGATTTTCCTCAATGAATTTTGAATACATTCAACTTCAATCAAATGAAGTAAACAGGTTGACTAAAATTTTCTATTAAAATGCAATTAATACTCTACTATTCTATTAAGATTCCTGGAGTTACATTACGAAACTCACTCATAATTTGCCTCATTCCAAACCTAAGAGGTTAAATGTCAAAACTTCCTAATAAAGACCACAAACTACCAAATAAGAGCTTGGTCACAATAGTTACTGTGGTCAGCTATTTGAGAACCTCCAGGAAGCCTCATTTGACTAAAGCACGCTATATAGTTAATTTTCAACTTGCTTTGGAATGAGCCTCACATTTTAGGAATAATTAATAAACTGCGTCTCACTGTTCTGTCACTAGAAAAAGACCTTCACCTTGATAATGGTGTTGAAATAAACTCTACCTTACTCAGAAGCATGCATGTCCATTGGTGAGGGTAGGGGACACTGACAGGAGGAAATAGGAATGTGTGTGAATATCTAATCAGTTTCCAGAGTTGCTTTTCCCTGAGCTACATCGTGGCGTCCTCCTTCAGTTTACTTTAAAGACAGGTATTAAAACACTGCTGTGTAAAATTCACTATTTTGCGTTTCACAGGACAGTTGTTGAAATAAGAAAAGCTGTGCTTCTCCAAAGTAGCAGAATGTTGTCTCCTTATAGACAAGATGTTCTTTTTGTTTTCACAGTCAAGACTTCAGAGGCAAATGCCTGATCCACATTTAAGAACTATGTAAAATCTTGTATGAGCTGCATATTAAGTTTCCCACCAGTCATTCCTATTCTATCTGTACTTTACATGCCCTGCTGTTTCCTACTTTAATACATTTTAAAGCACTTTATAAGCTACTTCAAATTCCTTGTAGGATTAGGAGGGATAAAATACGAACTACAAAGAATAAAGGAAGCTCGGTCATTTATTCAACGAACACTGGCTATCTACTCTACTCTAAGTACCATTCTAGGCACCTGGGGTACAGCAGCGTTTGCATTCTAGTGAGAAGACAGACAAATATGCACATATGTCAAGGAGTTTTTAAGTGTTAGAGACAACGGTAAGGCGCTAGGGAGTAACTGGGCAGAAGGTAACAATTTTAGAAATATAGGGAAGGCCTTTCTAAAGAAGGTGCAAAGATCTAAAAGAAATGAAAGATGAACTCATGCAGTGATCTAGATAAAGAGTTCTAGGTGGAGAAAACAGTAATGCAAAGGCCCATAAATGGAAATTAGTTTGTTGTTTTCAAGAAACAAAAAATTCAGGATGACTGGACTAGAGTGAGCAGGGTGGAAGGCGATAAGAGAAAAAGACACACAGGAAGATTCTGTATTATATAAGGCCTCATAAGACAGAGTCAGGAGGTAGATTTCACCCTGAATATGAAAGAAAGAATACAGCAAGTCCTCACTTGACACTGTTTATGTTGATAAGTTCTTGGAAACTGCAAATTTAAGTGAAACAACTACTGTATAATAAAACCAATTTTGCCATAGGCTTATTGATACAAACCAGAGTTCATTTCCTAAGACATAAAGAATACCATTTTTCTTAAAGTCAGAGTTTCCAGTAACCCATTTATTACGTTAAGTGACGACTTTACTGTGTGCATTTTGATTGAGATACATGATATAATCTTGTTTATTTTGGAAGGTGGGGGTTGCCTGCTATGAAGATTTAATAGGACCAAGGAAAGTGAAAAAGAAAACCAATTAGAAGGTTATTTTATTGGCCAGACGTGGTGGCTCACGCCTGTAATCCCAGCACTTTAGGAGGCTGAGACGGGTGGATGACCTGAGGTCAGGAGTACGAGACCAGCCTGGCCAACATGGTAAAAACTTGTCTCTACTAAAATATACAAAAATTAGCTGAGCCTGGTGGTGGGCGCCTGTAATCTCAGCTACCTGGGAGGCTAAGGCACGACAATCACTTGAACCTAGGAGGCAGAGGTTGCAGTGAGCCAAGATCGTGCCACTGTACTCTAGCCTGGGTGACAGAGTGAGACAAAAGGAAAGAAAGGAAAGAAAGGAAAGAAAGGAAGGAAGGAAGGAAGGAAGGAAGGAAGGAAGGAAGGAAGGAAGGAAGGAAGGAAGGAAGGAAGGAAGGAAGGAAAGGAAAGGAAAGAAAGGAAAGAAGGAAGGAAAGAAGGAAAGAAAGAAGGAAGGAAGGAAGGAAAGGAAAGAAAGGAAAGAAGGAAGGAAAGAAGGAAA